>NC_056750.1:112721390-113061390 GCF_019279795.1 Protopterus annectens | reverse complement strand
AAGCAACTGCAATCTGTTTAGGTTCTGTGAAAAATGTATATACGAGGTACGATAAGAGTATTTTGAAAATGAAAATTAACACCATAAGAAAATGAAACAACAAGAATGGCTATGGCCAAAAGTGCCCATGGTACTAGCAGCTGCTATACCACTTCTCCCTCTAGCCTTCCTTCAGGAGTCCATTCTCGTACAATAACCAAATGTTTGCCTCAGTTTGTGGGCTCACCATGCCTTTACAGATTAGAAACCTCCATGGCTACCACCTTTAAGTTCTATAGAGTAGGGTCTGAACTGAGCTTGTCTCAAGTCTTTCTTTGCGACACTCCCCAGCTCCCTCACCAAAGGGGGTCTGGTATGATCGGACAGTGGTGCCTCAAATTTAGAATTTCTGCTACCACCTCTCTCTCTCCTTGAAGTAACCCCTTCCAAGTGAATCTAAGCGTCTTTCAACAGCTATGGCTCAAAGTACAGTTTGTACACTTACCATAAATGTAGATGTTTGAGTGTATTCTCTGTTGCAGTCATCACACTTGGGTTATCTGTCTGCAGGTAGCCCTCAGTCGGCCCGAATACCAGAGACTTAGTATTTCTGCATCGGATGCTGTCGCTTCTTCCCTGACGTCAGGTCATCAGGAGTATAAAAACAGGCAGCAGATGCCATTACATCAGTTTTCCTGCCCCAAATGTCAGGAGCCTCCAAATAGGGAGATAGGATATGGTGGGGAAAACACCACCAGTAAAAAGTAAACACCAATACCAGTAGGAATAGCCATAGAGGAGAGAGAAAGAAAAGCAGGGGGCTGGAGGGAGGGAAACCAGGACTGCAACAGTGAATACACTAACATCTACATTTATGGTAAGTGTACACAACTGTACTATGTTGTTCGTGTTTCATTGTTGCAGTCATCACACTTGGGTTGATTCCCAAAGCTGAGGAAGGGTGGAGGCAGTCAAGAAGGGTTAGGTCTGGCTAGTGAGCCTTGCAAGACTGCTGTAGCAAAACCTGCCCTGGATTTGGAAAAGGCAGGCAGGTGGTAATGTTTGGTGAAGGTGTGTACTGAACTCCAGATATCAGCTTCCAGGATGTCCCTGGTAGGGACTCCCCTGAGAAATGCTGTAGAGGTAGATGTATAGCCCTAGTGGAATGTGTTCCGACCACCTGAGGGGTTGGTTTTCCATGGTGCTTGTAGCAGAAATGGATGCAGTGTGCTATCCATTTGGAAATGGTTTGTTTTGAAATGGCCTTGCTTCTGCCCCTGTTGCAAAGCTGATTAGCAGCTGGTCAGATTTTCTGAAAGACTTAGTCCTATCAAGGTAGAATCTGAGCTGTCTGTGCGTGACCAAAGAGTGCAGGATCCTTTCCCTTTTATTTTGAGGATTAGGGATGAAGGTTGGCAAATGGATGGATTGGTTGAGAGCCACACTGGACACCACTTTAGGCATAAAGGAAGGGTTAGTCCTGAGGGAAACCCTGTTAGCATGGAAAACAATGAAGGGTTCCACAGCCATCAGTGCTTGTAACTCAGACACTCTTCTAGCTGAAGTGATGGCTAGAAGCAAGGCCGTTTTCCAAGAGAGGAATTTTAACTCTGCTGAAGCAGCAGGTTTAAAAGGGGGGAGCGTGAGCTTTTCCAGTACAAAGTTAAGGTCCCAAAGCAGGGATGGGTGCTCTCCTTGGTGGCCTTAAGTTGTTTTCCCCTCTCAGGAACTGTCTGATGTGAGGGTGAGAGAATAGAGGTGGCTCAGTATTGTAATGAGCCGAGATGGCAGAGGCATGGATCTTAATGGAGGAGAACGACAGGCGTCTGTGGAGTAGTTCTGCTAGGTAATCCAGGATTAGAGGTAAGGAGGGCAGTAGACTGAATCCAAGAACAATACCTTTTCCACTTATCAGCATAGGATTTCCTAGTAATGGGCCTTCTGGCTTCATGGGTGACGTCCAGCACCTGATTGCTTAGGGTTGCTGGTGGAGTATTCAAGGAATAAGCCAGGCTGCAAGATTTAGGGTTTGCAATTGTGGATGCAAAATTTGTCCCTCCTGCTGACAGAGCAGGGTTGGGGTCTGGTGTAGGTGCCAGGGTGGCACCACTGTCAGGCTGCACAAGAGTGGGTACCAGTGCTGGCGTGGCCAGCCCAGGGCAATCAGAATTGTCCTTGGCTTGTCTTGTTTGATCTTGAATATTACTCTTGAGAGAAGGGGCAGAGGGGGAAAGGCATAGATTGAGAGGTTTTCCCATTGAAAGGATACGGCATCCACTTTCCAGGGCCTGCTATGAGGGTTCCTGGTGCAGAATTTGCTTAGCTGGTGGTTGTAGGGGGAGGCAAAGAGATCCACCTCTGGGGGTCCCCATTTCTGAATCAGAAGGTTGAAGGTGCTGGGCTCCAGTTTCCACTCGTGTGGGTTTAGGAGATTTCTGCCTAAGTTGTCTGTCAGTGAGTTTTGTTTGCCTGGCAGAAATTGAGCTTGTAGATGGACTTGGATGTCCAAGGCCGTGTTCCACAGGGCCATGGCTAACCTGCAGAGTGGGTAAGAATGGGTTCCCCCCTGCTTGTTGATGTACCACATAACTGTGGTGTTGTCTGTTTTTATCAACAGTTGTCCTGGAAAGAGTAGGGATCTGAAAGCTGTCAGGGCATTCTCTACAGCTAGCATCTCTTTTTGGTTGATGTGCAGATGAATTTGACTTGGGCTCCAGTGGCCCTGAAAACATTTGCCTGCCATGTGAGCCCCCATACAGTCTGATTCATCTGTGATCAGGGTCTGGGCAGCGTGGGGTTGAGTAAAAGGCAGTCCCTTGATGTGGGTGCATTCTTCTGCCCACCAAAGGAACTCTGTCCTTAGACAAAGTATGATAGGAATGAATGTTTCCAGGTCCTGAGAATGTTGGTACCAAAGACTTAAGTACCACTGAAGTTCCCTCATATGCAGTATTGCATATGGAATTAGCAGTATACCCTAGGGCTTGCAGTATTTTTCTTGCAGACAGCTGGGTTCTGGTGGCCATTTGTTTGAAGTAGTCTGTCAGACAGACCTGTTTTTCTGAAGTGAGGAATGCCATCTGGGAAGTTGTGTCCAAGCTTGCTCCCAGGAAAACAATCTTTTGACTGGGTACCAGTTGTGATTTATTTTCGCTGATGGTGTACCCCAATGAAGTGAGAAGGCTTTTTACAAATGCCAGGTGCTGAAGCAGCAATTCCCAACTGTCCGCCTGAATCAGGCAGTCGTCCACTTACTGACAAATTTGGATATTTCTCTGCCTGCAGTATGCAATGGCTGGAGCAAGGCATTTTGTGAATACCTTGGGTGCAGTAGATAAAGCAAAAAGGAAGTGCAGAGAACTGATAATGCGTAGACCCTGCCCTGAAATGTAGATACTTCCTGCATGACTCCCTTATGGCGATGTGCAGATAGGCTTCTTTTAAGTCTAGGTTGACTAACCAGGCATCCTTGGCTAACATAGGGAGAAGGTGTGGCAGGGTACGCATCTTGAATTTTGGTACCACCAGGAAGGTGTTGAGAATTGAAAGATCCAGGATTGGGCGCCAAGAGCCCTCTTTCCTGGATACCAGGAAGAGTCTGGAATAGAATCCTTGACCCCTCTGTTCTACTGGAACAGGCTGAATAGCTCTGATATTGAGCAGGAAAATACTTGGTTTTGAACCTCTGCCCACTGGTTTGGAGGAAGGTCTGGAAACCCGCTTGGAGTTGGCAGTGAATGGAAATAAAATTTGTACCCCTGGGATACAATGTTGAGGACCCATCGGTCCTGAGTGATGGACATCCAGTTTTTTGCATGAAGGGCAAGATGTTATGTGATCCTATCTCGCCTACATTCTGACTGATGGGTTCGGAGCCGATCCCTCGGCTCCGACTCGGCACGCTTATGCCAAAGAGCGAAGTCTCTTATTGGCTGAGCTTACTATATCCCAGGATGCACCACTACCAGTCCCCCAGATCTCGTTTGCCGCTAATCTGCGAAGACGTGGTCTCGAGCTGGCTGAGCTAAGTAGTAATTTTACTAACTTTTTCTGTCAGTAATTTCTTGTTCTATTCACAAAAAGCTGTTTTAACGGCTATTCTTCACTTTTGTGTGTGTTTGGAGTTTGTTAAAGACTTGTTGTGTGATTGGGTTGAGTTTGGTAGGCCTCCTTCATCTTAGGGCCTTCCAGGTCAGTCAACCTCCCTTAAAACTTACAGGGTTTCAAAATACCCTTGTTTTTTTGCAAAGCGATAACTGTAACCTATTATTAGGTAGTGTTAAACAGAAAGTCAGTTGTATTTTTTCTGTCAAAATCACTTGTTTTTTTTCCATAATGTCTCAAAATCCTAGGCCTTCGGGCTTCAAAAAATGCACCAAATGCAGTTTTAAAATGTCCATCACAGACGATCACTCGCTCTGTGTGTATTGTTTGGGTGCAAAACACTTACAGGAGTCATGCAGCGTGTGTCACGCTTTTTCCTCTAGGGTCCTCCAGGAGAGGAAAAATAAATTAATTCTTAAGGGGTTAATAAAACCTTCTTTTGAAGAAGCCTTGGCATCCTCTCCTTCTCCGGCTAAAAAGAAAAAGGCGTCGGTTCCGACCAGTCCGTCGGATCCGACCGCCAAGAGACATAGGCAGGCCTCTCCTTCGGCTCCAAGGACTTCGGAGCCGAGGATGGAACGGTCTGCCTCGATGCCACCAGTCTCGACTCCTCTGGCTTCGAGCCGATGGCTGGGGCATCGAGGCGGTCACCTTCGCCGGCTCCACTGGTCTCGGAGCCGACAAGGGTCGCCGCCAGACACTTCCTCCTCGGCGCCAAGTCCACCTCGCACCGATGGAATCTAGTGTGTGTATTCCTTCGCGCCGATAGTCATCGAGTCGCCGAGCCGGTCCCCTAGCCCTTTGGGGCCGTT
Organism: Protopterus annectens; assembly: GCF_019279795.1. Classification (NCBI taxonomy): domain Eukaryota; kingdom Metazoa; phylum Chordata; order Ceratodontiformes; family Protopteridae; genus Protopterus; species Protopterus annectens. Next base: position 113,056,495 of record NC_056750.1, on the reverse strand, counting down.
GGAGAGGCCGCCTCGAACCCGCTCAGTTTCCTCTCGGTCTTTGAGGATGTCGGATTCAGATATAGACAGGGTGCTCCAAAGACTATTCCAGTCCCCAGTCTTCCAAAAATTTGTTTCGTTCACCCAGTTGGCTTCGAGCCGATAGCCCAAGCCACCCCATTGCCATTACTCCTCCGACTGCTTCGCCCGCCGGAGCAGGTACTGTTGGAGCCGGTGGAGATCTTAGGGTCGGCTCCCTTACTTCCAACCTGGCCTTCGGGTCCGAGTTTGGTACACGGACATCTTCGGCTGGACCCGGGGTGATGTTTCGGGACCGATGCTGGTTCCGAGCCTCCTCTCGGTGCTTCGCTGGGACTTCCGTCGGCTATCATGGCTACGGGACCGGACACTCCCAGGATTCTGGGGTCCGGCTTTCAGAGCCATGAGGAGTGCCTTGGCCAAGTCTTCGCCATCTCTCCGCTTTACCGCACCTTCCCTGGGCGTGGAGACTGGGTCTTTGGCAGTTCCCCTGTCCGTAGGCAGCGGAGCCCTGGGCCTGAGGTTACCCCATTGGGGTTCCTCCTCCTGAGGGTTCTTCGGAGTTGTCTTCGGAGGAACCCCCAAGGAAGAGATCGTGCAAGAGGAAGCACGTGGACTCCCGAGTCTATTACATCGGACACTGATCTTGATGATGCAGAGGGGTCCCAAGTCGCCCTCGGATGATGTCTCATTTGCAGACATCTTAGAGATCCTAAAACAACGAGGCGGCTGGATATCCAAACCCCTCTGCTGATGAGTCAGTGCTCCTCAAGGCCTTTGGGGCTCAGCCTCCGCCTCCTGGGAGTCTCCGCCTTCGACGAGCTTCTGGATTTAGTTTGTCGGAGGCGTGGGAACATCCAGATACCGTGGAACCAGTCCCTTCTCGTCCAAATAAATTTTTGTCTGCTCCCCGAGAAGGAGTTCCTCACTAAAGGCGTGGCTGTAGATGCCATGGTGGTGGCAGCTGCTACACAACAGGACGTGGCAGAGGCTTCAACGTCCGTCCATCCTCCTAATAAGGAGTCTAGGAGCATGGACAGGTACGGAAGCGCACCCTGACTTCAGCGGCCTTTACTTTAAGGTCTCTGAATTATTTGGCACATTTTACCAGGCTTCAGAGGGATCTGGTCAAGGAGTTGTCAGATTCCTCTCGGTAACCTACCTGAGCAGCTAGCCCAGTCGGTTAGCTCTCAGTTGGCTATCCCACGTCAATTTCTAACTCGTCCATGAGGCTCATTTCCTATGCGGCCGAAGGGGGTAGAGCGCAGGCACAGGCGTGGCTCACGGAGACAAGCCTGGCTCCGCTTGTGTCAGTTTTGGAAGCCTTCAAGTCTTCCTTCACGACGCTCCCTTTGATGGGTCCTCCTTGTTTGGACCTAAGGTTAAAGACACCCTTACCGCTGTGAGCAAGAGGGAAAACTTTATCTGCCGTAGGTGCCCGTTATTCCACTCCCTTCGGCCTTACCCCAAGGCTAAAGGAGGGGAAGATGTGGTTCCAAATCTCGCAAGTTTTTCCCCAACAGCAGGAAGATTCCCTTCCAGAGGCAGAGGACGGGAAATTATTCTGGGAGACGCCCCCCAGAGGCGGCAGAGGGCCTCGCAATTCTGGAGACCGCGAGTCCTTTCGTGGCTCTTCAGCCTCCCACACATCATGAGGGATTGCCCGGCTGTGCTGCTCGGAGCCAGTCGGGTGTCGCTTTTGCCAAGCACCTAAAAGCCTGGGAGTCAATCACTCAGGACAGATGGGTGCTTCGATCATTGCCGGAGGTTACACCATCCCATTCACATACTCACCCCCACCGTCCAAAAATCCCGGACCCACCACCCAGTCAAAGGGAAATGGCAGCCGCAGAAGCTTTAAAGCTGCTAGAAAAGGAGTCATCCAACCGGTCCCCACAGACCAGATCCCATCACGAAATTACTCCAGGTTCTTTTAGTGCCAAAAGACAGGGGACCTGAGACCAATATTGGATCTCAGCAGACTGAACCAATCCACGAAATCCAAATTCGAATGGTCACGTTACAATCCATTCTCCCATTGTTGGAAAAGGATGTTTGGATGTGCTCCATAGACCTCAAGGACGCCTATTATCACATAACGATACATCAGGCGTCCAGGAGGTATCTGCGCTTCAGCCTGGGAGTCAGTCATTACCAATTTTGTGCTCTGCCCTTTGGTCTCACCACAGCCCCCAGGGTGTTCACCAAGTGTTTGGCAGTAGTGACGGCTCACCTGAGAAGTCTTGGATTCCAAGTGTTTCCCTATCTGGACGACTGGCTCCTGACTGCCACCACCAGGCATCTACTAATGGACAACCTCAAAGCCACCATCTCCCTGGGTGCTACCCTGGGGATTACATTCAATTGGTCAAAGTCTGTCTTGCTGCCCTCTCAGCATAAGGTTCATAGGAGCAGAGATAGACTCAAAATTGATGCTGTCTTTTCTTCCTGCCGAAAGGATCCAAACTTTACAGGGCCAAGTTCAAGCTCTGATCTCGAGATCCAAAGCCCCAGCCAGGATGGTTCTACAAGTTTTAGGTTCAATGTCTGCCACGGTTCTTTTAGTTCCTCTGGCAAGATTGCACATGAGGATTCTTCAGTGGCTATTGTCAACTCAATGGTCCTTTCAGGATCTTCCCTCAATCATCACATCATGATTACGGAAACATGCAAACGGGACCTTCGCTGGTGGCTTCAGACATCCAATCTAAATCAAGGAAGCCCCTTTGTTATTCCCTCTCCAGTGGTTACCCTGACGACAGATGCCTCCCAGATAGGGTGGGGGGGGGCATTGTCTGGGCAGGTTGGTTCAGGGCTCCTGGCTTCCAGACGAAGCTCTTCTCCACATCAATGTGTTGGAGATGAGGGCTGTACTTCTATCCCTACAGGCCTTACACGAGTTTCTTCCTCAGGGCATCATCGCCATCCACACAGACAACATGTCGGTGGTCTGGTACCTGAACAAACAAGGAGGGACCAGATCTTACCCTGATTGCAGAGAGGCCATGAGGGTGTGGGAATGGGCTGTAGCTACCAACCGCTTCTTGGTAGCGACCCACATTCCGGGGAAATCAAATATATTGGCGGACAAATTGAGCAGGACAATTCTCTCTCCTCACGAGTGGTCCCTAAACGAAACAGTAGCAGCTCAGGTTTTCAGGAGATGGGGACGCTGCTGCGAACTTTTTGCAACTCCACTGAACACCAAGTGCAAAAGGTTTTTCTCCTTGACTCCACATCAGGGAGTACCAGCTATGGATGCTCTAGCACAACCTTGGCCAACAGGGCTACTTTATACCTTTCCTCCGATTCCACTTCTCTCCAAAGTCATTCAAAAAGCTTCCCAATTGGGGTCCGCAATGATACTGATTGCCCCATACTGGCCTCGTCAGGTATGGTTTCCTTACCTGAAGAAACATGTGGACGGTCCGTGGACTTTAGACCTAATTCGGACCTGCTAATTCATCAGTCGGGACAACAGCATCAGTCCCTTCGATCTTTGAAGTTGACAGCTTGGCTCCTCCACTTCCGACTTTAGTCAGAAGTCACACATTAGACCGGAAGTTGTTCACATTTTATCTTCGCCCACAAACCCACCACTAACAAATTGTACCTCAGTAAGTGGAAGAGGTTTGCTTTCTGGGCTCAACTCAAGGGCTTAGACCCTATCACTGCTCCTATCCCAGAGGTTTTGAAATTTTTAACATCCCTATTTAATCAGGGATCTTCTGTCTCTACTATTAAAGTCCAACTAGCGGCAATCTCTAAATTTCACGAGTCCATGGATCCTCCATTGATGAGCTGCAGACTGTGCAAAACATTCATTAAAGGTGCGGGTCTGTTGAGACCCCCAGTTTATCATCCTGCGCCTCCGTGGGATCTAGATTTAGTGCTTCGTGCATTGACATCTTCCCCGTTCGAACCGGCTGCTACTTGTGAGTTAAAATATCTGTCTTGGAAAACTGCTTTCTTAGTTGCAATTACTTCTGCAAGAAGAGTTTCAGAGCTTCAAGCCCTGTCCATTAAACCACCGTACTTGATTTTCCACAAGGAGAGAGTATCTCTTAGGCCTAATCCATCCTTTGTCCCAAAGGTCTGTCCTAATCTTTGTCTCCAACAGTCTCTAGAGCTACCAGTTTTCTTCCCAAATTTCTCCAATGAAGCAGAATATACTTTCCATAAATTGGATGTTCACAGGCAATTACGCTTCTATTTAGACAGGACTCAGCAACTTCGTAAGTCAGACCAGTTGTTTGTGTCCTTCTCAGATAATAAATTGGGTCGAACTATCACAAAAGCTACTATTTCCAAATGGATTAGAGATTGCATAACTCAGGCTTATTCTTCTTCGAATAAGCAACTTACAACATCTATTAAAGCTCATTCTACCAGAGCTATGGCTACTTCTATAGCTTTTCATTCCAAGCTCGCTATATCGGAGATTTGTGCTATGCTACTTGGTCCAATCCGCACACTTTCATTTCCCACTACAAATTGGATGTGGCATCTAAAGGACGAGCATCATTTGGTTCCACGGTACTCAGGAGTGTTTTCCAGTGAGCCACCCAGGATTCAGGTGCTAGGACGCTGTCCCATCAGTCAGAATGTAGGAGATAGGATCACATAACATCTTTTAGTTATGTACTCACCATAACTTCAGATGTTTGGGATCCATCTCGCTACATTCCTAATACCCACCCTCCTTCCCCTGCCTTGGAGATCAGAAGAGATTGAACGGTTTTGAGTTCTACTGTTTTATCTTGTTTCATCTGACAATGTTATATAAGCAGGGCGTGCATGTGTGCATGTATGCGGACAAACTAGATCTGGGGGACTGGTAGTGGTGCATCCTGGGATATAGTAAGCTCAGCCAATAAGAGACTTCGCTCTTTGGCATAAGCGTGCCGAGTCGGAGCCGAGGGATCGGCTCCGAACCCATCAGTCAGAATGTAGGCGAGATGGATCCCAAACATCTGAAGTTATGGTGAGTACATAACTAAAAGTTTTCCTCCTAGGGGCACAAGCAGTTGGGCAGGGCTGGGAAGTAGAGTGAAGAAGTAATTGAGAGCTTTTTCCATAAGGTGGTGGCTTACCACTCCCTAATTTGGGGTGGGGGCACTCCATTGCTTAGATCTCTGCATACCCTGAGACTGTAGTCTGGGTGGTCTGTTTCCCCTGGGTCTTGTTTGGGAAGGCCTGGAGGGGGCTGGAAAGGACCAGTGTTTTGAAGGGCAATGCCTACTGAATCTAGGGGGTTGCACTTGTAGGAATTCTTTAACAGTCTGCATAGATTTAGCTTTTTCTTCCATCTTTTTAAGAACCTCTTCTGCTTTGGTGCCAAATTCAAAGGAACGTCTAGTAATTTAGATTTGACATGATCTGGCAAGGTCTGCTCCTTCAGCCAGGCATGTCTTCTCAGTACAGAGCCAGTGACTGCTGCCCTGCAAGATGCTTCTAGGGAATCAAAGCCACATAACAAAGTATGCTTAATGACTTGGTTTGCAGAGTGCATAAGCTCCTGCAATTCTTTATTTTCTGCACAATCTGGAAAGGTTACCACTTTTTGTTTAATAAGTTTCATGACTGTCTCTGGCCTAGCACTCAAGTGTGGGGTCATTTATTAAACTGTTCTAACTTGTTGTTGCTACTTGTGTATCTCTGCTATCTTTAAACAAAACAAACATAACAAAAAAATCTTGCTTTTTTCCCACTTTCTGAAATTAAAAAAAAAGTTCAGTTACAGATTTGCTGTTCTGAACTGTTTGTAAGTTTCTTGGAGGCCATTGCTTGCTTGGGCTAAAGGGAAGTCTCTGTGTTCATCAGTGGCAGTGGTAAACACTGAACAGCCTGCTTGCCCCTGTGGGAGTGGTTACTGCCTAGAAACTGTATTTTTATTGGCCATTTTGGGTCAATTCCAAACTCCTTGATCCCCCTCTTAAAACCCTCTTTTGTGTGTTTTTGCGCATAGCGCAGCATCAGGCAGTGCCGCTTAATCAGGTTTAAACTATTCCCGGCTCCACAAAGGCTGCTCTTCACTTTTTCCCTTAGAACTGTTCCAAATCTCAAAGTAAGCACTCTATTTTCCTTCTAAAACCCAGCAGTAGCTAGGAAAAGTGCCTTATAAGTAAGCACTAACAAACTAAAGCACTACACCCTCTTATACTCCCTTTAAGTACTTGGCTCCCTATTGGTCCTTTTTGATTAAGTCAAAAAGTAATTCCTTATACTATTCTGGCATGTCCAAAAGTCAGTTTCAGGTTTACTCTCCAGTCCAGCTGGCGAATATGGGAATCTTGAGGCAATGTTACAACTGCCTTATGTACACAGACCACCCTCTCCTCTTCCCAACAAGCTGAAATATATGTGAGAGATGCAACTATATAGCCAAAGTGGAGGCTGAGCTCTCTCAACATAGTACTGGCACGGTCAGTCTGGAGGAGAAGGTAATCACACACACCACAAATCCAGTCTCACATAGACCTATCGCAACAGCAAACCAAGAACATAAACACACAAAAACATACTCGGAGGCTCTAAATAAAAATCTGCCCAAGTAACAGAGACCTCCAAAGCAGACATCCAAGCAACTGATACCCCACAACAATACCCACGTATCACATAGTTCACAAAGTCAGTGTGCCACACAGTCACAGCCCTTAAGGCTAAACAACACACCTAATACACTTGTAATAGGTGACTCTATTGTCAGACACACTGACGTCCCTCCACCAGGCTGAACAAGAAGGTCACTGTAAGCTGCCTGTCGGGTGCCAGGATCCGCCACATAACACAAGCACTCAGGTCACTCCAAAGCAAGTACAAATATGACTCCGTCATTGTCCATGCTGGTGTGAATGACCTGAGACGTACCTCCCTGGATTACATGAAAAGAGACATAGAGGAGCTCTCTGATCATGTGGCCCAGGGCGGTATGACCCTGACCTTGAGTACCATCTTACCCTCACCAAGAATGATACCACAGTATAAAGACAAAATGATCAATTTCAACAATTGGCTAAAGTATTGGTGTCACTCAAAGGGGATCCAGTGTCTGTCAGCCTGGGATGATATGCTTGACAAGCCACGTTGCTTCGCTAGGGACGGCTTGCACCAGTCACCCCTGGGTTTTCGAATACTGGCCAAGGCTCTTGCCACCCCCATAGTGCTAAACCCACCTCCTTAGACAACACAAGGAAAAAGAAACTAAGGGTAATGCTGCTCAACGCCAGAAGTCTAAACCTCAAGATGCACGCACTCGAGGCTCTCCTCAGTATGGAGAATATTGATATCTGTGTAGTAACAGAAAAGTACAGTTTTGTACCTACCATAAATGTAGATGTTCGAGGATCCACATTGCTGCAGTCCTAACTATTGGGTAGTCCGCTGTCCAGTCGGCCCGAATACCAAAGTATATGGCTGACGTCGGTCACGGCGCATTAGACTGACGTCAGCACGCCAGGGTACTAATGCGCATGACCGACGTCATATCCTCAGTCTTTTCTTGCCCCAGATGTCAGAAGACCCTAAAAAGACAAGGCCAAAACCAAAACACACCAAACATACCTGCACCAAAAATATATACAATATATATAAAGGTACCAGAATATAATCTCACCTACACAACCACCCCTAAACACAGAGGGGAAGGAGGGAGGGTAAATTGGACTGCAGCAATGTGGATCCTCGAACATCTACATTTATGGTAGGTACAAAACTGTACTATGTTCTTCATTCCACATTGCTGCAGTCCTAACTATTGGGTAGAATCCCAAAGCAGAGGTAAGGAGGCTGGCAAATCATAAGGAAGCAGGAGCTGATAACATGCCTTGCAAAATAGCTGTGGCAAAACCAGCCCTAGACTTAGAGTAGAGAGGAAGGTGGTAATGCTTAGAGAAAGTATGCACTGAACTCCAAGTAGCTGCCTCCAAAATATCCTTAGTTGCCACCCCTTAGAAATGCTGTTGAAGTGGCAGTAGCCCTAGTGGAATGAGGCCTAATCCCAGCTGGAATCTCCTTGCCATGATGGGAATAACAAAATGCAATGCAGAACCCAATCCACCTAGAAATAGTTTGTTTTGACACAGGCTTGCCCTCATGAACTCAAAGCAAAAGAAACAAACAACTGCTGAGACTGCCTAAAATCCTTAGTCCTGCTTAAATAATAACGCAATTGCCTGTGTACATCTAAAGTGTGCAAAATCTTTTCCCCTTTATTTTGGGGATCTGCATAGAAAGTAGGCAAATGAATAGTTTGGTTTAAAGCCACACTAGAAACCACCTTAGGCATAAAGGAAGGATTAGTACGTAATGATACCCTATCCTTATGAAAAATCAAAAGGCTCAACCGCCATAAGGGCCTGTAACTCAGAAACCCTTCTTGCAGAAGTAATGGCCAACAAAAAGCAGTCTTCCATGACAAGTATTTCAGTTCAGCAGTAGCCGAGGCTCAAAAGGTTGTAGAGTAAGTTTCTCCAACACAAAATTGAGATCCCAAGCAGGAGTAGGAGCTCACGTGGGTCTTATATTCTTTGCCCCTCTAAGGAATTGCTTGAACAAAGGATGTGAAAACAATGGTGGGTCACAATCATAGTGAGCTGAAATTGCTGCAGCATGAATCTTAATGGAAGAGAAAGACAAACCTTTGTCCAATAACTCAGTAAGATATTGAAGAGCCACACTCAAATTAGGCTCCGAAATCTCAAAATTCTTTGCAGCAGTCCAAAATAAAAATCTCTTCCATTTTTCTGCGTACACTTTCCTTGTACTAGGTCTTCTGGCTTCCATAATCACATTTAAAACTTGTTGAGGAAGTTGAGACCTGCTGTCTTTCAAAACAGAATATGCCAGGCTGTTAGATGGAGAGTGAAGCTTGACATTGAGCAGACGACCGTCCTTCTGAGACAACAGATGTGGAATCAAGGGTAAAGGCCATGGAGGCTTCCTTACCAGACTCCTCAGTAATGGGTACCAGTGTTGCCGAGGCCAATCTGGAGCTATTAAAATCATCCTTGGCTTGTCTTGTCTGACCTTTAGAAGCACCTTTGGGAGAAGAGGAAGAGGTGGAAAAGCATACACATGAAGATTTTTCCAACTGAAAGAAAGAGCATCCACTTTCCAAGCTGTGTGATGAAATCCCTTCGTGCAAAACTTTGGCAACTGGTGGTTTAGTGGAGAAGCGAACAGATCGATGTCTGGAGTTCCCCATGACACTGTCAATTTTTGAAATACATGAAGATCCAGTTTCCACTCGTGGGGATCCATGATTTGCCTGCTTAACACATCTGCTAAGGAGTTCTGTGCTCGGCAGAAACCTTGCCTGAAGAGTTAGTTGCAAGCTGAGCAGTCTCCCATAAAATCATTGCTTGCCTGCACAATGGGTAAGAATGTGTTCCCCCTTGTTTGTTGATGTACCACATGACAGTTGTGTTGTCTGTTAGAATCAACACCTGCCCTGGAAGAAGTAACTCCTTGAAAGCCATTAATGCAAACTGGACTGCTAACATCTCTTTCATGTTGATATGTAGATGCTGTAGTCTGGCAGGCCACTTGTCTTGTATCCATTTTCCATCTAGATGAGCTCCCCAAGCAATGTCTGAGGCATCTGACTCGCCTCTGGCCGGGTCACAGAGAGTCCCTTGTTTAGGTGACATTCCTGAGCCCACCACAAAAATTCCTTTTGAATGCAAGGTATTATTTGAATGACAGTGTCCAAATCCTGGCAGTGCTGTGTCCATAGGTTTTTTAGATACCATTGTAGCTTCCTCATATGCAGTTTGGCATTGGGAAGCACCAGAATACAAGATGCCATGAACCCTAAGGCTTGAAGGACTGTCCTTGCAGTCAGCCCGGACTGAAGAGATAGTTGATGGAAGTAACTGGATAGATTCTTTTGTTTGTCCGGGGTTAAAAAGGCCATCTGGGCTGCTGTATTCAGTCTCACACCCAGAAAGCACATGTCTTGAGAGGGTACTAGACTGGACTTTATTTCGTTCACAGAATACCCTAGGCATCTTAGCACTGCTATAACATATTCCAAATGCTGTAGAAGGTCTTCCTTTTCTTGAGCCAGAATCAGGCAGTCGTCCAAGTAAGGATAGATTTGAATTCCTTTTAGCCTGAAGTAAGCTATCACTGGAGCCAGAACCTTTGTGAATACTCTGGGCGCAGTGGATAAGCCAAAGGGCAATGCAGAGAACTGATAATGAGAATTTCCAGCTCGAAAACGCAGATACTTCCTGCAACTTAGCCTTATAGGCACATGAAGGTAAGCTTCCTTGAGATCTAAAGTTACCATCCAGTGATCTTTGCCCAGCAGAGGTAAAAGCTGTTGTAACGTTAACATTTTGAACTTGGGAATGTCCAGATAAGTGTTGAGGATAGATAAATCCAGAATTGGTCTCCACGTGTTCCCCTTCTTTGGTACTAGGAACAGGCGAGAATAAAATCCTAGGCCCCTTTCTGGCACAGGAACTGACTGAATGGCTCCTATTTGGAGCAACAGAGAAATTTGCTTGTGAGCCTCTGTTCTTTGTAGAGGAGGAATGTCTGGCATGCCTTTGAAAGGAGGCAAGGTATGGAAATAAAACCTGTAACCGTGGTGAATGATATCCAGAACCCATCTGTCCTGGGTAATTAAATCCCAATTTTCTTTGAAAAGAGACAGCCTTCCTCCCAGAGGTGCTGCCAGGCGAGAATGTACTGGCAGCTGAAAAGGCAGGTCATTGGGTCTGCTTACGAAAGGACTGACCCCTGTCCTCACCAGAAGTCTAAGCAGGTGAACTCCCTGTCCTAGGCCTAAAAGAACCTTGAGCTCTGCCCCTACCACGTCTAGACCTACCCCTAGACTGGGAATCATAAGCAGGATAAGTCCACCCCTTAGTAGGCCAATATCTACTAAACTTCGGAGGCTGCACCTGCAAAAAATCTTTAACAGTTTGCATAGACTTAGCCTTGTCCTCCATTTTCTTTAAAACTGCTTCAACAGGCGAACCAAACAACACATCAGACTGTAAAGGAGCATCCAAAATCCTTGTCTTAACATGCTCAGCTAAGTTCTGATCTCTCAACCAGGCGTGCCTACGAAGAACAGAACCAGTGGCAGCCACCCTCGAGGAGGCCTGCACAGCATCAAAACCACACTGCAAGGAATGTTTACCCACCTGTTCAGACACATGAACTAAATCCTGCAACTCTTTACACAATACCTTCTGCCAGAGCATCCACCTTAGATTTCAATTGTGAAAGGAGGTAATTCTGATATTTTAACATGTGAAACTGACAATTCAATGCCCTCATGGCTAAAGTGGAAGAAGTATACACTTTCTTTCCCCATCTATCCAAAGCCCTTGCCTCTTTATCAGGAGGAACAGGATTTTTAACCACAGAAGCCTTCACACCTTTAGGCCCCTGAGAGACAGTTTCCGGTCTGCCCTAGGACTCTTAAAAGATACTTATGAGCTTCAGGCACCCTATAGTACCTATCCGGTTTAACTGGTGCAGGAGGCAAAGAATCAGGATTCAGGAAGCCTCTGCAAAACATCTTCCACCACATTCAGAACCGGAGGTATAGCTAAAGGCCTATGCTGGGGTAAAACAAGAATTCCCTAAGCCTCTTCCTGGAATCAGAGAAATCTTGACCTTCCCATTTAAAATGCTCCCTCATGGAATGCAGAGTCTCTGAAAATGAAAAATCCTCAGGAGGAGAAGCTGAAGGAGTAGAATCATCCACATCAGAATCAGAATAAGGAGGATACTCCTGCAAGTCTTCAGTCAAGACTCAGAAGCCTCCGAACAGTGCTCAAAACTCTCAAACTCAGATTCCACCCTAGGCCTCTTATCAGGAGGGGGCATAGAACCTCTAATCATAGTAATCAAATCCTCTGCCATTTTAAGCATATGTTTCTTAGGCAAAGACCCTGAAGCACTAGGAGAAACCCCCACTGAAGCTACACTAGGCCTGCCTCTCAAAGAAGCCTTGGAAACAGATGGGGAGGCTCTAACCACCTTAGGAAGAGAGGGAAGAACAGCCACCTGAGAAGCCCCCTCAGCCTGGCCTACTTCCTGAGAGGATACATCCTGTAACAATAAAGTCTCTCCCTGAGACTCCAAAGAAACACCTGGCAGAACCACCGGCTCCACTGAGCCTTCTAAAGAACCGGCGTCAGGGACTGTCGGTTCTTCCACTCTAGGCTTTGCTGCTTTATCCTTGCGCTTTTTGCCCGAAGCGGGCGTCGGAACATCCGACGGCATTTTATAATTACAACGCTTCCCAAAGACTAACCTGGCACAGTCTAACCTTCTCTTAATAGTGCGATGTTATGTGATCCTATCTCGCCTACATTCTGACTGATTGGTTCGGAGCCGATCCCTCGGCTCCGACTCGGCACGCTTATGCCAAAGAGCGAAGTCTCTTATTGGCTGAGCTTATTATATCCCAGGATGCACCACTACCAGTCCCCCAGATCTCGTTTGCCGCTAACCTGCGAAGACGTGGTCTCGAGCTGGCTGAGCTGAGTAGTTATTTTTTGACTAACTTTTCTGTCAGTTTTGCTGTTTTCTTTCAAAAAAAGCTGTTTTAACAGCTATTCTTACATTGTTGTGTGGTTGGTTTGAATTTCTTGTGAAATTTTGTTGTGTGACTGGGTTGTGTTTGGTAGGCCCCCCCTTTCATCTAGGGCCTTCCCGGTTATTCAACCCTTCTATATTTTATATATAGTAAAAGGCTTAAAGTTTTTGGTAGCTGTTTGTTCTTACAGGGTTTCAAAGTCCCCTGTCATTTGCGAGTGATAACTGTAAGCCTATACTTAGGGGCAGTAATTGTATTTCTTCCAGTCAGATTACTGAAATTCCCCCCATAATGTCTCAGAATCCTAGGCCTTCGGGCTTTAAAAAATGTGTAAAATGTAGTTTCAAAATGTCCATCACGGACGATCACTCGCTCTGTGTGTATTGCTTAGGGGCAAAACATTTACAGGAATCATGTAGCGTATGTCACGCTTTTCCTCAAGGGTCCTCCAGGAGAGGAAAAATAAATTAATTCTTAAGGGATTAATTAAACCTTCTTCGAAGAAGCTTTGGCATCCTCTCCTTCTCCGGCCAAAAAGAAAAGGGCGTCGGTTCCGACCAGTCCGTCGGATCCGACCGCTAAGAAACATAGGCAGGCCTCTCCTTGGCTCCAAGGACTTGGAGCCGAGGTCGAACGGTCTGCCTCGATGCCACCAGTATCGACTCCTCTGTCGGAGCCGATGGCTGGGGCATCGCGAGGCGGGTCACCTTCGTCGGCTCCACTGCTCTCGGAGCCGACAAAGGTTGCCCGCTCAGACACTTCCTCCTCGGCGCCGAAGCCCACCTCGGCACCGATGGAATCTGGTATGTGTATTCCTCGGCGATACTCATCGAGTCGCCTCGGAGCCGGTCCCCTAGCCCTTTGGGGCCGTTGGAGAGGCCGTCTCGAACCCGTTCTGTTTCCTCTCGGTCTTCGAGGATGTCAGATTCTGATATAGACAGGGTGCTCCAAAGACTGTTCCAGTCTCCAGTCTTCCAAAAATTTGTTTCGGTTCCGACCCAGTTGGCTTCGGAGCCGATGACCTTGGTCCACCCCATTATGGTCCACCCCATTGCCATTCCTCCTCCGACTGCTTTGGCTCCGTCGGAGCAGGTGCTGTTGGAGCCGGTGGAGATCTCAGGGTCGGCTCCGACCCTTACTCCAACCCGGGCCTTCGGGTCCGAGTTTGGTACGCTGGACTTCTTCGGCTGGACCCGGGGTGATGTTTGGGACCTATGCTTCGGTTCCGAGCCTCCCCTCGGTGCTGGCTGCGGGACTTCCGTCGGCTATCACGGCTCCGGGGACCGGACACTCCCAGGATTCTGGGGGTCCGGCTTTCAGAGCCATGAGGAGTGCCTTGGCCAAGTCCTCTTGCCATCTCTCCGGCTTTACCGGCACCTTCCTGGGCGTGGAGACTGGGTCTTTGGCAGTTCCCTGTCCGTAGTCAGCGGAGCCCGGGCCTGAGGTTACCCCAGTGGGGTTCCCCTCCTCCTGAGGGTTCTTCGAGTTGTCTTCGGAGGAACCCCAAGGAAGAGATCGTGCAAGAGGAAGCACGTGGACTCCCGAGTCTATTACATCAGACACTGATCTGGATGATGCAGAGGGGTCCCAGTCGCCCTCGGATGATGTCTCATTTGCAGACATCTTAGAGATCCTCAAACAACGAGGCGGCTGGATATCCAAACCCCCCTCTGCTGACGAGTCAGTGCTCCTCAAGGCCTTTGGGGCTCAGCCCTCCGCCTCCTGGGTGTCTCCGCCCTTTGACGAGCTTCTGGATTTGGTTTGTCGAAGGCGGGAACATCCAAATACCGTGGAACCAGTCCCTTCTCGTCCAAATAAATTCTTGTCTGCTCCCGAGAAGGAGTTCCTCACTAAAGGCGTGGCTGTAGATGCCATGGTGGTGGCATCTGCTACACAACAGGACGTGGCAGAGGCTTCAACGTCTGTCCATCCTCCTAATAAGGAGTCTAGGAGTATGGACAGGTACGGAAGCGCACCCTGACTTCAGCGGCCTTTACCTTAAGGTCTCTGAATTATTTGGCACATTTTACCAGGCTTCAGAGGGATCTGGTCAAGGAGTTGTCAGATTCCCTGCGGGTAACCTACCTGAGCAGCTAGCCCAGTCGGTTAGCTCTCAGTTGGCTATCCTTACGTCAATTTCTAACTCGTCCATGAGGCTCATTTCCTATGCGGCCGAAGGCGGGTAAGCGCAGGCACAGGCGTGGCTCCACGGAGACAAGCCTGGCTCGCTTGTGTCAGTTCGGAGGCCTTCAAGTCTTCCTTCCGACGCTCCCTTTGATGGGTCCTCATTGTTTGGACCCAAGGTTAAAGACACCCTTACCCGCTGTGAGCAAGAGGGAAAACTTTATCTGCCGTAGGTGCCGTTATTCCACTCCCTTCGGCCTTACCCAAGGCTAAAGGAGGTGGGAAAATGTGGTTCCGCAAATCTCAAGTTTTCTCCCAACAGCAGGAAGATTCCCTTCCAGAGGCAGAGGACGGGAAATTTTTCAGGAGACGCCGTCCCAGAGGCGGCAGAGGGCCCCGCAATTCTGGAGACCGCGAGTCCTTTCGTGGCTCTTCAGCCTCCCACACGTCATGAGGGATTGCCCGGCTGTGCTGCTCGAGCCAGTCGGGTGTCGCTTTGCCAAGCACCTAAAAGCCTGGGAGTCAATCACTCAGGACAGATGGGTGCTTCGGATCATTGCCGGAGGTTACACCATCCCATTCACATACTCGCCCCCACCGTCCAAAAGAATCCCGGACCCTCCACCCAGTCAAAGGGAAATGGCAGCCGCAGAAGCTTTAAAGCTGCTAGAAAAGGGAGTCATCCAACCGGTCCCCACAGACCAGATCGGATCAGGAAATTACTCCAGGTTCTTTTAGTGCCAAAAGACAGGGGACCTGAGACCAATATTAGATCTCAGCAGACTGAACCAATCCATCACGAATCCAAATTCGAATGGTCACGTTACAATCCATTCTCCCATTGTTGGAGAAGGATGTTTGGATGTGCTCCATAGACCTCAAGGACGCCTATTATCACATACCGATACATCAGGCGTCCAGGAGGTATCTGCGCTTCAGCCTGGGAGTCAGTCATTACCAATTTTGCGCTCTGCCCTTTGGTCTCACCACACCCCCCGGGGTGTTCACCAAGTGTTTGGCAGTAGTGACGGCTCACCTGAGAAGTCTTGGATTCCAAGTGTTTCCCTATCTCGACGACTGGCTCCTGACTGCCACCACCAGGCATCTACTAATGGACAACCTCAAAGCCACCATCTCCCTGGGTATTTCCCTGGGGATTACATTCAATTGGTCAAAGTCTGTCTTGCTGCCCTCTCAATGCATAAAGTTTATAGGAGCAGAGATAGACTCAAGATTGATGCGCGTCTTTCTTCCTGCCGAAAGGATCCAAACTTTACAGGGCCAAGTTCAAGCTCTGATCTCGAGATCCAAAGCCCCAGCCAGGATGGTTCTTCAAGTTTTAGGCTCAATGTCTGCCATGGTTCTTTTAGTTCCTCTGGCAAGATTACACATGAGGATTCTTCAGTGGCTCTTGTCAACTCAATGTTCCTTTCAGGATCTTCCCCTCAATCATCACATCATGATTACGGAAATATGCAAAAGGGACCTTCGCTGGTGGCTTCAGACATCCAATTTGGATCAAGGAAAACCCTTTGTTCTCCCCTCTCCAGTGGTTACCCTGACGACAGATGCCTCCCAGATAGGGTGGGGGCATTGTCTGGGCAGGCTAGTTCAGGGCTCCTGGCTTCCAGATCTAAGCTCTTCTCCACATCAACGTGTTGGAGATGAGGGCTGTACTTCTATCCCTACAAGCCTTACACAAGTTTCTTCCTCAGGGCATCATCGCCATCCACACAGACAACATGTCGGTGGTTTGGTATCTGAACAAACAAGGAGGGACCAGATCATACCCCTTTGCAGAGAGGCCATGAGAGTGTGGGAATGGGCTGTAGCTACCAACCGCTTCTTGGTAGCGACCCACATCCCGGAAAGTCAAATATATTGGCAGACAAATTGAGCAGGACAATTCTCTCTCCTCACGAGTGGTCTCTAAACCACACAGTAGCAGCTCAGGTTTTCAGGAGATGGGGACGCGTGCTGCGACCTATTTGCAACTCCACTGAACACCAAGTGCCAAAGGTTCTTCTCCTTGATCCCACATCAGGGAGTACCAGCCATGGATGCTCTAGCACAACCTTGGCCAACAGGGCTACTTTATGCCTTTCCTCCAATTCCGCTTCTTCCCAGAGTTATTCAAAAAGCTTCTCAACTGGGGTCTTCAATGATACTGATTGCCCCATACTGGCCTCGTCAGGTATGGTTTCCCTACCTGAAGAAGCATGCAGTGGACGATCCGTGGACTTTAGACCTAATTCCGGACTTATTAATCCATCAGTCGGGACATTGGCATCAGTCCCTTTAATCTTTGAATTTGACAGCTTGGCTCCTCCACTTCCGACTTTAGTTAGAAGGCACAAACTAGACCCGGAAGTTGTTCACATTTTATCTTCGGCCCACAAACCCACCACTAACAAATTGTACCTTAGTAAGTGGAAGAGGTTTGCTATCTGGGCTCAACTCAAGGGCTTAGACCCTATCACTGCTCCTATCCCAGAGGTCTTGAAATTCTTAACATCCCTGTTTAATCAGGGATCTTCTGTCTCAACTATTAAAGTCCAACTAGCGGCTATCTCTAAATTCCACGAATCCATGGATCCTCCTTTGATGAGCTGCAGACTATGCAAAACTTTCATTAAAGGTGCGAGCCTATTAAGACCCCAGTTTTTCATCCTGCACCTCCGTGGGATCTTGATTTGGTGCTTGGCGCATTAACATCTCCCCTTTCGAACCGGCTGCTACATGCGAGTTAAAATATCTGTCTTGGAAAACTGCCTTCTTAGTTGCAATTACTTCTGCAAGAAGAGTTTCAGAGCTTCAAGCCCTGTCTATTAAGCCACCGTACTTGATTTTCCACAAGGATAGCGTATCACTTAGGCCTAATCCATCCTTTGTCCCAAAGATCTGTTCTAGTTTCTGCCTACAACAATCTCTAGAGCTACCAGTTTTCTTCCCAAAATTCTCCAATGAAGCAGAATACACTCTTCATAAATTGGATGTTCACAGGCAGTTACGCTTCTATTTAGACAGGACTCAGCAACTTCGTAAGTCAGACCAGTTGTTTGTGTCCTTCTCAGATAATAAACGGGGCCAAACCATCACAAAAGCTACTATCTCAAAATGGATCAGAGATTGCATAACTCAGGCTTATTCTTCTTGAATAAGCAACTTACAACATCTATCAAAGCTCATTCTACCAGAGCTATGGCTACTTCTATAGCTTTTCATTCCAAGCTCGCTATATCGAAATCTGTGCTGCGGCTACTTGGTCCAATCCGCACACTTTCATTTCCCACTACAAATTGGATGTGGCATCTAAAGGGCGAGCATCATTTGGTTCCACGGTACTCAGGAGTGTTTTCCAGTGAGCCACCCAGGATTCAGGTGCTAGGACGCTGTCCCATCAGTCAGAATGTAGGCGAGATAGGATCACATAACATCTTTTAGTTATGTACTCACCATAACTTCAGATGTTTGGGATCCATCTCCTACATTCCTAATACCCACCCTCCTTCCCCCTGCCTTGGAGATCAGAAGAGATTGAACGGTTTTCAGTTCTACTGTTTTATCTTGTTTCATCTGATGATGTTATATAAGCAGGGTATGCATGTGTGCATGTATGCGGACAAACTAGATCTGGGGGACTGGTAGTGGTGCATCCTGGGATATAATAAGCTCAGCCAATAAGAGACTTCGCTCTTTGGCATAAGCGTGCCGAGTCGGAGCCGAGGGATCGGCTCCGAACCCATCAGTCAGAATGTAGGCGAGATGGATCCCAAACATCTGAAGTTATGGTGAGTACATAACTAAAATTTGTTAAATCTAGCACAAGAGCGGCATCCAACAACGTCGTGCTCAGGCCCTAAACAAGGTATACACAAAGTATGGTAATCCCTATGAGGTATCTGTTTCCCACAAGAAATACAGTTATTCACTTTTTCTGACATCCGGTTAAATACTGAGGCAAGAAAAAACCAAAATATTCCCCAACGGGGTACTTAGCCAACTTTGATTCGGTCTGAAACTCTGACTTCAGAAACTTTCAGAACGCCAACCTGCACTCGCAAAATTGCTTCTGCATCGGACCATGCGGCAAAAAAGACTGAGGATATGACGTCGGTCATGCGCATTAGTACCCTGACGTACTGACGTCAGTCTAATGCGCCGTGACCGACGTCAGCCATATACTTTGGTATTCGGGCCGACTGGACAGCGGACTACCCAATAGTTAGGACTGCAGCAATGTGGAATGAAGAACATCCTGGTTCAAGGCTCCCGAGAGTACCCCAGCACTACCAGGCTATACCTCATACCATGCTTTTCGGCCCCAAAACTCGGACCGAACCACAAAAGGAGGGGGAGTATCCATATTCATCAAAGATACCCATACCTCCAGGCTAGTGGCACTGCACAAAGCATCTGAGACCATCCATGTGCAACTAACAGTGGGCAAAACTGCCTTCCAGTTTGTAGCCTGCTACAGACCAACCTCCAAAACTCAGGAACCCCATTCAGCTTTCCTGAAGACACTGGAGAATATGAAGGTCTCTCCAAACACCATTATATTGGCTGACTTTAACTACCCAAACATAGATTGGGAGCACCACTCAAGCCCCAACACCCTAGCCCAACGGTTCCTAGAATTTATACACTCAAATGCTATGGAACAACTGGTCACCACTCCCACAAGAGGGAAAAACATATTGGACCTGATCATCACCAACATGGGGACTCTATGTTCCATACCAAAGGTATACCCATCAATGGTAAGATCTGACCATAAATTAATCATTATGGACATCCATATCCCGTCCCCACCCCCAGCAAAGGAAACCACGGTCAAAAACTTCTCAAAAGCAAACTTCCCACTTCTCAAAAGCAAACTTCCCACTTCTCAAAACCGAGGTGGAATCCTTCAAAGCCCCAGGGCCAGTGGAAAGTACGGCCCAAACCGCAGTATCCTTTTACAAACACATTCTATGGATACCTACAGGAATGCATGGATCGTGCTATCCCAAATAAAACCAATACACACTCCTCCAAAGGCAGGAGACCTGTCTGGTGGACCCCAGCCATAAATAAGCTGTACAACAGAAGGAGGAAGCTACTACATGATAGAACAAAATCCCTGAAAGGGAAGGCAACTCTGATCAGTACTAGCAAGAAACTACGATCCCTCATAAAATCATCTAAGGCTAGCTTTGAAAGAAAAATTGCACAAGACGCTAAAGATAATCATAAGGCTTTCTTTAGTTATGTCAGAAACCTGGGTGGAAACTCCCAGATATGCTCTGAGTTAGTGCAAAATGACAAAAAATACACTGAACCCACAGACATTGCCAACATCCTGGCAGACAGGTTCAGTGCCAACTCCCCCCACCCCCAAAATGAGCAAATGACTGTCCCAACAGAGTGTAGCCTCCCTGACATCACAGATGCACAGGTGAGAGCTGCTCTCTCCAAAGCAAAAAACACAGCATTAATGGGACCGGATGGTGTCCCGGGCTGCGTTTTACATGAGCTCCAAGAAGAACTGAACCCTCACTTAAAATCACTGTTCAGTCTCAGCCTTACAACAGGATATGTACCCAAAGAATGGCGTACAGCAACAGTGGTCCCACTCCATAAAGGTTGTGCCACAACGGAACCCGGAAACTATCACCCTATAAGCCTAACTAGCCTGGTCTGCAAAGCTATGGAGCGTATCATCATGGAACTCATAAACAAAGACATTGGGAACCTCCAAACACTGGATCCTACCCAATTCGGCTTTAAGGGTAGATCTTGCCTCTTGAACCTGGTCAATTTCTTTGAAACAGTCACCAAGGCCATAGACGAAGGGAAGGTAGTCCACACAGCCTACCTTGACCTTGCAAAAGCCTTCGACACAATACCCCACTCGGGCATCATAAATAAGCTCACCAGCTTAAATATCAACCCCTATGTCACAAGATGGGTTGCAAACTGGCTTAGGGATAGAACCCACATGGTCAGAATTGCAGGTGCCATGTCAGACTCTAAACCAGTTACAAGTGGCTCAGTCCTGGGACCTCTCTTGTTCAGTATATATTTCTCTGAGGTACAGGCTAACACAGGAGGACTATGGCTGACAAAGTTTGCAGATGACTGCAAACTGGGGGCCATAATCGACTCGCCGGCTGACACAAGCATCCTCCAAAAAGGTCTCACAGAGACGAATAACTGGTGCCAGAGCCATGGCCTAAAGCTAAATGCCAAAAAGTGCATAGTCATCCCCTTTGGGAAAAACAAAGTGCTTACAAATTACCACATGGGTGGTAATCCATTAAGTACGGAAGAAGTAATTAGGGATTTGGGGACCCAAGTAGATTGCAATCTCTCCTTTGACAATCACATTGCCAAAGTGGTTAGAAAGACATTCTATATAGACCACGTTATCACGAAGGGGTTCACATCTAGATCAAGAGAGGTCATTGTGCCCCTCTACTCATCACTCATCAGGCTCATAACTGAATACAATGCCCCATTTGGGATGTACCTTACCCGACACCTGCTACAACTAGAAAGACCCCAAAAGTACCTCACCAAGAGGATCAAGGGACTCAAACAGATGCCCTACGCAGTTAGGCTAAAGAAACTCCAGCTCTACTCAGTTGCTTACCGCCTACTCAGAGGCGATCTGTGCCTGACATATAAAGCCATGTCCAACCCAGAATTAATGGACATGCTCCACCTCAAGAAATCCAAATTCATCAGAACTACATGCTCCAGTGACTTAAACCTCAGCACAGAAATACATAGAACTTGCTGGAGGGACAGATTCATATCCCAGAGGCTCCTCTCACTCTGGAACAAAATACCAATCCATGTCAGACAGAGCCCCTCAATGACCCTCTTCAAGAAGAATCTTGACGTTTGGATGGGAGATCGTAAATGTACCCCTGGGATCTCGTCTGTGTCACTGCTAGACAGAGGCACGGTAAACTAACCTTAAATGGGCTATCTTCTGTGACCTACTATACAGACGCACAGTCAACTAATCTAAGAAGGGTGGCGAAAGCCAAACACACTCTGACTAGGCTTGTAAATGCCCTAGGGCAGACAGCCTAGTATCAACCTATGAACCTATATGTTGCTGGTATTTCATCATGTGACACTTGCAATTCAATGCCCTGACAGCAAGAGTTGCAGAGCTATATACCTTCTTACCCCATCTGTCCAAAGCTCTGGAATCCCTGTCCGAAGGGGTGGGATTCTTGGCTGTAGTAGCCTTAATACCTTTAAGACCCTGGGAAATAATCTCTGGGTAAGCAGTAGGACTCTTGAAAAGAAACTTGTGAATATCAGGTACTCTGTAGTACCCGTCTGGTTTCCTAGGGGCAGGAGGCAAAGTATCAGGAGTAAGGCTGGATTCCATGAAATCATCATCCACAACATCCAGGACAGGGGGTATAGCTAAAGGCCTGTGCTGAGACAACTCTAAAAAATTCTCTGAGTCTCTTTTTGGACTGAAGATAGTCTTGGCATTCCCAATGGAAATGCTCTCTTAAAGTATGCAAGGCTTCACTAAAACGAAAAATCCTCTGGAGGGGAGGCAGAGGGAATGGATTCCTCTGCATCCGAATCCTCATAGGCTAAGGGCTTGTCTTCATAATCAGAAAGGTCAGAGTCATTGGACTCCTGGTCTGTAGAACTTGAAGGGGATTGGATTCTTTGTCTCTTTGCAGGGGAAGGCTGACTTCCCCTAATCAGCGTAATAAGGTCTTCAGCCATTCTCACCATTTGTTTTTGTGGCATGGGTGCCTGAGGATGTGCTTTGGTTGGTTTTCTAGGCATAGTGCATACTCTGGGCCAAAGAAACTCGGTAGTTTTGGTTAGAAATGAAGTCGGTTTGTTTCGAACATTGGTACAGCGAAAAACTGCCTCAGAAGCTGGTGCCTGCACAGCGGCTCTGAACCCTTCAAGGTAGAGGCATCCACTGGTTCCATAGTCAAAGAAGCACCTCGCGGCATACCGGACTCCAAATGGGTCTCAGCAGAGGCCTGCGAATCCATTCAAGCGGGCATCAGGGGCTGCTGCAAAGGCACCTCACTGAGTACCGGCGGACTGGCGACTAGCTTAACGGAAGCGTCGTCGGCAGTTTTGGACCTATGCGGTCTGACTCTGTCTTTGTCCTTAAGTTTTTTTCAAAAAATCAGACGTCGGATGGCTTACCAAAGCCATTTCAGAATATGGAGATTGAGAGCGAAAAAATTTAGCGAAAAAAAGAGAGCCCGACGACGAATGGTTTGGGTGTTAAGGCACAAAACCAACATCGAGGGACGTTGTGGTCCAGGCCTAAACAGGTGATGCAGTAAGAATGACAATCTCTGAGGTATTTGCTTTCCACAGGCAAGACAATTGTTAACTTTTTCTGACATCGGTTAGAGCAAGAAAAAAGGATCCCCGATGGGGTACTTAGCTTTAGAAGACTTCAGGATTATTCAACTCGAAAACGAAAATGCAGGTAGCGGCCAACCGGCACTTGCAAACTGCTTCTGCTTTGGACTCCTCCTCGGCAAGAAAGACTGGTGTAATGGCGTTGGCTGCCTGTTTTTATACCCCTGATAACCTGACATCAGGGAAAAAGCGAGAGTATCCGATGCAGAAATACTAAGTCTCTGGTATTCGGGATGACTGATGGCTACCTGCAGGCAGATAACCCAAGTGTGATGACTGCAACAGTGAAACATGAAGAACATCCAGAGTCACTGTTATTAAGTAACCCCTGAAACAGCCATATCACTGGTTAGAGGTGTTGGCATCAATTGGTTCTTACCCTAGCACCTTCAACATGTACTTGTCACCATGCTTAGATTTGTGTACCATATGAACCTATTACCTATGAACCTATATGTATGGCAAGTAAAATATCCTCCAGGATATTACTGAACACTGCCATCTACTTGTTCCTTTTCCTTCCTTCCCAATCCAATTAAACTACCTATTAGTATCTGAAAAGGTTTCCATTTCATGCCCCTAACTGGAGTTAATTACTCAGGCAAGTACTACTACCCTTTATCCACTGCAGGCCTAATGATAGTTCTGTTTGATGCTCTCTCTCCCTTGGCAATGGTCTCTAATCTCCACCATGGTAGGATCTGTAATCCTTCTGGTATTGCTGCAGCACTTATCTTAAGACAATCAACTGTCGTGTCACCCTTCTTTCTGCATCCCGTAACTTTTGTCCCCAAACTTGTCTTAGAAGACAGTGGAACACAGCACCTTTTGTTAAATTTGTGTATAGTAGAAGTTGCAACATAAATAGAACTGGCCTCCCTACATTTTCCTGTGGAGCCTGCTCTAAAGTTTAAGCTAACCCACAGGTCTCTTTATACCCGTGTGAACTCCTCACTACCCAGTTCTTGTGCAGTTGTGACCTACTATCTATATAGAAGTCCCCTTTCTCCCCAACTTTTCAGCCATATGCCATAACAAATACCCTCAGCAGCCTTGAGTGCACATTTTCAAAATACCCACAAACACCTACAACCCCAACTTGAGTGTCTACTTCTAAGCTCATAAGGCAAACCACCATGCAGTCCAACATTCTGGTCATTAGAGACTCCATTATGAGACATACTGATGTCCCTGTCACCAGGCTGAGTAGAGAAGGTGATGGTCAGTTGCTTGTCAGGGCCAGGATCTGCCACATTACACACACACAGATCATTGGATCACAAGTAATGATATGACTCCTGGTTCATATGGGTGCAGATGACATGAGACATGCCTCCCTACACAATATGAAGAGCTATACCTTAGAACTCTCACAATATGAGCCTAGAATTGAGCAGCATGTTACCTTCTCCAAGGATGATGCCACACTACGAACAAATGCCTGACTAATAATTGGCTTAGTTTCTGGTGTCATTCTAAGGGGTACAGTGTTTGTCAACATGGAGGGAGATGCTCAACAGGCCACACTGCTTTGTCAGGGATGGTCTGCACCTCTCCTCTCTAAGATCTTGAATATTAGCTAAAACACTGTCCTCCTCCATAATGCTTTTCTTGGGAAATGCTGAACAGACAGTACATCCGACAAAGTAAATCAAAAGCAAGAAAAGGAGTCTAAACAAAAAATTCCGTTCCCTGCAATCTTTACTCATCTTAGAGAATGCTGGCATCTGTGCAGTCACAAGCCACACCGGCAGTGCAACTTATAATGCCTTCCACACATACAGACCAGATACTACACAGACAGAGAACGAAAGTGGAGTTGTCTTCATTTACATCAAAAATAAATAATAAAAAATGAAAATACCTCAAGGCTGATCAAAAAGGATGATGCAATTGAGCCTCCCCATGTTCAAATCACCATACACAAAATTCAGTACCACTTCTTATCAAGCTGTAGGTCCCCTCTATGGCCCAGGAAACCCATAACATGTATTTAAGCTTACTGGAAACGCTCATCATCCAACCCAATACCATGTTTATGTGCAACTTTAATTACCCTAATATTAACTGGGAATGGACCAGATTGTCATTATGCCAACCAGGGCACAAATGTACTGGATCTGGTCCACACTGATATAGGTGGAGTGCTGCACATCCCAAAATGTAATGTCCTCTCTGATAAGGTTAGACCACAAAATGTTCTCCTCTGAAGTAAAAATAAAACCCAGAACCTCAGCTACTGCTGGAATGTTAAGAAGCTATTCTAACGCTAACTTTCTACTATTATGTGATACATTTTCAAGAGCCCATCACCCCTAAAAACACTGCTGCCTATGTGGAACCATTCACAAAAACTCTATACAAGTATGCTAATAGCTGCATAGATGCAGCTGTACCAACCAGGAATAAGTACAGAATTAACTCAAAAAGCAAGCCACCATGGTGCAATGACAACATCAGTAAGCTCTGTCAGGAAACAAAGGCTCAAGGACACGGTCTCCAAAGCGAAAAAAAGTGAAAACAGGTTTATTACTTTGCAACTAAACAGTATGATACAATCGCTTTGCAGACTTTGTGTCCTCGAACCTTCGTTTGTTTCCTGAGTTGCAGTTTGGATTTGTTTGCTTGGATTATCAATATGCTCTATGACAGAAAGAAGAAAATCATGACCAAAATTAGGATCCAGTAGAGTAAAAGCACTTTCATCAAATTAAACAAACTACTCAGAGTAAAAATGTCTACCAAAGCCGAATTTGAGGTAAATTTGGTCTCCCAGGCCAAGGACAACCACAAAGCATTCTTTAGCCATGTCTGTAACCTCAAAAGAAATACAGAATTCTGTGCAGAGTGCATTGTTAATGGAGCCACCTATACTATATGCATACATAGACACACCCAGATACATTTCTATGTATGTCTGTATATACAGATGTAATAAACAAAATGTGATATACACTTGTCTATGTGTGTGTGTAAAAACTCAAAAAGCAGGGACCAGTCTGTGAATGATTGCTGATAGGCACATAACAGTGATGGCAACAATGCTCTTTGTTCGTCACTGGCCAAAGTGTTCTACTTTTTAAACAGCACCTTGCTGTCCATGATTCTGGGATAAAAGAGGTGGATTTACTTAACAATGCTTAAGAGTTACAGATGACTTTTACTTCTGAAATGCATGTAAGCTCATATTCTCTAACTCTTGCCAACTTCTAAGTCCTATTTTAAAGTACCCTTTATTTTCCCTAATTACTTCTGGATTTGTTCATGATTTGGGGGGTAAGAAGTTGAGAGTTATGGTACTGCTATGCAGCCCAACAGCACTGAACAATGACTGATGCACGAAAAAATAATTGAAAACTCCAGAAGTTTGCAGCATATATTATACAAACCTTCCCTCCAAAAAGAAAAAAAAAGTGGTATTAAAGTGTGTAGACGTCAATTAAATCAAGAGCTGTTACCATTAATTAAGTTTAAAAACAGCAGTTGTATCTAGCATGAAGAAAAAATTGTACAACTGGGAATGAAAGTTCTGTTTTTTATAATAACAGAATCACACACTGCATACCGTATTTAGAAATCGCAAAAATGCTGATGTGCAATGCAAATGTTACTGCTATGTAAGAATTAAAGAACATGAATGCAGTACCAGTTAGAGTACATAATAAATAATAAAAAGTAAACATAACCTAGATAAAAAAGTGCATCAAAAATTGTTTTGCAACAGTACTACAAGCATCTGCAGGTGTTCCCAAGAACTAATGAATGCATTTATTGCAGCCCCGCAAATCAATTAAACACAACATTAGTTTAAAAGTGCACCCAGTAACAAAGAATTGAAATTGGGTCTTTCAGCAGTGAAGTTTTGTTACTTACAGTTGCACAGGACCAAAAAGCAGACTTTTTCATTTGCAGGGAACAAAAGTGTGACTGGGGCAAGATGTAAGCAGACTTCTAGAGAAACGTGATGCAGTACCAGGAGATGAGATGGTTATGCTTAGCTCTCGATCTGAGGAAGGGATATGAACTTTCAACTTCTATAGTGTCCCACTGAGGTTTCATACTGTTTCTCAGTACGAAAGGGTTTCCATGAATGGGTATTTTCTATTAAAATAGAGTAATATTTAACATTTGTTCAGTATTTTGGGTCTTCTGACGTTCACTTTCAGCCTGAATCTTTTGCAGAGTAGTTAGGAGGCATAAGGAAACTATCTAAAGAAGAAACATACAGTGCAACTATACTGCCGTATTTAGGTATTTATGTTTTTTTAAATTTCTTAACTAAATTTTTTTTTTTGTAAAGCTCAAAGTTTCTCTAAGTGAATTCTATTAAAATGATTAAAGTTGAGGGAAGTGATCCAAGGCGAGAGCAGACATGGAGGGAGATCTGTGCCTGAGGGAACCAAAGTACTGTCGTTTGTTTTCCTCTGGGAATAAAAAGCAAGCCTGGAAAGATGAAACAGGGTCATATTTAAAGAACCAAAGACAGGGAAGGGGTGTGTATAGTGACATCACACTGTGGGTGGTACTACCTGTCATAGGTTCATAGGTTTATACTAGGCTATCTGCCCTAAGGCATTTATAAGCCTAGCCCAAAGTTTTGTGGCTTACGCCACCCCTTATGTTAAAAAATACTGTGCCCATTAGTTTGTTGTGCCTCTGTCCAGCAGTGACACAGAGATGATTCCTGGGGTAAACCTACGATCTCCCATCCACCGGTCAAGATTTCTCTTGAACAGAGCCAGCGAGGTGCTCTGCCTTACATGGACCGGGATTTTATTCCACAGCATAGGGAGTCTCTGAGTGACAAATCTATCCCTCCAGCATGTCCTATTTATATCCATGCTAAGGTTTAAGTCGCTTGCTCTAGTGGATCTGGTAGATTTGGATTTTTTGAGGTGGAGCATGTCCATTAATTCCGGGTTGGACATGGCCTTGTATGTCAGGCACAGGTCACCTCTGAGCAGGCGGTATGCGACTGAATAGAGCTGCAGTTTCTTCAGTCTGGCAGCATATGACAGATTTTGGAGTCTCTCCAATTGCTGCAGGTGTCGGGTAAGATACATCCCGAATGGGGCATTGTACTCGATCATTGGTCTGATAAGTGAAGAGTACAGGGGAACAATGACCTCACTTGATCTGGATGTGAATCCCTTCATGATCAGGTGGGCAGTGTTGAAGGTCTTTCTAACCACTTTAGCAATGTGAGTGTCAAAAGAAAGGCCACTGTCAACCTGGGTCCCCAGGTCCCTGATAACCTCTTCTGTGCTTAATGGATTGCCACCTATATGGTAGCTTGGGGTTACCTTGTTTTTCCCGAAGGGTATGGCATTTAACTTCAGGCCATGGCTCTGGCACCAGTTATCAGTTTCCGTGAGACCCCTCTGAAGGATATCTGTGTCCGATGTACTTTCCACTATGGCGCCCAGTTTGCAGTCATCTGCAAACTTTGTCAGCCATAGTCCTCCTATGTTTTCCTGTACTTCTGAGAAGTAGATGCCGAACAACAGGGGGCCAAGGACTGAGCCCTGTGGGACACCACTTGTGACCGGCTTGGAGTCTGACATGGCGCCAGCAACTCTAACCCTGTGGGTTCTGTCCTTTAGCCAGTTTGCAACCCATCTTGTGACATATGGGTTTACATTTAAGCTGGTAAGTTTCTCTATAATACCCGAGTGGGGTATTGTGCGAAAGCTTTGCAAGGTCAAGGTAGGCTGTATGGACTGCCTTTCCCTCATCAATGGCCTTGGTGACTGTTTGAAGAAGTCGACCAAGTTCAAAAGGCATGATCTGCCCTTGACAAAGCCAAACTGGGTCGGGTCCAATGTCTGCAAGTCCCCTATGTCTTTGTTTATGAGTTCCATTATGATCCTCTCCATAGCTTTGCAGACCAGGCTTGTTAAGCTTATGGGGCGGTAATTACCAGGGTCTGTAGAGGCACCGCCTTTGTGGAGTGGGACCACAGTTGCCGTCACGCCACTCCTTGGGCACGTATCCTGTGGTAAGGCTAAGATTAAACAGCTGCCTTATATGCGGGTTTAGTTCCTCGTTGAGTTAGGTAGCACACAGCCGGGGACACCATCCGGTCCCATTGATGCTGTGTTTTTAGCTTTAGAGAGAGCAGCTTTCACCTGCGCATTTGAGATGTCTGGGAGGCTACACTCCGCTGGGATAGTTATCTCTCCTTTTGGGGGAGGGGGGTGAAGTTTGCACTGAACCTGTCTGCCAGTATGTTGGCAATGTCTGTGGGTTCAGTGATTTTTGTATCATTTTGGACTAATTCTGCGCATATCTGGGAGTTTCCACCCAGGTTTCTAACATAGCTGAAGAAAGCCTTATGATTGTCTTTTGAATCTATTGCAATTTTTCTCTCAAATTTGGCCTTGGATGATTTTATGAGTGCTCGTATTTTTTACTAATAATGATCAAGGGTGTCTTCTCTTTTATGGATTTTGCTCTATCATGTAACAGCTTTCTCCTCTTATTGTAAAGTTTGTTTATGGCTGGGGTCCACCAGACTGGACGTTTGCCCTTGGTGGAAAGAGTCTTGGTTTTATTAGGGATTGCCTGATCCATGCAGTCCTGGAGGTGTTCGTAGAAGGCATTTGTAAGGGCTTCCGCAGCTTGGATTGTGGTTTCCACTGGCTCGGGGCCTTGAAGGATACCACACCAGTCTTGAGTAGTGTGAAGTTTGCTTTAGAGAAGTTCTTCACTGTGGTCTTTTTGTTTGGTGTGGGGCGGATGTGGATTTCCAGTGAGATAAGTTTGTGATCTGATCTCACCAATGAGGGATATACTTCGGTGTGGAGCATTTTGTCCCCATGTTTGTGATGATGAGATCTAGTATATTTTCTCCTCTTGTGGGAACAGTGACTAGTTGTTCCATGGCATTTGAATTTATGAACTCCAGGAACCTTTGGGCTAGAAAGTTGGGGCTTGAGTAATGTTCCCAGTCTAAATTCGGGTAGTTGAAGTCACCCAATATAATGGTGTTTGGAGATACATTTATACCCTCCAGTGTCTTCAGGAAGGCTGTGTGGGGTTCCTGAGTTTGAGAGGGTGGCCTGTAGCATGCTACAAATTGTAGAGCAGTTTTGCCTATGGTTAATTGCACCTGGATGGTTTCCGATGCTTCGTGCGTTGCCACCAACCTGGAGGTGTGGGTATCTTTGATGAATATGGATACACCCCCTCCTTTTGTGGTGTGGTCCGGGTTTTGGGGCCGGAACGCATGATATGAGGTAAAACCTGATAGTGCCGGGGTGCTCTCAGGAGCCTTGAATCAGGTTTCAGTCACAGCACAGACATCAATGCTCTCCATACTGAGAAGGGCCTCGAGTGCGTGCATTTTGAGATTTAGACTTCTGGCATTGAGCAGCATTACCCTTAGTTTCTTCCCATTTTTGTTTTCTAGGGTGGTAGGTTTAGAATTTGAGCCTTGCCTAAAAAAGGCACTATGGGGGTGGCAAGAGCCTTAGCCAATATCCGGAATCCCAGGGGTGACAGGTGCAAGCCGTCCCTTGCGAAGCAGCGTGGCTTGTCAAGCATGTCATCCCAGGCAGACAGACACTGGATCCCCTTTGAATGACACCAGAAATTAAGCCAATTGTTAAAGCTGATCATCTTGTCTCTATGTTGTGGCATCATTCTTGGTGAAGGAAGGATACTGCTCAGGGTCAGGGTCATACCTGCCTGGGCTACATAATCAGAGAGCTCCTCTATGTCTCTTTTCATGTAGTCCAGGGAGTGCGTCTCAGGTCGTTCACACCAGCATGGACAATGACTGTGTCATATTTGTACTTGCTGTGGAGTGACCCGAAAGTGCTTGTGTTATATGGCGGATTCTAGCCCGATAGGCAGCTTACTGTGACCCTCTCCTTGTTCAGCCTGGTGAGTGGGACGTCAGTGTGTCTGACTATGGAGTCACCTATGACAAGTATGTTTGGTGTTGTATTTGGCCTTAAGGGCTGTGACTGCTTTGCACACTGATTTTGTGGTTTATGTGTTGCCTGTGGTGTGTCATGAGGTGGCAGTTGCTTGGATGTCTGCTTTGGAGGCCTCTGCTGTTTAGGTAAATTTTTGCTCAGAGCCTCCGAGTATGACTTTGTGTGTTTATGTGTTTGATTCATTGTTGTTGATAGCTTTATGTGAGACTGGTTTTGTGGTGTGTGTAGCTGCCTTCTCCTCCTGTCTGGTCTTGCCAGTCCTGAGTTGAGAGAGCTCAGCCTCCAGTTTGGCTAAATAGCTGCATCTCTCGCAAGTATTTGTGTTATGTGGGAGGAGGAGAGGGCTGTCAGTGTACATGAGGCAATTGTAACATTGCCTCAATATTCCCAAATTCACCAACTGGACAGGAGAGGACGCCAGCATCTGGCCCTTCGACATGCTAGAGAAATTTAGAAGTTAGGGGTGTAACTGAATAAGAGAGGACTTAGTAAGGAAGTGGGTACTCCTGGGGGGGGTTTGCTAGTGAGGGACTTTGTATAATACAGAAGTGCTAAACCTGAAAAGAAGATGCTTTTAAGACAAGTAAAAGCTTTTAGGAACAAGTGCTGCACTTTTTAGTTAAGGGATATACTGTTTAGATTACTAGTAGAGCAGTTCTAAGGGAAAAAATGAAGAACAGACTTTATGGAGCCAGAAAAAGTTTAACCTTGCGCTGCCCGATGCTGCTCTAGTGGCAACTCCGCGCTAAAGCACTCTAAAGCGTGCTTGATAGCAGGGGCTGGAAATAGCCAGGAATTGACCCAAAACGGCCACTAAAACTACAGTTTCAAGTCAGTAACCACTCCCACGGGGGACAGGGAAGCAGCTCAATGTTTTTCACTGCCACTGATCAACAGAGAGACTTTCCTTTAGTCCAAGCAAAAATGGCCTCTCAGAAACTTACAAAATTTCTCAAAATTGAGAGTGGGGCGCTCCAGAAACAGAAAAAGTGAAACAGAAACATGCAGGCAAAGTACAACAGGTTAAATGTATAGAACCCAAGCAATGTATTAGTAAAAAAAAAATAAAAGTGTTCTGAAAGCTGCATCTTTGACACTCTCCCTTTAAGAGTTTTTGTGCTCTGGAGTTACTATCAAAAATGGTTACTTAACCGCAATCTTTCTAAACTCATGCATATTATTCCAGATGCTCCCTTATTTTCTCTTTAGCACTCTGCAGATGCGCCTCTTCTTGTTCTGTGAGATTCCCCTTATGCAGTACTAACCTTTGTGAGCCTCTTGAAATAATTTTTGCAGCACACGGCTACAGTGACTATTATTTGTTCAGACCACCCTCTGAAAAGGAAAAAGTGGGAGGAGGAGGTGTTTCCAGTTACATAAATAAAAGAAAAAAAAAAAATCACACCCTCTAGCTTGGTCATGCAGGATGACTCACTTGAGATACTCAATGTACAGTTGACCACAGGCAAAATCCCCCACAAAATCATCGCTAGCTATAGGCCATCCACCATGAAAACCCCTCTGCAAACTTGAGGTTACTAAAATTAATGGTACTTACGTATTATCGCAACCAGATTTTTTTGCGGTTGCGAAATTGTCACACTTGGATTGAGACGACTGCATCTCATTCTCAAAACGGATGTTCAAACTGTAGATTACTGTCGGAGTACTGTGGTTTAGTACCAGGAGCAGGAAAAGTACAGTTGTGTACCTACCATAAATGTAGATGTTCGAGTGTATTCACTGTTGCAGTCATTACACTTGGGTTATCCTGCTGGCAGGCTACCCGCAGTCGGCCTGAATTCCAAAGTCATGGTCCGGTGTCGGTTGCTGTCGCCTCTTCCCTGACGTCACTGCGCCAGGGGTATACAAGATGCAGCCGACGCCATTTTCTTCAGTTTTTTCTTTCCCCAGATGTCAGGTGCCCCCAAGAAGGTAGGCAATACATATTGCTTATAAAAACAACATACAGTAAAAGAAAAACAATACCTTCATCTACAAGCAAATACACCACATAGGTTGTATAGGATAGAGAAGTATAGATAAGTCCCAGCAAAGAAAGGGGGATGGAGGGTGGGTAACCTGGACTGCAACAGTGAATACACTCGAACATCTACATTTATGGTAGGTACACAACTGTACTATGTTCATCATGTTTCACTGTTGCAGTCATTACACTTAGGTTGAATCCCAAAGCTGAGGTAGGGCGGCTGGGTCTAAATAGGATTAGGAGTGGCTATGAGGCCCTGCAGAACTGCAGTGGCAAAGCCTGCTCTGGATTTAGAGTAAAGAGGTAAGTGATACTGCTTGGCAAAGGTGTGCACTGAACTCCAAGTTGCAGCTTCCAAAATTTCCTTGGTTGGTACTCCTCTGAGAAAGGCTGCTGAAGTGGCTGCTGCCCTGGTAGAATGTGGCCTAATATTCTTAGGCACTGACTTGCCATGCTGTGCATAGCAGAAACGAATACAGTGTCCTATTCATTTTGAAATAGTCTGCTTTGAGATAGCCTTTCCTTGTGATCCTGCAGCATATGCTACAAACAGTTTCTCAGTTTTTCTGAAAGCTTTCGTTTTGTCCAAGCAGAAGTGTAGCTGCATGTGTATGTCCAAAGAGTGCAGAAGTCTCTCCCCTTTATACTGGGGATTTGGATAAAATGTTGACAAATGAATGGTTTGGTTAAGAGCCACACTGGATACTACCGTTGGCATAAATGTTGGGTTTGTCCTTAGAGAAACCCTGTCCGGATGAAAAATGATGAAAGGTTCCACTGCCATTAATGCCTGCAACTCTGAGACTCTTCTTGCTGAAGTTAATGCTAGGAGCACAGCAGTTTTCCATGATAAGAATTTTATATCAGCTGTACTGGCTGGCTCAAAAGGAGGCAGTGTGAGTTTTTCTAAGACAAAGTTGAGGTCCCATGTAGGTATCGGTGCTCTCCTTGGGGGTCTTATGTTTTTTGCCCCTCTGAGGTACTGTCTTAGTAGTGGATGTGAGAAAATAGGAGGTTCCGTATTGTAATGAGCTGACATGGCAGAGACATGGATCTTAATTGATGAGAAGGAGAGGCCTTTGTCCAGCATCTCAGTTAAGTATTGTAAAATCTGAGGAATATTTGGAACAAGTGGTTCAAGTCCTTGTGCCTGGTTCCAAGCACAGAATCTCTTCCATTTTTCTGCATAAGATTTCCTGGTGCTGGGCCTCCTGGCTTCAAAAGTGACATCCATAGCAGCTTTAGAGACAGGTGTTTTTTGAGTGGCTATATTATCTGCCATGCAGCCAGATTTAAGGTTCTGAGTTGGCTGTGCAGGATCTGATTGTTTTGTTGAGTCAGAAGATGAGGAATATGAGGTAAAGTCCAGGCTGGGCCTTGAGACAAGCTCTTTAGGATTGGGTACCAGTGCTGGCGTGGCCAGTCTGGGGCAATCAGAATAATTTTTGGCTTCTCTTGTCTGGCTTTTAGGAGCATCTTGGGAAGGAGAGGCAGTGGTGGAAAGGCATAAACTGTTAGGGTTTTCCAGCTGAATGATAGAGCATCCACTTTCCATGCTTGTGAGTGATAAGTCCTTGTGCACAATCTCTGTAGTTGGCAGTTGTGAGGGGAGGCAAAAAGATCTATGTCTGTGCATCCCCATTTCCTTTTTATCATGCTGAAGACCTGTGGATTTAGTTTCCACTCGTGAGGGTCCATGAGGTTTCTGCTTAGTTTGTCTGCCAGAGTATTTTTCTTTCCTGGCAGGAATTGTGCCTGCAGATGTACTTGATAGGTCAGTGCTGTGTTCCACAGAGTCATGGCTTGCCTCCAGAGGGGGTAGGAATGTGTGCCCCCTTGCTTGTTTATGTACCACATAACTGTAGTATTGTCCGTCTTTAGTAATAGTTGTCCTGGATGTAGTAGATCCTTGAAGGCTGTCAGAGGATACTGTACAGCTAGCATCTCTTTGATTGATGTGAAGATGCATTTGGTCTGCGGCCCACGTGCCTTGAATACATTTTCCTGCCATGTGTGCCCCCCAGGCATAATCCGATGCATCTGTTGTTAGTGTCTGCCTGGCTGTGGGTAAAGTGAAAGGCTGTCCCTTGTTGTGGTGACAGGCCAGTGCCCACCATCTAAACTCCTGTTGCAGGCAGGGAATAAGAGTTATTACTGTTTCCAGGCTGTGGCAATGTTGAGTCCAAACACTTTTTAGATACCGTTGTAGCTTCCTCATATGCAGTCTTGCATATGGAATTTGCAGGATTCCACGAAGCCCAAAGCCTGCAGAATTTTTCTTGCAGGTAGCTGGGTCTTTGTTGCCATCATTTGAAAGTAACGAGTCAGTTGCCTTTGCTTGTCTGGTGTGAGATAAGCCATCTGGGCAGTTGTATTTAAGCTTGCACCCAGGAATATTATCTCTTGAGAGGGCACTAGTTTTGATTTCTTTTCGTTTACTGTGTACCCTAGGCAAATTAGTAATCTATTTACAAATGCCAGATGCTTCAGTAGAATGTCCTTGTTCTCTGCTTGAATAAGGCAGTCGTCCAAGTAGGGATATATTTGAATTCCTCTTTGTCTGCAGACCGCAATTACTGGTGCCAGGCATTTTGTGAAGACCCTGGGCGCAGTAGATAAGCCAAAGGGCAGTGCAGAGAATTGGAAATGCATTGAGCCAGCTATGAATCTGAGGTATCTTCTACAAGACTGTCTGATTAGGACATGCAGGTATGCCTCTTTGAGGTCCAAAGTAACTAGCCAAGCCTTCTTGCCCAGCATGGGTAGAAGTTGCTGCAGTGTCAACATTTTGAATTTTGGAACATCCAGGAAAGTATTTAGAATTGACAGGTCCAGTATTGGTCTCCAGGCTTTGTCCTTTCTGGGTACCAAGAAAAATCTTGCGTAAAATCCTTGCCCTGTTCTTGCTGTGGTACTTTTTGACTAGCTCTCATGTCCATGAGAGCATGAATTTGTTTTTGTGCCTCTGCCCATTGATTTTGTGGCAGGTCTGGCATACCTTTTGACCTTGGTAGGTTGTGAAAGTGGAACCTGTAACCCTGAGAAACAATATTCAGTACCCATTTGTCCTGGGTGATCATGTGCCAATTTTGCAAGAAAAGTGTTAGTTTTCCCCTTAAGCGTGCTGTCAAAAGGTAAGTGCTTGGCATTTGTAGAGGGACGTCATTGGGACTGCTTCCTATAAGGTTGTGATTTGTCTTCTCTGCCTTTGGGGGCTGAAGCACCCCATTGTTTAGGTCTGTATGAGCCTTGGGGCTGAGATCTGCCTCTTGGGCGTCTGTATCTGCCTCTTTGCGGCCTGTCTGACACTGGAAAGGACCAATTTTTAGAAGGCCAGTTCCTGCTAAATCTAGGTGGCTGAACCTGTAAGAAATCCTTTACTGTCTGCATTGATTTTGCTTTATCCTCCATTTTCTTCAACACCTCTTCTGCCTTAACACCAAACAAAGTATCATGCTGTAATGGAGCATCCAATAATTTTGCTTTAACATGATCAGGTAAACTTTGTTCTTTTAACCAGGCATGCCTTCGAATGACAGAACCTGTAACTGCGGCTCTGCAAGAAGCCTCTAATGAATCAAAACCACATTGCAAAGTATGCTTTCCCACTTATTCAGCTGCATGCAATAAATCCTGCATTTCCTTATTGTCTGGACATTCTGAGCTTGTAAGCATTCTCTATTTCAGCAAAGACATTAGGTATTGTTGATATTTAAGCATGTGAAACTGGCAGTTTAAAGCCCTTACAGCTAAAGTAGCAGAAGTGCAAACTTTTTTCCCCCATCTATCCAGAGCTCTAGAATCCCTATCAGAGGGGACAGGGTTTTTTGCAGTGGAAGCCTTGACCCCTTTGGGACCCTGAGAAATTGTTTCTGGATCAGCAGCAGGGTTTTTATAAAGAAATTTATGAGAGTCTGGGACCCTGTAGTACCTATCTGGCTTGACTGGTGCAGGGGGTAAAGAATCAGGAGACAAACTGGATTCAGAAAAAAACATCAACAACAATATGTAGTACAGGGGGATAGCAAGGGGCCTGTGCTGGGGCAGTAAAAGAAAGTCTCTGAGCCTTTTCTTGGATTCTGAATAATCCTGGCTCTCCCAATGGAAATGCTCCCACATGGTGTGCAAGGTTTCCCCAAAAGAATAATCCTCAGGAGGAGAGGCTGAAGGGATAGATTCTTCAGCGTCAGAGTCCTCATAGGGAGGAAAAGAATATCCCTGGTCTGAAGAGGAATCAGAGGAACTAGAAACCTGGTCAGAGGAGTCATAGTCAGTGTCTTGCCTAGGCCTTTTATCAGGAGGGGAGATGGGAACCCTTGATCAAAGTAATTAGGTCCTCGGCCATTTTAAGCATCTGTTTCTTTGGCATGGATGACTGTCCAGGAGAATTCTGTATTTGTTTCTTTGTCTTTAATGGTGTTTTAGACTTTGCCTTGGCTGCCTTGATAGTAAGCTGTGTAGGTCTGAAAACACCCTCAGAAGCCGATGCCTGCTCAGCGGCTCCAGACCCATGTGAGAGAACAGTTTCCGTAGGCCCAATACCTTGAGTTTCCAGAGACCTAGATGTCTCCACGTGGGAGTCGGAGGCGGCCTGTGGCTCCGAGGTAGCAGGTGTCAGGGGCTGTAAAAGCACCTCACTGAAAACTAGCGAACCGGCGACTGGCCTAAAAGAGGTTTCATCGTCGGTTTTGGACCGCAGATGCCTGTCCTTTTCTTTGTCTTTGCATTTTTTATGAATTTCGGTTGTCGGTTGTTCCGACGGCATTATGTAGTTAAACCTTCGGCCAAAGTACTGTAAAGCATAATCAAATCGACGCTTAATATTGCGTTGGTTGAATCTAGCACAAAACAGACAACTAGCAACGTCGTGGTCAGGGCCTAGGCAAGGAATACAGTAAGAGCGAAAATCCTTATGAGGTATTTGCTTACCACAAGAAATACAATTGTTAACTTTTACTGACATCGGTCTGGAGCAAGAAAAAGTTTCCCCAATGGGGTACTTAGCTTTATTGAAGACTTCGGTTCTGAAATTCAATTTCGAAAATCTCAGGAGTCTGCCGACCGGCACTTGCGAACTGCTTTTGCTTCGGGCACCACGCGGCAAGAAAGACTGAAGAAAATGGCATCGGCTGCATCTTATATACCCCTGGTGCACTGACGTCAGCGAAGACGCGACAGCAACCGATGCCGGACCAGGACTTTGGAATTCAGGCCGACTGCGGCTAGCCTGCCAGCAGGATAACCCAAGTGTAATGACTGCAACAGTGAAACACGAACATCAAGCAACAAATTCCTCTTCCTGTTTTGTGTGTAGTACAGATGCATGAATGAAGGAGCGTGGCTGCTATCATATGAAGGAATGTAAAGTAATAACAGTAAAGGAGTGACCGTTAAGAGAGTTATTAGAAAGTAACTGAAGACAGACACAGAGAAGGTATTATTTCTAAGGTTTTTAGTTCCTATAATGTGTTAATTACCCATTAAAGGAAGCATTGCAATGAGAAAGTATGTGTAATTGATGCTTTTGAACTGTAAAGGAAGCAGGCTCCTAGGTTGACCTGTTAGTTGAGTGGTCATGGTCATTCCTATTTACTGCTCTGTTAATGTTGATGGATCATTCCCTAGTTGTGTTCATAGATGCATCTTCACAGGAGCAAAGAAGTACGCTTTTTACCAAAAGTAAAAGTAGCACACACTAGCGGGACACAAACACACTTCTGAATGCACTTTGACAGCTTTTTTTTTTTGTTTTTTTGCCATGAGAAACGAGCATGCATTACTCAGATTTTAAATGACAGTAATGATTCTGATAATAGTACAGATACAGCTGCGCAAGGGACCAAAATACTATGTTTTTAAATAAAAGTAAAGGCAACACACATTTGTGGGACACGCACACACAATACGATGCACTTTGACTACAGTTGCTGACAGAATAAACAACCGTGAAGCAGCCAGTGTTCAGTTGACAAATCTGGTTGTGATAATACGCAAGTACCAAATTAATTACCATTCAGCCCAATGCACTAATCATGGGCGAGTTAAATTACTTCTCCATAAAGTGAGAAACATACACAACCACTGACATGCAGGCTCCGAGATTATTGGACTTTGTCAATGCAAATATTCTGGAACAGCTGGCTTGCACTCCCAATAGGGGGCTCAAATCCTTTATAAAGTACTCACAAACATGGTGGAGTTTTGCACCCCCCACCATACTGTTCTTATTGGTAGATCGGGTCATAAATTGGCCTCCTTTTAAATAAAAGTAATAGCAGAAACCCCATCAAACCCTAAAACCCTAAATAATTTTGTAAGGCCTTCTTTACCTTCCATTAAGTCACAGCATAGGTAATTTTGAAACCCCCCCCCCAACCCGAAAACATGGAGGCCTATGCACAAGTACATACGAATGCCCTGTACAACCACTTAAACAACTGCAGAGAAATGTCAGAACCTGACCAAACTAAACCCAGGTCTAGAACGAAAAACAAGTCACCCTGGTGGACCCCCTGGCATAAATAGACTATACAACAGAAGGAAGAAATTCTTGTCTATGACTAAATGGGAGGGTGCACAACACAGAAAAAAAACCCCTCAGTCTCTACAGGCAAATGAGGGAACTAGTCAAGTTTTCAAAAACTAAGTACAAGACTAAAATAGCTTCCTAAGCAAAGGATAACCACATAATATTTTTAGCTGTGGCCAAAATCTTAAACACGCAACAATGTGCTGAGCTGGCTGCAGACAGTTCTATCTATACTCAGCCAGAATATAAATTCAGCTCAAATTTACCCCCCATCACCTTGAATCACTCACTATGAAATACTCCCACCATTCCTTCGCCTGTTATTACAGAACAGGTCATCATTGCACTCTACAGCAGGAAACACTGCATCAATAGCACCCTGAAATTCCATCAAACAGCTTGACCTATTCAGATCTCTGTTTAACAACAGGTTCCAGACAGGCTTTGTCCCAGTAGAGTGGAGGACAGCAACAATCATCTCTCTGCACAAGGGGGGACCATCAACAAGCCCAAGAAACTACCAACCCATAAGTCTGACTAGCCTCATATACAATAACTATGGAAAGGCTAATCATGGGCCTGAATAACAACATAGGATATCTCCAGACTCTAGACCCAACCCCATTTGGCATAGTCAACTGCAGGACATGCATGGTCAGTCTGCTGGACTTCTTTGAGAAGATCACCAAGGCCATGTATGAGGATAGGACCATGCACATACCACCTACCTTGACACGGACAAAGCATTTGACACAATAATCCACTCCGGTAGTATATAAACTCATAAAATTGGGTGCAAACCTCTATGTCATCAAATGTATAACCAAATGTCTCATGGATAGGACACATTAAGAATGGAGGAATCAACATCCAGCAAGAGGTCATTCACCAGTGGAATACTACAGGGCTGAGTGCTAGGATTCCTCTTGTTTGGCATATACTTCTCAGATGTCAAGGCAAATGCAGATGGCCGTTGGCTGACCAAGTCTGCTGATGACTGCAAGTTGGTGGCAATCACTGATTCTCCCCTCCAAAGGATGTTGATAACCTAGAGAATGGTCTGATGCAGACTCGAGATTGATGTCAGAGCCACGGCCTTGAACTCAATGTGAAGTAAGTGCATAATACCCTTTGGGAAATCAAATACACCTGCAAATCGCAAAACTGAATGCACCCCCCCCCCCCGCCAAGGGTTGCTTCAGTAGTGAGAGACCTGGGTACTCAGTAATCTGAACTTTGACCACCATGTGTCTATGGTGGTGAGGAAATCATTTGATGTGGCTCAGCTTATAAGCAAGGGCAAGGCATCCAGATCTAAGAATGTCCTAGTGCCAATGTACTTGGCCCTCATCAGACCAATAATCAAGTACAATGCACCCTTTGGCATTTACCTTGCCAAACAACTGCAACAGCTGGAGCATCCTCAGAGGTTCCTCACCAAAAAAACAAAAAAACAAGAGCATAACTAACATGTGGTATGCAGACCAATTAAAAGCCTTATCACAGTATTCTGTTTCCTACCGACTACTGAGGGGTGATCTGTGCCTGACTTACAAGGCAGTCTCTGACCCAGGCCTGACAGAAATGTTGCATATTTGCAAAACTGACTACACAAGGGTTACCCACTCCGAAGATCTAAATCTGATCTGACATGAGCAGATCATGCTGGAGATAAGCTTCCTATTCACATGAAGCAGAGCCATTCCCTGACCATCTTCAAGCACAATCTGGACCAATGGATGGAAAATCACAAACTCACTACTTGGGGTGGCACCTATGTCCCTTATGGACAAAGGCAGTCTGTAAAAATTGTCAAAATCCTGCTTGCTGACCCCTGCTATCTTTCCCCTAGGGAACAGAAAATTGGGTAAAACTGGCTAGGCTTGTAAAAACTCTTGAGCCATTAGCCTAGTTAGTAATCTCCAAATCTTAGCCATATTGCTACTTCATTAATTTCTACTCTTATTTTTATACTCCGTTTTCTTTTTATTTCGCTCATTAGCTAAAACTTCTGAAGAAATTTCTATCTTCCATTATAACTCTCTAATAACTTCCACTACTCAGTCCTTTAAATTCCTATTTAACAAGTAAGTGAGGAAGTGCCAGTGTCTCATTTACTTCATTACCCTGCATTTTTATCTCAATTGTTATTGACACACGATCTGGAACAGTTACTGGATTTATGTCAAAGTTTTCAATTAAATGCACATGCTCCTGTGAAATATAATTTCTGTCTAGTCTAGCCCAGTTATTGTACCTTGGCGAATAATATGAAAATTCTCGGCGTTCCTATTACTGAATGTTTTCCATACCAAACATTATCATAACTTTCTTCAGATGTCTGCCCTCTTTTGTTATATTTCCCCTTCTAGGTCCCAGATACAGTCTCACTGTTGCAAATCAAGTTCCAGGCCCCAGCTGTAAGTAATATTCCTTGCCGAAAGCTGACACTTTTGGGAGAAATATTTGTAAGTGCCGTAACAGCAGTTTTAGGTAAGCTATATTTCAGAAGTGCTGTTAAGGCTTGCCCAAGAAGGAATCCCAAAAATGCTGGCTCTGCAGGCCATCTCTGTCCATGGGGGCAGTGTATTCTGTTCTCCCCCACCTCTGGAAGAACTATCTCATGAGTCTTGGAAAGGGCTCTGGGATTTATGGAACCACATCTTTCTACCTCCTTACTGATTCTGACAAAAGGGCCTCTGAGGGATAGAAAAATGCATTCATACAGCAGACAAGGATCTTTCAGCACTGATGAATGAAGACTTGAAGAGCTCTGCAAAGTCACAAAGCTGCATCCAGGTATGTCTCCTAATGGTTATGCCTGAACCCACTGCCCATGAGTTATCTTCCACGTCCAGGAGATCAGCCTCATAGACTTGTTAAAACAGTGGCCAGTTACAAAGGAAACTTTTGGTCCTCCACAGACATGGACCCAAAACAAGATTTGGAGAGTTCTTTAGTCAAATCTCTTTGCAATTTTGTAAAATGCACCAAATAATTCAACAACTGCAGATCAAAGTTCGCTGAAGTATAAATGCACTTACTGAATGTGTCCAACTCTCTAGACTCCTTGTTAGGGGGATGGACAGAAAAGTTTTACTCTGCATCCCCTTTATTTATGACTGCTGACGCAAACATGGCATTAACTAGGACTCCACTTAATCCAGTGTGTCCCATCTTTGAGAGGGGCTATAAATTTGTCTGGATGCTTAGGGATGGGCTCCACAGTAGCTGGTTCCTTCCATGTCCGGTGAGAAATGAGGTCTACAAGTTCATCAGCTAGGGGGATCACCAAAGACATAGCTGGGCTAGACCTGAAAACCTCCAGGAATACCAACTCTTCTTAGAAAGGGTTACTGGAAGACCAATCAACTTTTTATTTTAAGAGCTCGAGAATATCTCCAAATGAGATGTTTTCAGGTGGAGATCTGGCGGACCTTCCCCTTCATCAAAATAGAGTACTGAGGCCAATCTACATGTCTCTTTTTACATGTCCTCATCCAAGGGGACCTCATCAGCGAAATGGTCTGGAGAGGTATCAGAAGTGTTGGGGGAGTCCAGAGGGATTGACTGGAGACATGAACAGGCTGACTGTCCCAGTGGAATGGAAGAATGAGGCTCAGAGCAAAGACCACAAGAAGGTAGACTGATCTAATCCGAGGTGGAGGAAGGATGTCCTTTCTCTAGGGAAAGAGAAGGCCCTCTCTACAATCTTGAAGGCAGAGTGCTTAAGGGAGAATGAAACTAATGGTAGCGGAGCCGACATCTCCCGAACTGCCAAAGCTATAGGGCACCTTCCACATGCTCAAACCATTAATCAGCTCCTGCTCAGCTGACTAAAAATCAGGTTTAAGCATCAAGCACTTCAGAGCTTTCATGCCCACACAGAGAGGGAAGGTAAAGCCCAGAGCACAATGCCATAAAAAATGCCTAGAATCCTGGCATAAAAAACATAAAATACACAAGGAGGTGGAGGGAGGGAGCAGCTACTGCAGTAGTGATCACTCAAACATATACTGTTAAGGTAAGAATACTTACACACCTATACTATGTTCTTATCTGACCACTGCTGCAATAGCCTAAGCTATATAGGCAGATTACTGCAGCTTAAATAGACAAGGAGGAGGAAGGAGAGGGGTCCATTGGTCCCTGAAGAATGGTCCTAGCAAAGCTTGTCCTAGACCTGGAAAAGACTAGTTCATAGTGGTTTAAAAAAGTATGCACAGAGGACAACACTGCTGCTTCTAAAATACTTCTAGAATCTAACCCTTTCCAAGAAGCCAATGCCCTGTTAGAATGAACCATGAACCTACCTTGAATAATTTTGTTGTGGTGGGAGTAACACCATATGATAGCATATACACACACACACAATATAATAGCATGAGACAACTGTTTGGAAATATCTGCACTGTCACTGGTTGTCCTTTCTCCTTATCCTCACAAGAAATTAACAATGGATCAGAAGTGCTGAAAGATTTTGTTCTGTCAAGATTGAACCAGAGTTGTCCAAGGACATCCAAGGTACAAAGTAACCTCCTCATATTTAGGCTCTAGAAAGACTGGGAGAAGAATAGCTTGCCTTAAAGTAAACTTTTATACCACTTTAGGCATAAAAGAAAGATTAGTTCTTAAAGAAATCATACTTTGTGGAAAAATTAGATGAAGATGACCCGCCGTAACAGCTTGCAACTCAAGATACTCTTCTTGTAGAAGTCAGAATAATAAAGGAGACTTTTTCTGGGGTAGCTGGGAAACAATTTCAAGTCAGCCTGACTAGCTAGTTCAAATGGAGAAAGTGTTAAGTTTTTCCTAACACAAAGTTAATGTCCCAAGGAGGAGCTACCCGCTTTCTAGGAAACCTCTTGTGCAACATCCATTTCAAAAATATTTT
The DNA here is from genome assembly GCF_019279795.1 of Protopterus annectens. Classification (NCBI taxonomy): domain Eukaryota; kingdom Metazoa; phylum Chordata; order Ceratodontiformes; family Protopteridae; genus Protopterus; species Protopterus annectens. The sequence goes on along the minus strand of NC_056750.1, from coordinate 113,012,017 downwards.
CACATGAGGCTGCACTGAAAGAGGGGATGCACGGGCAGATATGTTGAAATGGCTGACAAATGGCCGGACTGCGCAGCGGTGGAGCGATAGCATTGCTGCCTCACAGTAAGAGGTTTTCCGGTTTGATTCTTGGCTGGAGTGCCTTCTGTGTGGAGTCTGCATGTCCACCCTGCGTTCATGTGAGTTTCCTCCGGGTGCTCCAGTTTCCTCCCACATTACAAATCATGCATCTGGAGCGTTTCTCCCCAGGCATTCACTGAAAAATGGCTTCATTCCAAATCAGACTTTCCCAGCAAACAAATGTTAAATAAATAAAAAAGTAAATAAAATTTTCTAGTAGCAGGTTACCAGCATTACCTGCGACATGCACTCAGATAACCTGGAACCCCAGCTAAACATGGAATGTTCAGGAACTACTCTAAGCCTGACTTCCTACTATTAAGAGATAACCTGGTAAAATTTCAAGCCCTCATAATCCCTGAGAACGCTACTGCATATGCAGAACTGATCAAAGAAACCATATATAAAGCATGTTAATAGCTGCATGGAGGCATCTGTACAGAACTAACTGAAAAAAAAAACTCCCAAACTACCCTGGCAAAATTACATCAAAAAGCTGTACAACATAGGGAACAAAATTATGGCAAAAATTAGGAGCTGTAGCATCAGCAGGATAAAAGCACTCTCAAACTAAACAACTCAAAGGGCAAAAAGTCTACAAAGAAAATCCTCATTGGCTGGCCAAGAACAACAACAAAGCATTTTTTAGCTATGTCCACAACCTCAAAGACAACAAAGAACAGAGCCACCTATACTGAGCCAGAAGATACAGCATACCTACTGGCAGACAAATTTAGCTCTAACTTTACCCCCTTCTCTCCCTCAATCTCCCTTAGGAAGTACCATCAAATATGACTACCCCCACTACCACTAGGGAACAGGTTTTCAATGCTCTCTCTAAGGCCAAGGACACTGCATCATTGGGCCCAGACAATATCCCAGGATGCCTTCTAAGTACCATGAAACATAACCTATCAGGCCCTCTGGAATGACTGTTTAACTGTAGTCTCTAAACTGGCTTTGTGCCTCACAGATGGGGAACAGCAACAGTCATCCCTACAGACCCGGAAGTCTTATTAGTGCTGCATGAAAACCATGGAAAGAATTATCATGAAAATGATCAATGACACAGGAAACCTCCAAACACTGGACCCAACCCAATCTGGTTTCACCAAGAGCAGATCATGCCTACTTAACCTGGTGGACTTCTTTGAGACGTCATTAAAGCAATGGATGACAGCAAAATGGTTCACAATGCCTACCTTGACCTGGCCAAGACATTTGACACAATACTGCACTTGGACATTGCTGACAAACTCAAGAGGGTAGGTATAAACCCTTATGCCACCCAACGGATAGGCGGCTAGCTCACAGAGAGGACTCAGGAAGTTTGAACTGGGGAGTTCACCTCTACAAAGAGTCCAGTCAAAAGCAGAATCCCTAAGGGATCTCTCTCCTGAGACTGCTCCTTTTTGGCATTTACTTTTTTGAAGTCAAGGTCAATGTCAAGGGCCTCTGGCTGACAAAATCTTCAGATGATTGCAAATTAACAGCAGTCAAAGAATCCCCCATCGACACTAGTGTTCCCCACGAAGAGCTGACAAAGACAAATAACTTGCATCAAAGCCATGGACTAAAACTAAATGCCAAGAAATGCATAATATCCTTTGGAAGTCTTTCACCCCTGGTAACTAACATATTGACAACACACCCCTAGGAAATGACCCAGTAGTCTGGGAATTGGGGACAGACATATACAGTAAGCTAGCCTTTGATCACCATGTGTCTACAGTGATGAGGAAATCATTCTATGCTGTGCAACTTACAAAGGTATGGCATCTAGGTCCAAGGAGATCACTGCTCCACTGTATTCAGCATTCATCACAACTATCACAGAGTACAATGCCCCACTTTGGTTTCCGGATACTGGCTAAGGTTGTTGCCACCCCTATAATACCTTTTTCTAGGCAAGCTTCAAATGACAAATTCACCACCATAACAGGTACAAGCAAGCAAAATCTGAGGGTAATACTACTCAATGCTAGAAGTTTAAACCTCAAAATGCATTCACTTGAGGCACTCCTTAAAAGAGAGAACATAGACATCTGTGCAGTGACGGAGACCAGGCTATAATTCATACCACACCTTTCGGCCACCTAACCTGGACCGAAACACTAAAGGCGGGGCGTGTCATTATTCATTAAGGATATCCACACCTCCAGGCTAGCTGCTCAGCATATGTAACAGAGATTATCCAAGTGCAACTAACTCTGAGCAAGACCGCAATCCAAATTGTAGCTTGCTACAGATCTCCCACCATGCCCCAAGATTCCCACTCCTCTTTTCTTGATATACTGTTAAATATTAGGGTACAACCCAACACCCTAATAATGGGCAATTTCAACTACCCCACCATTAACTGGGAAAACTACTCATGTACCATCTCTTTTGCTCAACGTTTTCTGGAATTCATAAATTCCAATGCCTTGGATCAACTTATCCACAACCCCACCAGGGGCAGCAATATCCTAGACCTGGTCATTATCAACATGGGCGACCAGTGTTCCACACCAGAGGTCAATTCCTCGTTGGTCAGATCCGCCCACAAGCTAATCACCATAGAAATCGACATCCGGCCCCCACCCCCCATTAGGGAAACCACCGTAAAAATTTCTCCAAAGCCAACTTCATGCTTAAGACAGAAGTGTCAAACTTCACGACACCCATACAGACGGACAACAGAGGTACGACTACTGAATCCTACACAAATGCACTTTATAAGCTTACACAAGTGCATGGATAAAAAAAAGGAAGCCAATCTGGTGGTCCCCTGTCGTAAACAAACTCTACAACAGAAGAAAGAAACTGTTACAGAAAAAAAAAAAAAAAAAAAAAAAAAGAGTATAATCCCATGATTGGCGAAACTCCCTGGTCAGCCTCAGTAAGAAGCTGAGATCTCTTATAAAATCCTCCAAAGCTAGTTATGAAAACAAAATAGTCATTGACTCTAAAGATAACAACAAAGCATTCTAAGCTATGCTTAGCTTCTTGTGGAATTGTTTGTGCTGTGACATTTTAACAGTTTTTTTTCATATATCCTGGACTATTAAAAAAGGTTTGGAGCCTGAACTTCTTGTGGAATTGTCTGTGCTGCGAAATTTTAACAGTTATTTTATATAACCCGGACTACACAAAAGATTTGGAGCCTGCTACGGTGTTTTTTGTTTCAATAGTTTACCTTTTGGTACTTTTTTCTGCTTCTTGATTCTAAAGACAACCACAAAGCATTCTATAGCTATGTCAAGAATCTCAATGACAACACTCAGATCTGCTCAGAGTTATAAGCACAATGGCACTAAATATACAAAACCAACTGATATTACCAACATCCTGGCAGACAGATATACAGAACCAACTGATATTGCAAACATCCTGGCAGATAGTTTCAGTGCTACCTTTGCCAACCTCTCACCCCTAAAGGGCCCATCTCTATACCGGAAGAATGCAAAGTTCCTGTAATCACGGCTGCACAGGTAAAAAACAAACTCTCCAAAGCCAAGAACACGGCATCCATGGGACCTGACAACATCCCAGGCTGCGTTCTACATGAACTACAGAATGAACTGGCACCCCACCTAAGTACCATGTTCAATCACAGCCTCAACTCAGGCTTTGTGCCCACTGAATGGCGCACAGCGATGGTTATCCCACTCCACAAAGGGGGAGCCACCACGGACCCCAGGAACTACCTCCCCATTAGCCTGACGAACCTGGTCTGCAAGGCCATGGAACGTACCATCATGGAACTTATAAACAAAGACATTGGTAATCTCCACACTCTGGACCCCACCCAGTTCGGGTTTTAAAAGGCAGATCATGTCTCCTAAACCTGACAGACTTCTTTGAAGCAGTCACCAAAGCTGTAGACGAGGGTAAGGTGGTTCACACAGCCTATCTAGATCTCGCCAAGGCTTTCGACACCATCCCCCACTCACTAAACTAGGTATAAATCCCTATTTCACAAGAAGGGCTGCCAACTGGCTCACTGACAGAACCCACACTGGGAAAGTAGCAGACTCCAAATCCGACTTCAGACCAGTGACAAGTGGAGTATCACAGGGTTCAGTCCTGGGTCCTCTCCTGTTTGGTATCTACTTCTCTGAAGTACAGGCTAACACAGAAGGTCTTTGGCTAATGAAGATCACAGATGACTATACACACTGAGCAGAGGTCTATACACACTGAGCAGAGTGGATGAGAGTTGTTGACCGCAACAATCAGCTGAGATATATAAGTATCCTGCTTTTTTTTTTTTATTATTTATACAGATTGTTTCTAACAATTAATATATAGCACTTTTATTGTCTGCTTTTTAGTCTTCGAGTGTATTTTATTGCTATTAAGAAATCTGCACAAGTAACTGATTTGTCTGCAGTTAAAAGCATTCTGTATCTTTACAAATCTTTATCTGTTTAAAAACTTTCGTTTTCTGTAGTGCTTACTGTCTGTAGGCTATTGTTTTTAGGTGAAGCCTTTCTTTAACTTGGCTAGATTGTGTTAATTGTCTGCTGAGTGGTAGCTGGTTCTTTTGTGTTCTTGTAAAAAAAAAAAAAAAAAAAAAAAAGTTGTTCTTCTGGTACTTAAACCCTAACTTTGATCGGGTTTCTGTCTATACACACTGAGCAGAGTGGATGAGAGTTGTTGACCGCAACAGTTAGCTGAGATATACAAGTATCCTGCTTTTTTTTCGATTATTTATACAGATTATTGTTTCTAACAATTAATATATAGCACTTTTATTGTCTGCTTTTTAGTCTTCGAGTGTATTTTATTGCTATTAACAAATCTGCACATGTAACTGATTTGTCTGCAGTTAAAAGCATTCTGTATCTTTACAAATCTTTATCTGTTTAAAAACTTTCATTTGTTTTCTGTAGTGTTTACTGTCTGTCCCCTCCCTCCCAGTTGGTGTCTTGCTCTTTTTTATACTTGGTGGCTTTGCAGTTGCCCGCCCCTACTGTAAATCTGATCTGTGACACTCCTCCCAGTCTAGTGTCATTAGCTCATTCTACCTAATACAGAGAGAACATTTGATAAGGCCTTCTGTTTCTCCTTTTTCCCTTTCAAAAAAAAAGGGAAAAAAGAAAAAAATATATAGAGTACATTTCAGAGCATTTACTATAACTGTAATTGCCTTAATATTGCTACAACTCAAGTGCTCTAGGTTGCACTGCATCTGAAGTGTTTGTGTGTTTTAGCTGCTTTTCTGTATATATAGACTTCTCTGTTTCTATAACTAAATAAGCTCTGCAAAGTTGTTTTATTGCATTCCTGCCTGTATTTCTGAGTTTTTTTTTGCACTTTTAAAGTTTGTTTTTGCTTAGTTTAACTGGTAGGCTACAAATTCAAGTGTGCTAGCTGAATTAAAGCATTTACTGCGTTTCTGTACCTAATTTCTGCTACTCTGTAAAAAAAAAAAAAAAAAAAAAAAAATCCTTGTTTCCCGCCTTTACTGAACTAGAATAGTCCAGTCTTCAGGTATTGCTGATCTCTGGGTTGTGTCATAGTTCCTGTGTTGCCCATATCCTTATTTGGATAGGGGGAAGCTTCTTTGTTCACCAGTCAGAGTGGGGAGCTCTGAGCAGCCTATCTGTCCTTTGAGGAGTGGTTCCAGCCCAGTGACCTGTAGCTTATTGGCCGTTTTGGGCCATTTCTTATCTCTTCTAACCCCCTGCTTTAAAGCCAGCTTTAGTGCGCTTTTGTGCTTGAAATTTAAAGTTTGTCCTGTTTGTTGCATTTACCTGTTGAGGCTACACACTCAAGTGCGCTAGCCTGTGTTACATATTTATTGCATTTTCCTACTGTTTGTTGCAAAAAAGAAAAAAAAAATTATCCTCGTTTCCTGTCTTTTCTGACCTAGAGTAGTCCAAATACAGGCTTTGCTGTATTCTGGACTTTTGGAAAGTTCCTGTGTTGCCCATTTCCTTTCTTGGATAAAGGGAGGCTTCTTTGTTCACCAGTGGCAGTGGGAAGCTTAGAGCAGCCTATCTACCCTGGAGGAGTGTTCCCAGCACAAGAATCTGGTAGTCTATTGGCCGTTTTAGGCCAATTTCTAGCTCTTTCAAGTCCCCCTGTATAAAACCCGTTTTGGCACGTTTTTTGCGCTTGTTACTACTCAGCCAAGCTCCTCGTGGTGCTAGCAGCAGAGAGGCTAAAAGAGTGACTGCTAACCTGACAAAAGTGTTTTTTTTCTGCTACTACCTGGGCGACTGTCCGATCTAGCTAAACTGCAAGTATTTCTGCTTCTTGAACTGTTTTAAACTGTTTAAAATTGTTTTTGCACCTGCACTTTTAAAGTTTGCCCTGTTTGTTGCATTCACCTGTTGAGGCTACACACTCAAGTGCGCTAGCCTGTGTTACATATTTATTGCATTTTCCTGCTGTTTGTTGCAAAAAAATAAATAAATAAATAAAATTATCCTTGTTTCCCTTCTTTCCTGACCTAGAGTAGTCCAAATACAGACTTTGCTGTATTCTGGACTTTTGGAAAGTTCCTGTGTTGCCCATTTCCTTTCTTGGATAAAGGGAGGCTTCTTTGTTCACCAGTGGCAGTGGGGAGCTTACAACAGCCTATCTATCCCTGGAGGAGTGTTCCCAGCACAAGAATCTGGTAGTCTATTGGCCGTTTTGGGCCAATTTCTAGCTCTTTCAAGTCCCCCCTGTATAAAACCCGCTTTAGCGTGGCTTTGCACATAGAGCAGCATCGGGCAACGCTGCTTAATTGGGTTTAAACCATTCTCGGCTCCACAAAGTCTGCTCTTCACTTTTTCCCTTAGAACTGATCTAGTTCTCATAATAAACACCCTATTCCTACTCTAAAGCCTGGCACTTGCTCACTAAAGCAATTATATAAGTCAGCACTAAAATATTAAAAGCACTACACCCTCACAAACTCCCCGTGAGTACCTTGTTCCCCATTGGCCCTTTTTTCAATTATAAAGGAATTCCCAATACTATTCGAGCATGTCCAAAGGTCAGTTGTCAATCTCCTCTCCGGTCCAGCTGGTGAATCTGGGAATCTTGAGGCAATGTTACAACTGCCTCATGTAGACAGACAACCCTCTCCTCCTCCCAACAAATTCCAACACATGTGAGAGATGCAACCATATAGCCAAACTGGAGGCTAAGCTCTCTCAACTCAGTAATGGCGTAACCAGTCAGGAGGAGAAGGAAACCACACTCACTACAATTCCAGTCTCACATAGACCTACCATGACAGCAAACCAAACACACAAAAACATACTCGGAGGCTCTAAATAAAAATCTGCCTCAGCAACAGAGACCTCCAAAGCAGACACCCAAGCAATCGCTACCCCAAAACAAAACACGTGCAACACATAGCTCACAAAGCCAGTGTGCCAAACAGTCACAGCCCTTAAGGCTAAACAACACACCTGATACACTTGTAACAGGTGACTCTATCATCAGGCACACCGACGTCCCGCTCACCAGGCTGAACAAGGAGAAGGTCACGGTGAGCTGCCTGTCGGGCGCTAGGATCCGCCACATAACACAAGCATTCAGGTCACTCCAAGGCAAGTACAAATATGACTCAGTCATTGTCCATGCTGGTGTGAATTACCTCAGACGTCCCTCCCTGGACTACATGAAAAGAGACATAGAGGAGCTCTCTGAGCATGTAGCCCAGGTCAGTATGACCCTGACCTTGAGTAGCATCTTACCCTCACCAAGAATGATGCCACAATACGAAGACAAGATTATCAATTTCAACAATTGGCTTAAGTATTGGTGTCATTCAAAGGGGATCCAATGCCTGTCAGCCTGGGATGACATGCTCGACAAGCCACGATGCTTCGCTAGGGACGGCTTGCACCTGTCATCCCTGGGCTTTCGGATATTGGCAAAGGCTCTTGCCACCCCCACAGTGCCTTTTTTAGGCAAGGCTCAAAAGACAAACCCACCTCCATAGGTATCACAAGGGATAAGAAACTAAGAGTAATGCCACTCAATGCCAGAAGTCTAAACCTCAAGATGCATGCACTCGAAACTCTCCTTAGCATGGAGAACATCGATATCTGTGCAGTAGCAGAAACCAGGTTCAAGGCTCCTGAGAGCACCCCAGCACTACTAGGTTATACCTCATACCATGTTTTTCGGCCCCAAAACTTGGACTGAACCACAAAAGGAGGGGGAGTATCAATATTCGTCAAAGATTCCCACACCTCCAGGTTGGTGGCACAGCACGAAGCATCAGAGACTATCCATGTGCAACTAACAGTGGGTAAAACTGCCTTCCAGTTTATAGCCTGCTACAGACCACCCCCCCAAACCCAGGAACCCCACTCGGCCTTCCTGAGAACACTGGAAAATATGAAGGTCTCTCCAAACACCATTATATTGGGCGACTTCAACTACCCAAACATAGACTGGGAGCATTACTCTAGCTCCAACACCCTAGCCCAAAGGTTCCTAGAATTTATAAACTCAAATGCTATGGAACAACTTGTTACCACTCCCACAAGAGGGGAAAACATACTGGACCTAATCATCACCAACATGGGGACTCTATGCTCCAGACCAGAAGTGTATCCCTCACTGGTAAGATCAGACCATAAACTAATCTCACTAGATATTCACATCCCGACCCCAGCCCCTGCCCAGAAAACCACAGTGAAAAACTTCTCTAAAGCAAATTTCACACTCCTCAAAACCGAGGTGGAATCCTTCAAAGCCCCCGGGCCTGTGGAAAATATGGCCCAGACCGCAGAATCCTTTATAAACACATTCTATGAACACCTTCAGGAATGCATGGATCATGCAATCCCAAACAAAACCAAGAACCCAATCCTCCAAAGGCAGGCGTCCTGTCTGCTGGACCCCAGCCATGAACAAACTATACAACAGAAGGAGGAAGCTACTACATGACAGAGCAAAATCCCAAAAAGGGAAGGCATCTCTGATCAGTAATATAAAAAAACTACGGGCACTCATAAAATCGTCTAAGGCCAGCTTCGAGAGAAAATTTGCACAGGACACCAAGGATAATCACAAGGCTTCCTTTAGTTATGTTAGGAACCTGGGTAGGAATTCCCAGATATGATCAGAATTAGTCCAAAATGACAAAAAATACACGAAACCCAGACACTGCCAACATCCTAGCTGACAGGTTCAGCGCAAACATCCCCCCCCCCTTCCCCACCAAAAGGGCAAATATCTATCCCAGCAGAGTGCTTCCCCCCTGACATCTCAGATGCTCAGGTAAGAGCCGCCCTCTCCAAAGCAAACATCTCAGATGCTCAGGTAAGAGCCGCCCTCTCCAAAGCAAAAAACACAGCATCAATGGGACCAGACGGTGTCCCAGGCTGCGTCCTACATGAACTCCAAGAAGAACTAAACCCAAACATAAAACTACTGTTCAATCTCAGCCTTACTACAGGATATGTACCCAAAGAGTGGCATACAGCAACAGTGGTCCCTCTCCACAAAGGTGGTGCCTCAACGGATCCTGGAAACTATCGCCCCATAAGCCTGACTAGCTTGGTCTGCAAAGCTATGGAAAGGATCATCATGGACCTCATAAATAAAGATATTGGGGACCCACAGACACTGGATCCTACCCAGTTCGGATTTGTTAAGGGCAGATCCTGCCTCTTAAACCTGGTCGATTTCTTTGAAACAGTCACCAAGGCCATTGACGAGGGGAAGGTGGTCCACACAGCCTACCTGGACCTCGCAAAAGCCTTTGATACAATACCCCACTCGGGCATTATAGATAAGCTCACCAGCTTAAATATAAACCCCTATGTCACTAGATGGGTTGCAAACTGGCTCAAGGACAGAACCCACATGGTTAGAATTGCTGGAGCCATGTCAGACTCCAAACCAGTTACAAGTGGCGTCCCACAAGGCTCAGTCCTGGGACCTCTCTTGTTCGGTATATATTTCTCGGAGGTACAGGCCAACACAGAAGGACTGTGGCTGACCAAGTTCGCAGATGATTGCAAACTGGGCGCCATAATCGACTCTCCAGCCGACACAAGCATCCTACAAAAGGGCCTCATAGAAACAGACAACTGGTGCCAGAGCCATGGCCTCAAGCTAAACGCCAAAAAGTGTATAGTCATCCCCTTCGGCAAAAACAAAGTGCCCACAAATTACCACATAGATGGTAATCCATTAAGTATGGAAGAAGTAATTAGGGACCTGGGGACCCAAGTTGATAGCAATCTCTCATTAGACAACCACGTGGCCAAAGTGGTTAGAAAAACATTTTATATAGCCCACCTAATCATGAAGGGATTCACATCTAGATCAGGGGAGGTCATCGTGCCTCTTTACTCATCCCTCATCAGGCCCATAATTGAGTACAATGCTCCTTTTGGGATGTACCTTACCAGACACCTGCAGCAACTGGAAAGACCCCAAAAGTACCTCACTAAGAGGATCAAAGGGCTCAAACAGATTCCATATGCTCAGAAATATCCAAAAGAAACACCAACAAATAAAATAAGATTAAGGCTCCAGGCTCCTTCCTTCGTTGAAATTCAAAAATTTTATTGCTTAAAGCGCGATCAGTAACAGTACACTTTTCGTCAGTACATCAGTAGACCAACTTCTTCAGAAGCAAAACAATGTTTAGCATAAACACCAAGCTTAAGTACTTGCAAAGTCACAAATACACTGAGAACCACCATTAATTAAAATAATGTCTAATGGTTTTCACCTGGTAGTTGTCATAGTTACGCCCCTTAATGGGGCTAACTTTAAAGGCTGCCAAAAACAAAATTAACCGTTCGTAAACAGCCTTAATACCTTTCTCAGTTGCCGGATTAAGAACATTCAAGCAATGGTGACAAGCGATAATTATTATCATTATCATGTTGGGCAACGGACAACTCATACCCACAGTAGGTCAAATTCAAACATATACCTTGGGTTCTTCATACATGAACATGATGCATTTTACTTAGTTAGTTTTAATAAATATGAATATAAATAAATGTAAGTATGAACCTAACTATAAAAGGTACAAGAACCTCACCAGTGCAATCACAAGATGAATTTAAAAACAGCACTCATAAATAGAGCAGTTATAGAACTTCGCCAAAATAGAAGCGGCTCTACCCTGTATACAATGTAAAAATTAAAAATTAACTATAAAAATTAACTATAAAAAGGTACGGACAAAACCACACCATATAATCACAAAGTAGGTTAAAGTAAAACAACCTTCGTGTGAAACACGGTTGTTGGAACTCGCTTAAATGGAAGCCGACACTACTCTGTAAAGAGTAAAATTGTTTAATTAGGTAGGGTATCCTTTAAATTATTGAACATGTCGAGTCGGTTGTTAGGTATTAAACCATCTCGCGGCTACCAACCTTCAGGTCCATTCCACGTCAACCCCTTTACCAACCGTTCAACGTAGAGAATGTTGGAATTGCTGCCTGCATATCATCCTCAATTCGAGTATATATAGTTTTCGAATTGCAAGGCATTCATAATTCCAAAGTATGTAGTACTCATAACACAAAAAATGTGTTTGTATGTATATAATTAAGATTGTGTCAAAGTACTTATACCGGTAACCCTTCGTATAAAAATCTTAGCCTCCCTGGTGGTCGATGAACATACACCCTATAGTGCCACACTGTAGTCGTGGCACTAGGGCCTGAGACTCATGGAAGGGAGAGTGGCCGCCCAGTCGGCAATTCACCATCCAGCCTTCAAAAATCATGTGTACACTTCATCGCATGGCCAGTACCTAAAATGTGTCTGGCAACTATTCAAATTATTAAAGTTGTTTGAAGTTAGTTGTAATTTTATTTCTCAAAGTGGGGTGGGAAACTGAAAATACCAGCCTTTTCCATTTAGAATGTTTCGCTTAGCCATAAATCAGTGGCTGAATTAAAATACCCAACCAATTGATAAGTGGCTGCACACTCCCACCATAAACGTCAGGGGCCAACTTTTTCAAATTCCCACAAACACCCATATGTGTGTAGTGTATATGAAATGTGTATAGTAGTCAGTAATGGACTTTGGAGGTCGTCATTGGTCTGTTAGTAAAATTATCTATCCAGACTTTTTAATTTAAGAATACAGGCTATAGATGTCATTTCATTAAGCCCAGGTTTCTGGTTGGCATTAGTTCTCAGCTGCCATATCAATTCTTTTCGCTCTAGTTTAAGGGAGTCATACCCTCCCCTAATGTCTCTAGTCTGTTGGTCAATGACTCTGAACCTGAACTGGTGTCCTGCATTGTCCACAACATGTCTGGCTAGGGCGTTGATTACTCTGGCTGTCCTGATGCTGTATAAATGTTCATATATCCTTTCCCTCAGCCTTCTATCGGTTTTCCCGATATAGAAGGCTGGACAGCAACAGCATTTGGCAAGGTAAACCACTAGCTTGCTGTTGCAGTCAAATTTGGAAAAAGATTTGAATTTACAATCCCCAATGGCAAATTTAACACCTTCCTCAATCCAGTGGCAATACTTGCACATTTGGCATTTAAACATGCCCAGTTTGGTCGTATATGGTTGCTTAGGACCTTCCAAGAGTTCTTTCAGATTCGGTCCTCTTTTAAAAATAATTCTAGGTCTCGTTGGCACTGCATTTTGGAGGTCGTTATCATTTGTCAGAAACTCCCAGTTTTTCAGTATTATGTTGTTAATTTTCATAGAATCAATACTAAAGGTATAACAAAAGCCGCTGTTAAAGTCTGGGTTGATCGAATTTCCAATTGGCCCACAGGCAGGGGTGGCCACACCTGTTTGGTCCCCATTCAACAGGGGGACATAAATCTTCAAATGCCTTTTACGTTTAACCTCATTAGTAATCTCGTTTAAGAGGGAAATCGGGTAACCTCGTGCAAGAAAGAATTGGGTTAATGTTTCACATTCATCCAAAAAATCTTCTTCCTTGCTAGACATACGAGCCCTAACAAGTTGTCCTTTGACAACAGATCTTTTGATGTACTGGGTGGCAACTCGAATAATGTAACATGGAGTTGGAGTAAGTTTCCTTGCGGTGTATTTTAGATGACCACAACTTGTTCTCCAAATCCTTACTCAAGTCAATATCAAGATAGTCAATCCTATTCATGTTGTGTTTGAACGTGAAAGCAAGGAAGTCGGTTGACTCATTTAGGTCCACCATCAAACTTTCAAATTCCGAGACAGATCCTGAGTAAACCATGAAGATGTCGTCTAAAAATCTAGTGTAGAAGCCTGTTTTGGAGGTAACGTCATCCACTGACAAAATGTTGTTCCTTTCCCAGTGTGCCATGACTAAATTCGCTATGCTACCTCCACTAGGTGATCCCATGGCGACTCCGATTTTTTGATGGTATAGATCCCCGTCGAACATTAAGTAGTTGTATGAAAGGACCGTATCCATTAACTCACTCACCAGATGAATTTCCTCATTGGGTGCCTCATGTAGCCTTAACATTGCTCCTACCCATTCAATGGCTATATCATGGGGGATTGATGAGTATAGATCTTTAACATCAATTGTAGCAAGTAAGCTTTCTGAATCGAGGCCCACTGAATTCATCGCACCCAAGAAGGACCAAGAGTCCTTGGTGATTTGCTTCTCCTTTTTAACATACATTTGTAGTATGCTGTCGAGAAATTTACTGCAGGTATATGTAATACTTTTCCTGCCATCTACCAAGGGTCTCATTGGTGGGTTATTAACGTCCTTATGGATTTTCGGAATCCCGAATAATACCGGGGTTCTTGGAGTCTGTTGTTGTAAGTAAATATAAGTATCCCTATCAATCCTGGCCTCTACATAGAGTTCTTCTATAAAGGCTTTAACCTTTTGATGTGCTCCGTTCATTTCGTTTTTGGTGACTTTCGAATAGCTTTCGCCATCCAAAATCGCATTCATCCTGTTAATGTAGTCATCATTAGTCATGATACTGGCTCCTCCGCCTTTATCCGGTTTCATTATACGAACCTGGGCTCTCCTAAGTAGGGATAGTTCCTCCCGCTCATTTAGATTGGTGGACCTGTTCTTCAATTTAAATTTGCTGTTTTGTTTATGAAGGTTCCTCATATCCATTTCGGTTACCTTTTCGAATAGCATTAAGGTTGGGTGCAGGGGGGGATTGAACACACTAGATACATAGAGTTCTGATTTCCTGTTACACCCATTACCAGGCTCAAGTTTAATTTTCTAGTAAATAACTTCAAATCAATTAAAGTATTGGCCAGGTCGAAGTGGTTTGTGGGCACATATGTGTTCCCCTTGGCCAATAGTTCAATGGTGTCAGGACTAATAGTGTGTTCAGTGTAGTTGAAAACTTTAAAATCGCCACTACTGTTAACCAAAATTTTGCAGCCAGTGGTGGTGGTAGTCTCACCAGTAATTAGGTGATTTAAAGTCACCATCTCTTCCTCCTGCCACCCTTCCTCCTGTTGCCCATGGGCCTCTGGTTGGAGGCCCCCATTTGAAAATTTGATGCCTGGGGTACTATTCCATGGTTGCCACCCCCAGTACTATTGTTATAGTTAACAGGGTTCTGTCCATTACCCCGGTTGGCCAGTCTCTCACTTCTTCTTAACTCACCATTAGGTGGATGCTCCTCGTCTTGGTCATCGCCAAGAAACTCAACATCGCCAATAGCATTGTCAATAATTGGTTGATGTCCTGTGGCTTGACCCCTTACATCACCTTCACCTAAACTAGTCGGTTCAAAATTAGAGTGTTTAGCTGGTTTAGGATAGGCCACCCCCTTTCTGTAGTCGTTAACATCTCTATTGATTTTCTTCCTTTTAGTCAGGTTTAACTTAGAAAGATGTTCATCAATGCTCTTAAAACACCTATTGTACTCGTATTGGTATCTCTGGAAATTAAGATCCCTTTTAATAGACCCATCAAGGTCATTAATTTCTTCCATCAAGGTGTTAATAGATGCCTGGTAGTGGTCACTAAGCACCCCCAACAGTTCAAGTCCGTGTCTGTCAAAAAGAGTAATGAGAGCTACATGAAGTGGGGAACCGTCAATGAGACCTGCAGGAAACTGCCAGTGTCTTAGTCCCTTCGGTACTACTCTTAATCGGGAGCATTCACGAAAGTAAGCAACTTCAAGTTGCAACTTTCTAACCTTGAAAAGTTTTTCATCAAAAATGCTCAGTTTCGTTAGTAAATCCTGGCTTACCTCACTTGTTGTAGTTAGGTTGCCATTGTGTTCCACGTCTCCAAAAGAAAATTCACGTTGTATCCAAGTATGGAGTGGTAATGTCGTAGGCCCAAAGCCTCCAGTTCTCGCAGGGTCGGGTAAGCCATTGCTGGTAGTTGCTAATACCTCCCCATTAACGTTCAATTGTTGTTCAGTTCTAGTATGCCCCGTCCTCACGTTAATATTGGTGGTAAATCCACCACTACGTTCTTCATGTCCATGTCCGTCGCCGCTATTCATCGCTACATTCCCCATTGTTGCCCCTACAACAGGTTCGCTCCGACCGTTCTGTGCTCCCCTCTGGTTGAGGGTGACCGACTCCACTTGTTGAGATAGACGATCGACTTTCTGGGTAAGAAGTCCGATGAGAGTCGTGAGATTGCCATCGCTCCTGTTCGGAGTGCTGATCCGTAGATCCTCGTTCAACGAATTAGGGCTGACTACTATACACATTTCATATACACTACACACATATGGGTGTTTGTGGGAATTTGAAAAAGTTGGCCCCTGACGTTTATGGTGGGAGTGTGCAGCCACTTATCAATTGGTTGGGTATTTTAATTCAGCCACTGATTTATGGCTAAGCGAAACATTCTAAATGGAAAAGGCTGGTATTTTCAGTTTCCCACCCCACTTTGAGAAATAAAATTACAACTAACTTCAAACAACTTTAATAATTTGAATAGTTGCCAGACACATTTTAGGTACTGGCCATGCGATGAAGTGTACACATGATTTTTGAAGGCTGGATGGTGAATTGCCGACTGGGCGGCCACTCTCCCTTCCATGAGTCTGTGCGTCCTAGTGCCACGACTACAGTGTGGCACTATAGGGTGTATGTTCATCGACCACCAGGGAGGCTAAGATTTTTATACGAAGGGTTACCGGTATAAGTACTTTGACACAATCTTAATTATATACATACAAACACATTTTTTGTGTTATGAGTACTACATACTTTGGAATTATGAATGCCTTGCAATTCGAAAACTATATATACTCGAATTGAGGATGATATGCAGGCAGCAATTCCAACATTCTCTACGTTGAACGGTTGGTAAAGGGGTTGACGTGGAATGGACCTGAAGGTTGGTAGCCGCGAGATGGTTTAATACCTAACAACCGACTCGACATGTTCAATAATTTAAAGGATACCCTACCTAATTAAACAATTTTACTCTTTACAGAGTAGTGTCGGCTTCCATTTAAGCGAGTTCCAACAACCGTGTTTCACACGAAGGTTGTTTTACTTTAACCTACTTTGTGATTATATGGTGTGGTTTTGTCCGTACCTTTTTATAGTTAATTTTTATAGTTAATTTTTAATTTTTACATTGTATACAGGGTAGAGCCGCTTCTATTTTGGCGAAGTTCTATAACTGCTCTATTTATGAGTGCTGTTTTTAAATTCATCTTGTGATTGCACTGGTGAGGTTCTTGAACCTTTTTATAGTTAGGTTCATACTTACATTTATTTATATTCATATTTATTAAAACTAACTAAGTAAAATGCATCATGTTCATGTATGAAGAACCCATGGTATATGTTTGAATTTGACCTACTGTGGGTATGAGTTGTCCGTTGCCCAACATGATAATGATAATAATTATCGCTTGTCACCATTGCTTGAATGTTCTTAATCCGGCAACTGAGAAAGGTATTAAGGCTGTTTACGAACGGTTAATTTTGTTTTTGGCAGCCTTTAAAGTTAGCCCCATTAAGGGGCGTAACTATGACAACTACCATGTGAAAACCATTAGACATTATTTTAATTAATGGTGGTTCTCAGTGTATTTGTGACTTTGCAAGTACTTAAGCTTGGTGTTTATGCTAAACATTGTTTTGCTTCTGAAGAAGTTGGTCTACTGATGTACTGACGAAAAGATTCCATATGCTGCCTGGTTAAAGAAACTCCAGCTCTACTCAGTGGCATACTGCCTGCTCAGAGGCGATCTCTGCCTGACGTATAAAGCCATGTCCAACCCGGAATTAATGGACATGCTGCACCTCAGAAAATCCAAATCCCATCGAGCTACGTGCTCGAGAGACTTGAACCTCAGCACTGAAATAAATAGGACATTCTGGATGGACAGATTCATAACCCAGAGGCTCCCTTCACTCTGAAATAAAATCCCAGTCCAGGTTAGGCAGTGTCCCTCATTGACTCTCTTCAAGAGGAATCTTGATGAGTGGATGGGAGATCGTAGATTTACTCCGGGTATCACTTATGTGTCACTGTTAGACAGAGGCACAGTATACTAACCTCGAAAAAGGGCATAGCAAAATTCATTTAAAATGGGTGGCGAAAGCCGAACACACTCTGGCTAGGCTTGTAAATGCCCTAGGGTAGATAGCCTAGTATGAACCTATGACTGCAAACTAGGAGCCATAATCAAAACTCCTAATGATGTGGACATCCTACAAAAGGGCCTCACTAAGACAGATGCCTGGTGTCAAAGCCATGGCCTCAAGCTCAATGCCAAAAAGTGCATCGTCATCCTCTTTGGTAAAAACTCTGTATCCATGAAGTACCACATAGGCGGTAGTCTACTTAACACCGAAAGTGTGATATGAGACCTTGGGACGCAGGTGGACAGTAGTCTCTCCTTTGATAATCACATCACCACAGCAGTCAAGAAATCCTTCTACGTGGCACACCTCATCACAAAAGGTTTCTCATCCAGGAAAAGAGAGGTTGTTCCCCTCTACTCATCACTCATTAGACCCATTATAGAGTACAACGCCCCTTTTGGTATGTACCTCACAAGACATCTAGAACAAGTGGAAAGGCCGCAGAAATACCTCACAAAGAGTATCACCAGCCTCAAACAGATGCCCTACGCAGACAGTCTCAAAAAACTCCAGCTTTACTCCATTGTACATCACCTACTCAGAGGCGATCTCTGCCTAACATACAAAGCTAAGTCAAACCCAGAGCTGTTGGACATGCTCCACCTTAAAGAAATCCCAATCCCTCCAAGCTACACGCTCTAGGGACCTAAACCTTGTCACCACAATAAACATAACATGCAGGAGGGATAGATTCCTGTCCCAGAGACTTCCCATACTCTGGAACAAACTACCTATCTATATCAAACAAAGCTCCTCATTAGCACTCATCAAGATAAATCTTGAGGATATGATGGTAAATAAAAAATTCACCCCGGGGATCACCTCTGTGGCTCTGCTCAACAGGGGCACAGGAAAATAAATTTCTTGGGTGGCGAAAGCCAGGGTACCTTTTTGGCTCGGCTTATGTAGGCCATAGGGTCAATAGCCTAGTAACTACCTATGTACTTAACTAGGCACATCCAACAACTGGAATGTACACAGGGGATCCTCACCAAAAGAATACAGGGAGCAAGTAACAAGTCCTGTGCAAAGCTCCAATCCTGTATTCTGTCTTCTACAAGCTGTTTAGGGGAGATCTAGGTCTGGCATACAATACGTTTTCAGACCCCACCCTGCATATCAGCAAAACAAACTGCATCAGAATTACCCATTCTAATGGCTTAAAACCTTGCCTGTTATATAAATAGGACCTGCTGGAGAGACAGGTATGTATCCCAGAGACTATCTCTTCTCTGGATCAGGCTCCCCCATCCATGTGAAGCAGTTCCTACCTAACCCAATTAAAATGGAACTTGGACAACATGATGGGAAACAGGAAATTCATTCCTGGTTTGGCACCTATGTCTCTAATGGACACAGGCAGAACATAAACAGTTAAATCCCAGGCCCCTGCTTGTAAATGTTTCATCTCTCCAGCCCCTGCGTACACTTATCAAGCATATCAGAACTTGTCAGATATTTGGGATGCAGGACTAGGCTTAAAAATGCCCTTATCGTCATATATCTAGTACTAATCTATGAACCTAAGAAAAGAAATGCATCTAAAAGGTATCAAGGTCGTAACATTCAGGCAGTCAGTTGCAGTTGCTTGAGGTCAGGATGCATCAAACATCCTTGGTCATGTGAGTAAACCCAGTCTGCAGAAAAGCTTGTAGTAACTGCTCTTGAAGAAGGGAGAACCACAGTACTTTGGACATTGCTGGAAAGGGTGTAAAAGCAAATGGGAACATTCCTGTCCAAGGGAAATTAAAAAAAAATAAAATGGGTCTTCCAGGCCTTCTTCCATGGAGTCCTGTAGCAGAACTTTGCCAACCAATTGTTTAGAGAGAAGACAAAAGGATCTATTTGAAGTATTCCCCACAGATGCCTCAAATTTTAGAAGACCCTTTGATTCAGCTTCCTTTTATGAGGGCGTATCGTGGGGTCCT
The DNA here is from genome assembly GCF_019279795.1 of Protopterus annectens. Lineage (NCBI taxonomy): Eukaryota > Metazoa > Chordata > Ceratodontiformes > Protopteridae > Protopterus > Protopterus annectens. The sequence goes on along the minus strand of NC_056750.1, from coordinate 112,992,462 downwards.
GCTCAGCTTGTTTGCCACAGTTTTCTCTAAAGGAAAGTAAGATGCCTAGAGAGTGAGACGGTGCTAAAAAACTATGTCCCAGGCTACCATGGCTAGACTGCATACAGCATAAGGTCTGGTTCCCCCCATGCTTGTTTATGTATCACATCATTATGCTGTTGTCTGTAAATACTTGTAGAAGTCCCAGGATCACTTAGTATACAACACTTATGATAGCTAACATCTCTTAGGTCTGTGTGGTCTGGTTGTCTTTTGTTCCAAAGACCCTGCACTTCTATTCACATAAACACTGTTCCCCAAGTAGTGTCTGTAGTGATTCACTGTGTTGGAACAGGACAACAAAATGGGAGACCTGGATTCTGAGAGATGATGTGTCTCCATCACATAATTTTCATTTTCACCAATCCTAGAATTGGAATTTGAAAAAAGCAAGGACTGTTGGTGTTTGGAACAAAAACTTCAGGTGCCATTGTAACTTTTTCATGTCAAGTCTTGCAATATCTTGAGTATTTTGATACCATGAGACCCAGAATCTTGAGAATTCCCTTGATGAGATGGTTGTCTGAGTGGAAAACCTCAACAGAGCTCAACACAGATCCATTACTTCCTGTGAAGAAAAGCTATTTGGAACTGAAATGTCCAGCAGACACTCCAGAAAAACAATCCTGTGAGGAGGAGTCAGACAACTTCTGAATGTTCTCTTTGAATTCCAGCCTGTGTGGGAAATCTCTTACCCAAGAGAGGGACTCCTGATACTTTAAAAAGAAACTCTGCAAAGATAAACAAGTAGTCTAGATAAGGAAAAATATGAATTGCCTTGGAGCAGTAGATAGCCCAAAGAATAAGGCAGAGGAATGATAATGCGATTCAGATGCACAAAAACCTTAATTCTCGAACTGTAGGATGTGATGATATGCATCCTTTAAATCTAAATTCACTATGCAAATGGAGAATATGGGACACCAAGCTGTGAAGTAACAGCATACTGAACTTGGGTACCAGCACAAACTGGTCTAGAAAGGAAATGCCCAGAACTGGTCTCAAAGGCTTCTTTGACACCACAAATATCACTGAAAAAATCCTTAACTGTGGAGGGACAACGTTTATCAACCCCTAAGTCAGCATATGCTAGATAACAGAAGAGAAAAGAGGGGCTTGGTCAGATGAGGAGGAATCCCATGGAAAAGAGCGAGAAACTTGCACTGCCATCTGTAGCCTTGACGGTTTACTCACAGGCTCCATCTGCCAAAGACAGAAATGGAGGTGCAATCTTCTGGAAGGATTAAAGGACTGCCAGTGTGGGAGGGACAGTCCCTCATATAGTCACTCAGACATACTAGACTGTCCTTTGTCCCAGGAGTGGGGAGGGCTGGTTTCTTTCTGAAACCACAACACTGCTTTTAAAATGTCTGCTAACCAGAAGATTGCTGGGACTGTTTATTTTTATTGAAATTAGATGAGGAAGCATGGAATCCTTTGCGAAACATGGAGACAGAGAGCTGAAAATCTGAGAGATCCTTTGCATCACCTTCTTCCCTTTATCATACTTTTAATGACCTCTGCAACAGAATGTCAAAAACTAGTTCTCTATCCAAGGGAGACTTCAAAATCTCATTTTTGATATCCTCTGGGAGGTTTTATGAACTCAGCCAGACAAACCTCCTTATAACAGTTCCAGTGGCTGCAGTCCCACAAATGGCATCAAAACAGTCATGTGAGAAGCCAAATTACTCAAAACCCAGATTTATTTTTCTCACAAGAGACAACAGATGATAAAACACTCCTCATACTGACACAAGCAGCCAGGATAAACTTCAACACAAGAGCCTGACAGCTAAGAATTCTAAAAACAAGGGTGGCAGAAGCATACTGTCACAGAAGGAGCAGAATTAGTACTAACAAAATGTTTAGCAGCAGCAGCTGACGGGTTTACTAAAGCTATATAGTTGCTGTGTCAGTTCTGCAATTGATGTATAAAAACTTAAAGAATGAGGAACTTTATCTACTCTGTGTGCTTATTTGGGGGCAGAAGGCTGGCTCAGGTTATGACAAAATCACCATCCAAAGCAGCAACAGCAAGAGGAATAGGCGTAGGTTCTGGAAATTCAATTTGCAACATAATATTTTATTTAAGACTGTTAAACACCACTGTCTTCCCACTGAAAGAACTGACTCATTCTAGAAATAGTCTCAGAGAATCCTTCATAGGGACTATCTGAAGTCACACTCTTCCCCAGAATATGAAATCCGTGGATATATTAAATCTGTCCATTCAAAGGCCTTTTAAGGTTAAAACTTTTGAATCTCTTTAAGACAAGAAGAAAAGGAATCCAATTTTCTTTCAAAAGAACCAACCCATATAGGAAGGATCAAGAGACTGCATTAAATAAATCCTGAGCTAAGCCCAATAAAATACTCCTGCACAGTGTCCCAGAGACAGAAAAAGGCATATGTTTATACTTTTATTCCTTTTTAACAAAAATTCCTAAATAAACACACTCAGAATTGCCAGCAATCACCTCCCTAGGGATGAACACAGCTTAGGCATTCCCTGCCCCTTCTTCCCAGGACCAAAAAGAGTGGCCCTACCCTAACCAGTAAGAGCAAACTAAAAGCTGCAGAGGATGCGTCTAAAACTAGGTCCATGGTGAATGTACAGACTATATCAGCAGGATGCAAAGAAAAAGATGAGTGGTCTGTGGAACCAGCTTTGGCCACAGCACAGTCAAGTGACCAGTAGCTAAGGCAAAATATCAGCTGGGAAAAGGTAAATAATGTGAAGTTTTGAGCAAAAAAGGTACTAGATTCCCAGGGAAGCTTAGCTGTAATACTTGGTAAAACAGGTACTTCACAAAAAAGTAACTCAATCTTCTTTCCCCCCAAAACATACCAAGAAGCACTTTAAACACTTACCTCAGGCCAAAATAGTAAAACATTGCCCATTTCTCCACAGAAAAAACTAGTTTTAAATAAGTTTTAAAAAAAATTTACCACAAAAAGGTGATGCTCCCATTTAAGTGAACAAAAGTCATGTGACAGTACACTTTTTGCAGCTCTAGTGAAGTGGAAGGATAAAGCCCTGACTGACCCAGTTGACCTGGATTTGATCAGTGGCTTGAGTAACTGAGGGAAGCAGCATGGACGGATGAGTGTTTCCATAATTTCTCAACACTCTAAAAACTGTATGACCATAAAAACAGATTAAAGAGGGGCTCCATGGGCAGACCACCTGAGATGGCCACAAGATGGACTTTGACAGATGCAGAAGATAAGTCATCTTTGAGTAGTTCACACAAATATTTTAATACCAGAGGGGTAAACACCATACTGAGCTCTCTGTTATTGGTTAGGCACCACCCAGGTACCCTCATCAACTGTAAACATAATATTTTCTAGTCTCGGGTTTTCTTGCCACCTTCAATACCTGCTGCACATACTCTAAGTAAAAGGTGCTTAAAAGATATACAGACAAAATCATCCAGGCTGTCAGCTGCAACTGATCTAAGTTGGGGTGAACCCTAACACTGTGTGAGTAGATCGAAAGTGTGAGGAAGCTTGTGGCTATTGTCCTTGACCAATTCCATTAAAATGGAAGAACCAACTCTGCCTGGCCCAAAATGGGGTTACCACAATGATCTTTGGTAATTCTTTCTGAATCTTTAGAATCACCCTGGGTATCAGTGGAAAGGGTTGAAACTCATAAAGGAACATTCCCATCCAAGGGAATGACAATGCATCTGTCATCCAAGCAGGACAGTAAAGATGCATCAGACAGAATTTTTCCAACTGTCTGTTTTGAAAGGAGGAAAGCAGAACTACTTGAGGTGTTCCCACATCTGGACCAAATTCTGAAAGGCCTCTGCCCAGAGTTTCCACTCATGAGGGTCCATCCAGGATCTGCTCAGTCTGTCTGTTACTGCGTTTTGCTCTGATGGGATGTATGAGGTCTGAAGCATCACAGAATGCTGCAAGGGTAGCTCCAAGGCCATGCAAAGAGGATATGACCTTGTAGCCCCTTGTCTGTTCAGGTACCACATTACTGTGGTGGTGTCTGTGATCACTAAAAGGAGACCTGGAGGCCATAGGTGGTGAAGAAATTTTAAGGCCTGAATCACTAGTAACATTTCTTTGATGTTTATGTGCTTTTTTAGTGTCCAGATCACCCCATCTGCATTACAGTTGAACTCCCCTCGACACTGCTCTGTCTACACGGACTCAACGGAGGTCTGGAAACACATCTGATCCCTCTACCACTGCAACTCTCATTAAACAAATTCCAGCACTGGTACCTGAAACTCTAAGGGATGCAGGTACTTCACTAACATTTTTTTTAAGAACCATTAAACCTTTCTCATATGAAGTCTCTCTTGTGGTACCATGAGGATCACTGACTCCACAAGTCCTAGAATTTTGAGAAACCCTCTTGCAATGGTGGCTTCTTGAAGAGAGAAATCCCTGAAAATCTTAGTCATGATTTTGTCTTCTGGTAAAAAGGCCATTCTTTATTCTGTCTCTATCATACACTCTAGGAAGACGAATCTTTATGAGGTTGTGAGACTGGACTTTTACAAGTTCATCTTGAATCTCAGGTGAATCAGAATGGTCTAGACATTATATAAGGATTCTAAACACCTGGAAACAGGTGCTGCACAATCAAACTCATCTAAATAAGGGAAATTGCGGATGCCCTGTTTCTTGCAGTAAGCAAACACTGGAGCCAGGCACTTTGTGAATACTTGAGGTGCAGCAGATAGTCCAAACAGTAATGCAGAAAAGTGGTAATGCAAGCCAGACACAGCAAGTCTCAGCTATTTCCTGAAGCTGGGAACAACTGGAATGTGGTAAGCATCTTCCAAACTTAAAGTCAACATGAAACAGTGGTCCGGAAGAAGGGGCAGGACTGCCTACAGGGTGAGCATTTTGAATTTGGGTACTTTCAGAAAGGAATTTTGGGTACCAAAAAAAAAAATTCTGGAGTAAAATTCTTTTCATGGTGCAGGAATTGGTTCTACAACTCCTGCTTGCAACATACGAAGGAGTACCAGAGTGAACAAATGTGTCTGGTCTAGCGGGTGTTTGGAGATTCCAGTGAAGGGAGGAGGATTTTCTAACCTCTGCCAAGAAGATCCTCTCAAAATTATTCTATTGTTAGGCTGTGAATTTTATTTGTTCTACTCCTTTGAAGTTGGACAATTTGTTATGGGATAAATTGGGAATATTAAACATTTCAGAATCCCTGTGCATCAATTTACTTCTATCATCCCATTGCTTGAGAATCTGGGCAGCAACAAGACCAAACAAATTCTGAATTTTAAGGTGCTTTCAAAATCTCATTTTTTAAATCCTCTGAAAAATTCTGGTTAGGTAACTAAACATACCTTCTCAATACAACATAAGCAGGTGTATTTCTAGAAATTGTGTTCACACCTTCAACAAAGCTTCTCAAAGTACATTCTGAAACCCAAGTCACACTAGAAACAATACCATGCATGTAACACTTCTGTTCATTAGGTAAAGATGCAGCAAATTAATCTAAAATGTAAGCACACTGAAAAATAAACTTCCACATAAAGCCTATATAATTTAGAATTCTAAGACTAAATTACTAGAACAAGACAACTTGATTCCCTGAGATTTTAACCACTTGCCAATTTTAACCGTGGGTGCACGATTAGAAAAAGCGAATGGCCCTTAAGAGTTAGCAGCTGGACAAACCACAGCTGGAGTAAACAGCTGCAATATCACAACACACCTTGTAAATACCTCATACCCTTTTTGGGAACTGGGTCCCAAGCCAACGGGGTTTTAAATGCAGGTTTACATACATCTTCTAAGGCTGGTAACACAGCAGGAACAGCCAAAGCATTTGGAATCCATCCTTAAGATCATAAACACGGCTCCAGATTGCTTCCAGTCAAATACATTTGTGAACCTAGCTAGCATCTGTGAAAAGGTGAATGCCTGCTTGGGTTTTTGAACTGTTTCACCTTCCAAAGAATCACATTGGACGGACTCAGTATTCACTACCATCTACATCAGCATCCCCATCAAAATCTACAGCCACAGAATGATCTCTACAGAAGGTAGCCCCATAGTTATTTTGAACGTGAGCATAGTCTCCAAGATTAGATGACTGTAAAAAAAACACTCATAGCTAAGAAAACTACATCAGTCCTATACATGGTACTAACCTGTATGCAGCGTGGTGAAGTTTCTGTTCCTTCTTAATGTGAAGTACACTAGTGAACAAGATATCTGGGGACAGAGGATTATGTCTGGCAAGTGGTCTCATCTCAGACCACTCCTGCATCTAAAAGGTTAGATTCTCCCATACCTAAATCAGGTACTGGAATAGTCCCAGAGGGTGCGTCTGGCCCCAGTATCATAGAGGGCTGTGAACCCACACCAGAGGGTGATGGTGGAAGAAGGTAAGTGGTTTGTGGACTGGCGTACGGCAACAACAGACTCAAACAGGCTGAGGTACGTTTGTGTTGAGGTTTTTTCTTTTTAGATGCAAATGGGTTTCATGGGGGGGTGGGCAAGGCAGCAGTATCGGGAGCCATTATATCAGGGAGGAAAAATACAATCCAGAATAACACACTGAAACTACTAAGAGCTGACTACGGAGCAGCAATAGCAGAAAATATAAATTGTCTCCACACAGAGCAGATAGGGTTACAATTCATAGCCTATAGCAGAAACCATTTAAAATGTGCCAAGCCTTGTTCTGCAACTTACACAATGTAGTAAACAACAGCACACACGGTTCACAGTACCAAGTAAAATTCACTTGGCAAATAGTGCCACAAATCAAATATGCACCCTTAAATCAAACAGAAAATGTTAAAAAAGCATAAATATGCATTTACTTAAGAGATTCCCTTCTCAGAAATGAAAACCAAAATAATGCAAAAATTTGCAGTAATATATCAATTTAACAATAGTAAAATATAGAAACATTAAATCAGTACTAAATATCATCTAAATGAAGAAAAATATAAAAAAATACAATATTTTCCTGTCAGAACTTCAAACTGAAGCAGATAAACAACTAAACAACAGGCACTATTAAATTGTGAATCTACATGCATAAGGCGTCCCTAGTGTTGAACTGACACCACAAAACTTCAGTTTCCCAGGATAAGTCATAAAACCTATTAGAAAAGCCTCAAGACTGCTAAAAAATAGTACTAAGCATACACAAAACACAGTAGTAAGTTAGAATTCCCATGAGGAATTAGCAGTACTAAATAGCAAGTTTATTACTGTGAAGGCTGCCAGCCTAGCTAGATAGAATTTTGTAGATAATTCTATGTCATTGTAAATATTAATATAATCCACATCGTTGTAAATATTAATATAATCCACATACTTGTTTTACAAATGTAAGGACAACTAAATGTAAGAAAAAAGTGTGTTATATGCTGAACTTCAAAAATGTAACCACAGTGCACCCTGCTGGAAGACAGCTGTTAAGTAAAGAATTACAACTTTGTTTGATCTCAAGCACAGAGACAGGATGTCTGGGCTAGCAAATTCTTTCTATTGTTATTAAGATAGGAAAGACACCAAGGAGCCACAGGCAGCCACAAGCAACAAAATAGTTCCAACACAATTGTGTGAATAAGTTCAAAGCACGTCACTCCTAATTAAAGAAATGGTAAAAGCAAACTGCTGAACAGAAAAAAACTTCCAAACAGCACTTTAACGTTTTAATTCAAATCTCGTTTTCGTCCACAACTTCATCAGAAACAATGAATACCCAACAATCCCCACCTATATACAACCATCAATTAAAAATACACACTTCAATTAGTTCAATTAAAAGTTGTTTGACAGAACAATATGAACAATGAACAAGTAAAATATGCAATTAACATTCAAAGTGTCTAAAAGAACCACGATTAAAATATTCTTGTTGTATTCCTGTTTTCCCTACTCAAGGTACAAAATGCAACCAATGGCAAAGCATGGTTTCTATTGCCAAAACAAAATTACATTGTAGAATGTATAAATGAATAAATACTAAACAAAAGAAGCTCCAATTTTATCTCCAATTTTATAGTTTAGCTGCTCTCAGTTTAAGTATTGGTGCCAGGGAGACCATGTCATTAAGACCTGGGAGCTTAGTTGACTCTAACACAATTTGCCAAAAAAGCTCCCTATATTCAACTCTAGTCTCCCACATACCACCTCTAGGATCATTCTCTACCACTTCCAGAACAAAAAATTGGAATTTAGCCCTAATACATTGGCAAGAATGTTTGTAAAGTGCATTGCTATCTTTTTGTTCTGATCTCATATAGGTGCTCATAAATTCGTTGTTTGAGCTTTCTTTCACTCTTTCCTATATAAAATGAGCTGCAAGCCATGCACACTGCTAAATAAATAATACCATTTGTGTTGAAATTAACAAAGGAATTTAAATACAGCCTCTTGTGCCTTGCATTCAAAAAGTAACTCTCCAACCAGCAGGTTTGAACAATATTTACATGCACCACATTTAAATAAACCTTTCTTATTAGAGGACATTTTGGACTTTAAACCCATATAACCATTTTCCAAATGTTTTTTTATTGTCCTTCCTTTTCTGTAAACAAATCTCAATTTATCGGGAAAAATGCTGTTTAAATCCGAGATTTTTGAAAAGTTCTCCCATTCCCTATCCATTATTTTTCCAATAAGGGCTGATTGTCCATCAAAAGTGGCTACCATACTGTTAGTATAAGTGTCTAAAACTTGAGGCTTACTAGATGGACCCTAGTAAGCCTCAAGTTTTAGACACTTATACTAACAGTATGGTAACCACTTTTGATGGACAATCAGCCCTTATTAGAAAAATAATGGATAGGGAATGGGAGAACTTTTCAAAAATCTCGGATTTAAACAGCATTTGTTCCGATAAATTGAAATTTGTTTACAGAAAAGGAAGGACAATAAAAAACATTTGGACAATGGTTATATGGGTTTAAAGTCCAAAAAGTCCTCTAATAAGAAAGGTTTATTTAAATGTGGTGCATGTAAATATTGTTCAAACCTGCTGGTTGGAGAGAGTTACTTTTTGAATGCAAGGCACAAGAGGCTGTATTTAAATTCCTTTGTTAATTTCAACACAAATGGTATTATTTATTTAGCAGTGTGCATGGCTTGCAGCTCATTTTATATAGGAAAGAGTGAAAGAAAGCTCAAACAATGAATTTATGAGCACCTATATGAGATCAGAACAAAGATAGCAATACACTTTACAAACATTCTTGCCAATGTACTAGGGCTAAATTCCAATTTTTTGTTCTGGAAGTGGTAGAGAATGATCCTAGAGGTGGTATGTGGGAGACTAGAGTTGAATATAGGGAGCTTTTTTGGCAAATTGTGTTAGAGTCAACTAAGCTCCCAGGTCTTAATGACATGGTCTCCCTGGCACCAATACTTAAACTGAGAGCAGCTAAACTATAAAATTGGAGATAAAATTGGAGATTCTTTTGTTTAGTATTTATTCATTTATACAATCTACAATGTAATTTTGTTTTGGCAATAGAAACCATGCTTTGCCATTGGTTGCATTTTGTACCTTGAGTCGGGAAAAAGTGCAGTTTTGTACCTACCATAAATGTAGATGTCCGATAGGTATGCATCTGCAGTCATCACATATGGGTTGTCCTGCCTCAGGCAGCCCTTCGGTCAGCCGGATTCCAAAGTCTGGGTCCGGCGTCGGCTGATGTCGCCCCTTCCACGACGTCAGAGCATCTGGGGTATAAAAGCGTCAGCCGACACCATCTTCCTCAGTTTTTCTTGCCCCAGATGCCAGGTGCCCTCTAAGGAAGGCTAAATTTGGAGAAATGCAATAAAAATCCAAACATTTGCAATAATATACATATATATATAAAAACAAATACACCATAATAGACCCCCCAGCTAGCTAATAGAGGGGTAAGTACCCAAGAAATACCACAGAGGGGAAGGAGGGAGGGTAAACCTGACTGCAGATGCATACCTATCGGACATCTACATTTATGGTAGGTACAAAACTGTACTATGTCCTTCAAGGATGCATCTGCAGTCATCACATATGGGTAGAATACCATAGCCAATCTGGGGGTGGAGGAACTAAGAAAAGGATGGTGTAGCTAAGACACCCTGCAGGACAGCCGTAGCAAAGCCTGCTCTGGATCTGGAATATAAAGGTAAATTGTAATGCTTGGCAAATGTATGCACGGAGCTCCATGTGGCAGCTTCTAAAATGTCCTTGGTAGCCACCCCTCTTAAGAAGGCTGTGGAGGTGGCTGTGGCTCTCGTAGAATGAGGCCTAATGTTAGCTGGTACAGTCTTTCCATGAAAGGAGTAACAAAAGCGAATGCAATTTCCTATCCATTTTGAAATAGTCTGTTTGGAAATTGCTTTTCCTTGAGTACCAACAGCATATGCTACCAACAGCTGGTCAGCTTTTCTGAAACCTTTAGTTCTGTCCAAGTAGTAGCGCAACTGTCTGTGAATGTCCAGGGTGTGCAGCAGTTTCTCCCCTTTGTTTTGTGGATTTGGGAAGAAGGTAGGCAAGTGAATGGCTTGATTCAATGAAACCCTGGATACCACCTTTGGCATAAATGTAGGATTAGTTCTCAATGAAACTCTGTCCTGATGAAAAATAATGAATGGCTGCACTGCCATCAGGGCCTGCAACTCTGAAACTCTTCTTGCTGAGGTTATGGCCAGAAGGAAGGCAGTCTTCCATGAAAGGTACTGTAGATCTGCAGATGCTGCTGGTTCAAATGGAGGCAGTGTTCGTTTTTCCAACACGAAGTTAAGGTCCCAAGCAGGTAGAGGTGGTTTCCGAGGAGGTTTGATGTTTTTGATTCCTATTAGAAACTGTCTTAGGAGAGGATGAGAAAAGACAGGTGGATCAGTATTGTACTCTGCTGAAATTGCTGAATCATGAATTTTAATAGAAGAGTAAGACAGACCATTGTGGAACATTTCTGCCAAATATTCCAGGATATGTGCCATGTTCATCACTGTCGCATCTAGGCCCTTTGTGGTGTTCCAAATGAGAAATCTTTTCCATTTTGCTGAATATGCCTTTCTTGTGGAAGGGCGGCGAGCTTCCATAATAATATCCTTCACTCTCTGGGATAGCTTATCCTGAGGAGGAGTCAAGGTATTCTCCAGGCTGTTAGTTGCAAGGTTTTCAGGTTGGAATGTAGAGTTTTGTATCTGTGCTGTGTCAGTAGAAGTGGCCATAGAGGCAGAGGCCATGGTTTCGTACATGACATGCTCCTTAGCAGTGGGTACCAGTGCTGTCTTGGCTAGTCCGGAGCTATCAGAATCCCTTTTGGCTGCTCTGTCCTGATCTTCAGTAACATCTTGGTCATTAATGGGATAGGTGGAAATGCATACACTGTTAGATTTCTCCAGCTGAAAGAGAGGGCGTCCACTTTCCACGCTTGTGGGTGGTATGTCCTTGAGCAGAATTTCTTAAGTTGATGATTGTGGGGGGATGCAAATAGATCCATGTCCGGCCTCCCCCAAGATTGTGTTATCTGTTGGAAGATGTCTGGGTGCAGCATCCATTCGTGCGCATCCATGATATTTCTGCTTAAGCTGTCCGCCAGTGTACTGTCTTTCCCTGGCACAAACTGAGCTTGTAGCTGTATATTGAGTTTCAAGGAAAGATCCCATAGATTCATTGCCAGTCTGCAGAGAGGGTAGGAATGGGTACCTCCTTGCTTGTTTATGTACCACACAACTGTGGTGTTGTCTGTTCTTATTAGTAGGTGGCCTTGATGCAGAAAGAGTTTGAAGGCCTCGATTGCATGTATCACTGCTAGCATTTCTTTTTGATTTATGTGCATGCGTAGCTCCTTTCGTGACCACTGTCCTTGGATAGCTCTGCCCTCCATGTGTGCTCCCCAACCTAGGTCTGAAGCGTCCATTGTAATAGTTTGGGAGGTTTTTGGCTTTGTGAAGGGCAACCCCCTGTTGGACTGGCTGGCCTGAGCCCACCACAGAAATTCCTTTTGAAGGCATGGAATGAGTGGGATTAAAGTTTCTAAACTGTGACTGTGCTGAGTCCATAAACCCCTTAGGTACCACTGTAGCTTTCTCATATGTAGCCTTGCTTGTGGAATCAAAAGAATACAGGATGCCATGTAACCCAGGGCCTGCAGGATTTTCCTTGCAGTCAGCTGAGTTTGTCTCGTCAGATTCTTGAAGTAATCCGGTAGTTGTCTTTGCTTTTCTTCTGTGAGATAAGCCATTTGGGTGGTTGTATCTAGATCCGCACCCAGAAAGGTTATTCTTTGGGATGGAACAAGTCTTGATTTGTGCATGTTGACTGTATATCCCAAGGCCTGCAGAAGATTGATGGCATAATTTAAGTCCTTTACCAAAGTTTGTTGGCTGTCCACTTGTATAAGGCAGTCGTCCAGATATGGGTATATTTGAATCCCCTGAAGTCTGCAGTGTGCTATTACTGATGCCAGGCATTTCGTGAATACTCTGGGCAGTAGATAAGCCAAAGGGCAATGCTGAGAATTGATAATGCTCTGACCCTGCAAGAAATCTGAGGTGTCTTCTGCAACTTTGTCTGATAGGGACATGCAGGTATGCCTCCTTGAGGTCTAGAGTCACCAGCCAAGACCCCTTGCCCAGCATGGGAAGGAGTTGCTGTAGAGTCAGCATTTTGAATTCTGGCACAATGAGATAAGTATTCAGTGCGGACAAGTCGAGAATTGGTCTCCATTGATGTTCTTTTCTTGGAACAAGGAATAGTCTGGAGTAAAATCCTTGGCCTTGTTCTGAAAGAGGAACTTTTTCTATGGCTTTCATTTGTAGTAAGTTTGAGATTTGTTTCAAAGCCTCTGCCCTTTGATTTGGTGGCAGACCTGGCATGCCTTTTCTTTTTGGCAATGTGTGGAAATGGAACCTGTATCCGTTGTCTATTATTTGCAGTGTCCATTTGTCTCTTGTAATGCTGTGCCAATTTTTTGAGAATAAAGAAAGCTTTCCGCCCAAAGGTGCTTCTAATTGAGCCCTGGTTGGCGGAGTCAAAGCAAAGTCATTGAGTTTGTCCTTGTGCAGCAGTTGCAGGTCCTGCACTACCTGTCTGGTTTGGAGGCTGCCATTGACGGCCTCTGTAGGAGTCCCTAGCTTACCCTCTACTTCTAGCACGCCTGTTCCTGCCTCTCTGAAATCTTTCTGTGTCCGGAAAGGACCAATTCTTGGAAGGCCAATTTCTGCTGAATCTTGGCGGTTGGACTTGAAGAAAGTCCTTAACTGTTTGTACAGATTTTGCCTTTTCCTCAAATTTCTTTAGGACCTCTTGAGCAGTGGAACCAAATAACTTTTGCTTTTCCAGTGGAGCATCCAAAAGCTTAGCTTTAACATGGTCTGGCAGAGATTGTTCCTTCAGCCAAGCATGCCTACGTATGACAACACCTGTCATTGCTGACCTACATGAAGCTTCCAATGCATCATAACCACACTGCAAGAAATGGTTGCTAACCTGCTGGGAGTTATGTATCAGATCCTGAAGGGATTTGCAGTCAAGGGGTTCAGTAGAAGACAGTTTCTTATGCATTTCTTCTAACAAATACCCTTGGTACTGTATCATATGAAATTGACAATTTAATGCCCTCATGGAAAGAGTGGCAGAAGTATACACTTTTTTAGCCCATCTCTCTAAAGCCCTGGACTCCTTTGCAGAGGGGAGTGGGTTCTTAGTAGTAACAGCTGCAACCCCTTTAGGGCCCTGGGAAATAGTTTCAGGATCAGCAGAGTGGGCCTTGTAAAGAAAATTATGTGAGTCCAGGACCCTGTAATACCTATCGGGTTTAACAGGAGCCGGAGGCAGAGTGTCAGGGGTCATACTAGAGTCAGAATACACATCATCAATGACATTTAAAACAGGAGGAATAGCCAAAGTTCTATGCTGAGGTAAATGAAGAAAAGTTCTTAGTCTTTTCCTGGAATCAGAATATTCCTGGCCCTGCCATTTGAAATGCTCTCTCATAGAGTGAAGGGTCTCCCCAAAAGAAAGCTCTTCAGGAGGGGAGGCTGAGGGGATAGATTCCTCTGCATCCAAATCCTCGTAGGCTGAATAAGCCTCCTCCTGGTAGTCCGAGTGATCCGAGCCATCAGAGGCCTCCTCTGAGGATAGGGGATCAGGGGGATCTACCCTGGGCCTTTTGTCTAGAGGAGGTTGGGAGCCCCTGTCCGGATGGGGCTGAGAGCCCCTGATTAAAGCGATAAGGTCCTCTGCTAAGGTTAGAATCTGGGAACTAGAAGAGGGTCCCTGAGGAATAACCCTGGGAGGTATGGCTTTAGTGTGTTTAGCAGCTTTAGCCCTGGTGAAGGCCTTAATGGACATGGATGCAGGAGGCCTGGCTGCACCACGTGCTGGTGTAGCTTTGTCTAGAGGTATGGTGTCGGAAGATTCCAAAACACCAGTTTCTGAAGGCAATTCTGTAACCGATTCGGCAGGAGCCTCCGGGGCCGAGGCTGTCGGTTGCACTGTTTCAGGGTTCAGAAGTTCCAAGGACTTGGTATCAGCCGAGACCAAGACACTCGCGGTAGGCCTAGCCACGGTTTCAGCCGAAACCGCTGCCCACGTGTGTCGGTCCTTGTCTTTCCGTTTCTTAGTTAAATGTGAAGTCGGGGTTTCCGACGGCATTTTATATGAAAAACTAGCCCCAAAAAACTCCTCTGTGAACTCCGACCGACGTCTAAGAGTGCGTCGGTTGAAGGAAGCACAGGCTGAACAGGCCGAGACGTCGTGGTCTGGGCCTAAGCAGGGGAGGCAGTAAGAGTGGAAATCCTTATGAGGTATTTGTTTCCCACAAGTTAAACAATTATTAACTTTATCTGACATCGGCTGAGGCAAGAAAGAGTCCCCAACGGGGTACTTAGCTTTTGAAGTCTTCGGATAGCTCAATTACAGGAGCTGGCCGACCAGCACTTGCGAACTGCTTCTGCTTCGGGCACCACGCGGCAAGAAAGACTGAGGAAGATGGCGTCTGCTGACACTTTTATACCCCAGACGCTCTGACGTCGGGGAAGGGGCGACATCAGCCGACGCCAGACCCAGACTTTGGAATCCGGCCGACCGAAGGGCTGCCTGAGGCAGGACAACCCATATGTGATGACTGCAGATGCATCCTTGAAGGACATCAGGAATACAACAAGAATATTTTAATCATGGTTCTTTTAGACACTTTGAATGTTAATTGCATATTTTACTTGTTCATATTGTTCTGTCAAACAACTTTTAATTGAACTAATTGAAGTGTGTATTTTTAATTGATGGTTGTATATAGGTGGGGATTGTTGGGTATTCATTGTTTCTGATGAAGTTGTGGACGAAAACGAGATTTGAATTAAAACGTTAAAGTGCTGTTTGGAAGTTTTTTCTGTTCAGCAGTTTGCTTTTAACATTTCTTTAATTGGAAGTGACATGCTTTGAACTTATTCACACAATTGTGTTGGAACTATTTTGTTGCTTGTGGCTGCCTGTGGCTCCTTGGTGTCTTTCCGGTGTTTATTTGTTTTGTGGACACCTTCCTGGGTTGGTTTTATTGTTATTAAGATACAGATAATTGCTAGATTTTACATGTAAAAGTGTCTTGTCTTGTATTGCTGTGGCTTCCTGGCCAGGTGCAGCTTACACATTTTGTTTCTGTTAGCATGTGAACTAAAGGAGAAGTGATAAAAATGATGTAATGTGAAATGACTCAGCAGAACTGGGTATTATCAATTTAAGACTTTCTCAGAGAGAAAGATTGGGCATTTTGGATTTTGTCTGAAGATGACAACAACTCATCAGCACTTTGCCTTGTAAGTAAAGCTATTTAGGACATAGTTTCTCTTAGACTTAGATAGGAATTTAGCCAGATTAGTCTAGCGGTTTTCTATATTTATGTCAGACTGTCCTACAATATTGCTTTAAAGTTCCTGTGATTTCTGAATTCTTGATTAGCACTGTGTTGAATTGATGAGATTTGTCTTGTGCTTTTATTATTTATTATTACATATTTTTAAACCTGTCAACTGTGGCTATTTTGTGTAGAGATAATTTAAGCTCTCAGAGAGTACTTCCATGTATTTGGTGATACTCTCCAAGCCACTCTAATAATCTTGCTGTTTGTCACACTTACTATTTGGATAACAGTCATATTACACAGTGAAATTGGTCACCCTTTGGGAAGGGCCTTATAGTAGCTGATAATAGTGGTTGGTGGCAGTTATTTCTACCTTATAGTCTGGAGAGAAGGGGGCATAGCTGGAGAACCTGTGCCAGCCTTCCCCAGGAGTGTCTGTGTGTTTGTATATAACTTGTACCCAGGAGTGTCTGTGTGTTTGTATATAACTTGTATCTCAAAGTGTGTGGGTGTCAGCTACTTGGCAGGGACATGAAACATTGGTTGGACAGAGGGTGTTGGAGGTTTTAGCTTGAACACTAGGCTCAAATCTGGACCCTGTAGCTGTGCCAGTGGGGAGTCTTATTGGGGATGTGGAGAGAAAGGGAGAAACCAGCCCCAGACTGACTATGATCTCTGTATTCTCCTAAGGGAAATTGTACTTTACTGTGTGTATATGTCATCCCCCCAATGTGCACGGCCCTCACTGGTGTTCGTGTTGAGGCTCTTTGATTACTGGGCCAGAGGGTGGGCGTCGCAATTACAATAAAAAAAAAATGAACACACACTCATACGTATGCATACATACATAAATACACACCTACATGGGTGTAGGGTAGTAGTTCAAACACATACTGTCCTGACACCCAGGAGATCAAAGTCAGAATGTTAAAATTACTAACACTGACACATTCTATGCATGCTCTAGGATATAAGCTGGAGTGGAATAAACCAACAGAAAGTATTTTTGCAGAGTGGCAAGCCCCACACTCCCAGCAAATTGCATTAAACTCTGAGACTGCACAATCCCAAGGGAAAGGAAATATTTCACTACCAGGGGATTGTCGAGCTTACACACCCATCGAACACCTGTCTGTGTCGACCAAATGTGTCCATCTTCTGGGTACAGGGGCAGTGTCTTTTTGACCTACATATACAGAAATAGAACATAAAACAAAAATAAATCAAAAGTACATAGTAATAATGAGGAAGGGAAGTTCACAAAGAGATTTTCTCTGAAGCTGGAAGCTGTAATCCACCAATGCAGGCTGCGGAGATTCAAATGTATGATTCCTACAGATGGCATTAAAAGACTGATGAACTAGCTTCCTGTGACAGGGGTTAAACTTCCGCCGACAGGAGGGACTTAGTTGATCCCCTGTCACAAGGAGTTAGAGGAGAGAATACTAAGCTCTAGAATGCTGCAAGTGTGGGTTTATGTAGGCAGAGATCCCACATGCCACTGCGGCAGTGTGAATGATGAACTTTATAAATATTTTACAGGAAAAAAAAGTGGAACTTTTTAACTCCCAAAAAGAACTTATTTGCCCAGCAATAGAAAAGCATTATCTGACTGTTGACCCTCAAAAGCTTGCAAAGGAGCACTCTCTTTGGCAACAAGAAAGCACTGAAGAGCATGGCCCCTCAACAAAGAAGTTATGTACCTACCATAACGTTTCATGTTGCCCTTCTTTCTTACTGAATGGGTTCAGAGCTGATCTGTGGCTCCGACTCGGCCAAATACACTAGCTCGAAGTCTTTCACTTGGCTCATGGGTGGATACATATCCCATCATGCACTGGAGTAATCCCCAGATCTTGTTTGCCGCTAGTCATAAAATGTATGTATACATTTCCCACATAACGTGAAATATATATATATCTATATATATCTATATATATCTATATATATCTATATATATATATATATATATATATATCTATATCTATATATATATATATATCTATATCTATATCTATATAAATCTATATCTATATCTATATATCTATATATATATATATATATATATATATATCTATATATATATATATATAAAAACACAAGAAAAAAAAATAATTTCAGAGGAACTCTCTCACTAGGAGGAAAGGAAATCTCTTATCTAATTCCTCTAGGAGCCTTGGAAGGGGGAAGGAGGGAGGGACATAAGAGAGAAGGGCGAGAAGGACAACAAACAAGGAACCTTATGGTAGGTACATAACTTCTTTATGTTATGTTGTCCTTCTTGCCTTCCTTCTTACTGGATGGGACAGCGTGCCTAGCATCATCTTCCTGGGTGGCTCACGGGAGTACACCTTTGAGCACTTAGGACCCAAAAGAGGCTCTGTCCCTAGAGGCCAAATCTACTTTATAATGAGTAATAAATGTATAGGGCCTAACCCATGTAGCAACTGCACAAATACTATCCACAGACAATCTGGCTTGGTAAGCAGAGGATGTTGCTAATTGTCTAGTTGAATGGCCTTTGACATTGAAAGGTAAACTTCTATTGTTTGAGGTGTATATAAAGGTAATACAACTGGAAAGCCAATTTGAAAGTGTAACTTTTGAGACTGACATGCCTTGTTTCACTTGAGAAAAGGAAATAAATAGCTGGTCTGTTTTCCTAAAGTCTTTGGTTCTATGTAAATAAAATCTCAGCTGTCTATGTACATCCAACTGATGTAGTTTGTATTCTGCCTTGTTGGTATGACTAAGAAAGAAAACTGGGAGTTCAATGGATTGGTTTGTGAGCAGACTTTTGGTACAAAGATGGATTAGTCCTCAAATATACTCTATCATTATGAAAAAGTAGGTATGGCGACTTAATTGATAGAGCTTGCAACTCCAAGACTCTTCATACAGATGTAATGGCCACTAACAAGATGGTCTTCCAGGACAGAAATTTTAGATCGCATGAAGCGGGTTCAAACAAGGGTAAAGTTAGGCAAGTAAGAACAAAATTTAGGTCCCTAGGTGAGAGGTTCTTTTATGGGAGGTCTCAAAAAACAAGTTCCTTTGAAAAATGCTTTACACAGCCTGTGTGACATTAGATTTATTAGTGTATTCACTGATGTGATAATTTGAAATTGCAGCTAATTGGACTTTGATTGTTGCTGCTGTGGAGCTCTGGTGGAAAAGTTCTACCAGAAGATTGAACTAATAGAAGCATAGAAAGGATCTATGTCTCTCGCCCAGTAGGAGAACCTCTTCCATTTACTGGAATATCATTTTCTGGTCGAAGTCTTATGACAAGAGACCACAATGTGTTTAACTGTTGGGAGTAAAATTTTGAAGCCTATGTTTGGAAGTGGAGCAGCCAAACTATCAAACTGAGGGTCTGGAGAGAAGGATGAAGTGCTCCTGACATACGAGTCAGAAGGTCTGAAACTAGGTCCAGAACCCACGGATTTTTCTGAAGATGAGGCCAGAGGAAGGGGAACCAAATCTGACAAGGCCAATATGGGACAATGAGAATTAGCCTGCTTCCCAAGGCTTTGGTTTTCTGAATGACTTTGGGTATTAGGGGAAAGGGAGGAAAGGCATACAGTAGTCCCAAGGGCCAATTGTGGACGAGTGCGTCTCTTGGTGTCTTCCCCCACTGGGGGGATTAGAGCAAAGTAGCTGCTGCATTTGGTATTCAGGGGGGTTGCAAACAGACTGCAGAAAGGCTGGCCCCAAGTTTGGAAACTCTTGTCTGCTACATTCTGTTTCAGAGACCACTCATGAGGCATCAAAATCGCTCGAGTTTGTCCACTACCACGCTGGATTTCCCTGGGATATAATGGATTGCTTGATGTTCAGAAACAGAAGGAGGCTGATAAGGAGGTTACCAAAAAAGGCCTGACTCTCTTGTAGGACAAGAACTTAAGATCCAGGCTGTCTTCACGTGGGTCGCGAGTCATACCAGAGTAGGACCAAAGAAAGCAACCTAAGGAGGAACTGCTTGTTTTAAGAAAGCCTGAGAAGAAGAGTACCCTTTAAGCAAATGTTTTACACAATTTGGTTGGACATAAGAGGATATTTCAGAATCTGAAGGATGTGATAGTGAGAAATTGTCACGCCAGCTGAACTTTGACTGTGGAACTGCTGGCACCATCATTAAAAGAGAGAGCTTAGAAAATCAATTAACAGGGAGAGAACCGTGAAGGGATTCAGTAGGAAGAACCGCCTCCCGCCTCCACACAGAGAAACGCTTCCATTTGTGTAAACCTTCTAGATGGTTTTTGAGCCGCCACCAAAATAGCTCATCGGTGAATGAATACCGGAGTCCTTATCAAGAGTGGAACTGACAGCCAAGCCGTCAGCTTCAGGTTGTCCAGGTTCGGAAGAGTGGAAGCTTCAGGGAATCCAGGTCAGATCCGGATGGGAGGGAGAATGGGAGGAGGATTCAATCGAGTGAGCTAGAATCCAGGGGAAAAGGTTGTCCAGAGAGCCAGAATGGAGCAATGAGAATCAGATCGCAACCCACCCGAGAGGCTTTAATCAGAACTTCACCCATCAGAGACCTTTAGTGGATAGAACCAGAGACCGCAGAAGCCAAGCATGCACCAGAGCGTCTTTGGGGTACCTCCTGGAGGAGGTATTAGAGCCTAAAAAATCAGCCCAGATTCTTGGTAGGTGAGGGAGAAGCAAAGACTGTCGAGAAGGCTCCCACCTGGTATGCATTACAAGCGCGCTCGCCATTTTGACAATTGAGAGACCACCAGACTTGTCAATTGAGTGCCACTGAGCTTGTCCGAAGCAGGGCGACTGAGCTTGTGAATGTGCTGCTGGTTATGAGAGTTTATTGGTGGAGATTGCCCATTCCAGAACTCTCATGGTTTCCGACAAAGAGGGTAAGACCTTGTTCCCCTTGTTATTGATGTACCACACAGACAACAGACATGTTGTCCGATTGAATCAAGAATTGAAATTCCCAAGGGAAGAAAGTCCTGAAGAAAGTCCAACGCTTCTAAGCACGTTTCCCATTCTAGAACATTCTCTCTAGAACAGGTCTTCGAATCGCCCACTCTCCTTGGACTCCACGCCCCTTGACTGCCCCGCCCACCCGAGGCCCCCACGTCCTGGGGAGGCGCCCGGTCACCGAGAAGTTATTAAGGGGGCGCAACAAATGGCTTACCCAGAGCATTGCTACCAGAAAACGGGAAGAAATTGCCCATTGCCATACTCTCAGCGCTTCTCAAAAAAGGAGGTATGATCTGGTTCCTCTGTTTACGTACCAGACTAATGATATGTTGTGACTGGATTGCAATCATTCCTAGTGGGAGAGAGTTCTGAAGTGCTTGCAATGCCAGAAGCACTGCTCTCATCTCTAGAACACTGATGTGCAACTGAGCCTTGTGTTTTTGCCATATGCCTTGGACTGTTCTTCCCAGATAATATCCCCCCATCTGGGAAGCGTCTATGGTCACAGTAGCAACAAGCTGTTGTGGTACAAAGGGTCTTCTGATGGTCACATGATCAGACCAAAGCCACCACAGAAGATCTCTCTTGAATGAATCTGTTGGGACATAGGAAGTTCCTGTAGAGAACATTGAGCAAACAAAAGCCAATGAAGGATTCTCATATGCATCCTGGCTGGAGGTACTAGAGTTATGGTTGATGCCATGGTCCCAAGAAGTGTTAGAACTACTTTCGCTTTTACCTTGTTCTTGGGAAGCAGATCGACTATTTGCTGTCTGAGGACAGAAACTCTGTCGGGCAGAAGACGAGCCATCATGGAAATGGTGTCTAGATCTGCGCCTATAAATGTAATATGTTGACAAGGCAACAAGGCAGATTTTTGAAAATTCACTGTTATGCCTGAGTACACATTTCCAGCGTAGTGTCCCTGGCCTGTAGAAGTAGATGCTTGATGGTGACAGTTAGGAGCTAGTCATCCAGGTATGGAAACATTTGGAATCCCAGTCATCTCAGGTTAGACGTTACTACTGCCATACATGTGGTGAACACTCTGGGGGCTGTAGTGAGACCAAAGAGCAGAGCTCGAAACCGATAATGACTGGGTCCCAGCCACAAGCATAGATGACTCCTTGATGCTCTGTCCATCTTTATATGGTACTATGCATCTTGGAGGTGTGTTGAGCACATCCAGTCATCTTTTCCTAAAAAGGGAAGAACTGACTGCAGTGTCACCATTCGGAACTTGGACTTCTTTACAGATTCGTTTAACTTGCTGACATCCAAAATGGGTCTCCAGTCTCCTGTTCTTTTTCGTACTAAAAAGAATCTTGAGTAAGTTCCGAATCCTATTTGGTCTGTGGGGACTTCTTGGATGACTCTTTTGTTTAGCAACTTTTGAATTTCTATGGTTGCTTGTTCCCTCTGACTGGGTGGAACATTTGGGAATGTTCTGATCTGTGGAATGGGCTGGCAAAAGGGAATGTAGTAACTTCTGGATATTATACTTTGTACCCACTTGTCTCTTGTGATATCTTGCCAGGCTTCTGGGTACAAAGTTAACCGCCACCCCCGACTTCCTCCAGAGAAGAGCAGGTGTGCCCCTTTCAGGAGCGCCGATAGGGTTGGCCACTAAAGGAATTGCGGTCACCCTGGTTTTGTGGCACCCCCCGCCTCATGACCGACGTCTACCATTATTGCCTCCCCCTCTGCCCCTGGGGAAGTGTTCACCTCATGCATCTTGAAAAGCTCCCTGGGATCTTTTGAACTATATTTTCCCACTCTTCTGATCTTTAGGATAAGGTCTTGAAGGTACGGAAAAATGTACTCCAACGGCAGAGAGTTTTTCCTTCCTGCTCACATCTGGTGAGTGTGTCCCTGACTAAGTCTAAAGAGTGAGGAACCATCAAAAGGGGCATTGTTAAAGGTAGACTTGAAAGGTTCCACAAAGTTACACAAATGCATCCAGGAGTATCCCCCTAAGGGGAACTCCTGAACTCGCAGTTCTACTCACTCCATAGGCTGCATAGGAGATCAGTCTCATGGAGGAGCTGACTATGGAAATTAAGGTGGATAGCTGAGAGGTCACTTTTTCTGAGACACCCACAGCTAATGAACTTTGAAGAGCATTTCCTAACTCCTTCAGGAGATCTCTTTGAAGTCTTGTAAAATGTGTGAGGTAGTTCAGCGATCTGAAGGTGAAAATCGCTGACAAGAAAACACTCTTCCCATATCTGTCCATTATTCGGGAATCCTTATTCGGGGGATGGACGGATGAGGATATCTCACAGAGTTCCTTCTTGGTGGCTGCTGCTGGCACCATAGCATCTACAGGTACACCTTTTGAAAGAAAATCCTTATCCGAAGGGGCTGAAAGGAACTTATCTGGCTTCAGAGGGACTGGCTCCATAGTGTCTGGTGACTCCCATGCCTTTCGACTAACCAAATCCATAAGTTCATTGAAAGGCGGAGACCCAGGAGGCTTAAGGTTGAGATCAGAAGGCCTTCAGGTACACTAACTCCTCATCAGAAGGGTTAATGGGCTTCCAGCCGCCTCTCTGCTTTGGGATCTCTAGGATATCTGAGAAATATCTTCAGAGGATGACCATGGGGGCCCTTCTGACTCCTCAAGGTCAGTGTAAAAAGTGATGGACTCATCAGGGGAGTCTATATGCTTCCTCTTGCATGTTCTCTTCCGAGGGGGCTCCTCAGATGGGTAGTCTGGGGAGGTCTCGGAAGAGTGGGGCTCGCTAGATAGAGCTTCTTGAGGCCCTGAATCTCTGCTGTCCTGTGGATGGGATGGTGCTGAAGCAGACGCCAGTGCTTGAGGGGGAAGAATGCCAGTATCCTTGAGTAGAGCTGTAGGTGGAGACAGCATACCCATCACCTCGAAGGCTGATCCCCCCCCAGTTCCAAGGACACCTCCAGTTCTGAGGAAACAGAGAAAATCCCCGGCCCCAAAGCTATCGGCTCCGAGGCTAATGTAGGGGTTGAGCTCATCCACGCTGATGCTCCGAGGGGTAGGCTTAGAACCGAAGAAATTTGGATCCAAGAGTCCCGACCGGAGAACTATGGCTCCTAGACACTACAGATGGCACTGGTAGTGTCACTGCAGGTAACTGTTCTGAAGAGTCCTGAAGGGGTCTTGGAACCGAAGAATCGCAGGAGGTATCTGCCACTTCAGCTCCGAAGATCCAGCTTGGCTCGGAGGAGGAATAGTGGATGTAGTAGTCTTGTATGGCTCAGAGACTGGTTGGGTCGGAGTTGAAAACAATTTAGCCAGTGCCGGCGACTTCAAAAGCCTGCGCACTACCCTGTCCACTTCATCATCTGATAAGCTCCTAGAAGACCTGGATGAGAGTGTGTAGGGGATCGAGACCTTTGAAGAATAGGGGATCTCAAGGTTGGAGACACCAGTTCTAATTCAAAGGACCGGCTCCGAGAAGTAATCTCTATTGTTTCCGATGTCTTTAGAGCCGATGGACTTAATTTGTCTGAACCAACTGCTTCCCTCTGTTCTGAAGGCAGTGGAGCTGAGGAGATAGAGTTTTCAGTAATTTTAGCAATTTTCTTCGGAGGCTCGGAATGAGCAGAGGAAGAGGATGAAGAGAAAGGTCTTTTGGATTTGTTGCGAGTAGTTGGGGAGTTAAATTTTGAAGCAGTTTGAAAAGCTTCAAAAGTAGGCTTTATTACACTTCTTAAAATCAATTTGTTTTTCCTCTCATGCAACACTTGAGAGCTGAAGGAGTGACAAAAAAGTAAAGCTGTGTACACCTACCATAAATGTAGATGTTTGAGCGTGTATTCACTGTTGCAATCATCACATTTGGGTTATCTGCTTGCAGGCAGCCCTCAGTCGGCCTGATTATCAAAGTCTTGGGTCCTGCGTTGGTTGCTGTCTCATCTTCCATGACGTCAGGTAATCAGGGGTATAAACCATGCAGCCGGTGCCATTACATCAGTTTTTCTTGCCCCAGATGTCAGGTGCCCCCATAATGGGAAGCAATTCTATACAAGGTTATACCTCCAACAAAAAAAGCAAATACACCAGAAAGCTTTAAGCATAGTAAACAAGAATAGAGGTATAGTCAATAGAAGTCTGGGGCTGGAGGGAGGGTAACCAGGACTGCAACAGTGAATACACTCGAACATCTACATTTACAGTAAGTGTACACAACTGTACTATGTTCTTTGTGTTTCACTGTTGCAGTCATCAGATTTGGGTAGATTCCCAAAGCTAAGGATGGGAGGAGGTAATTAGATAGCATTATGACCAACTATTAGGCCCTGCAAGACTGCAGCGACAAAGCCAGCTCTGGATTTAGAAAAAATTGGCAAGTGGTAATGCTTGGTGAAGGTATGTACAGAACTCCAGGTAGCAGCTTCTAGGATGTCCTGGTAGGGACACCTCTGAGAAAGGCTGTAGAGGTAGATGCAGCCCTGGTTGAATGTGGTCTTATCCCCTGTGGGGTAGGTTTTCCATGGTGCTTATAGCAGAAATGAATGCAATGGCCTATCCACTTAGAAATGGTTTGCTTTGAAATGGCCTTCCCCTCTGCCTCCGCAGCAAATGCAACCAGCAGCTGTTCAGATTTCCTGAGAGGCTTAGTCCTGTCCAAGTAAAATCTAAGTTGTCTGTGCACGTCCAAGGAGTGCAGTATTTGTTCCCCTTTGTTCTGTGGATTAGAAAAGAAGCAAAATGGCAAATGAATGGACTGATTAAGGGTCACACTGGATACCACCTTGGGCATAAAGGAGGGATTTGTCCTGAGGGACACCCTGTCTGCATGAAAGATGATGAAAGGCTACACTGCCATGAGGGCCTGTAATTCAGACATCCTTCTTGCTGAAGTGATGGCTAGAAGGAAGGCGGTTTTCCAAGAAAGGAATTTCAACTCTGCAATTGCAGCTGGCTCAAAGGGAGGTACCGTAAGATTTTCCAATACAAAGTTAAGGTCCCAGGCTGGAGTAGGGGATCTCCTGGGTGGTCTTAAAAGTTTCTGGCCCCTCTGAGGAATTGCTTCAGCACTGGATGAGAGAAGAGGGGTGGCTCTGTATTGTAATGTGCTGAAATAGCTGAGGCATGAATTTTGATGGAAGAAAAGGAAAGGCCCTTTTGAAACATCTCAGTTAAGTATTGAATAATATGAGGTAAATTGGGCACAGCTGTGCCCATCCCCTGAGTTTGGCTCCAGGAACAGAATCTTTTCCATTTTTCAGCATAGGATTTTCTAGTGCTAGGCCCTCCTTGCCTCCAGAATGACATCCATCACTTGCTTACTGAGGGATGGTAACGGAGAGATCAGGTAATTAGCCAGACTGCAACGTTCAGGGTTTGAAGCTGTGGGTGCAGAATCTGGCCCTCCTGCTGGGACAGCAGGGCAGGGGTCTGAGGCAGGTGCCATGGTGCCAGCAGTGACACACTGCGCAAGAGGGGGTACCAGTATTGGCATGGTCAGTCTGGTGCAAACAGTATTGTCCTTGGTTTGCCCTGTTTGATCTTTAGTGGCACTTTGGAGAGGAGAGGGAGAGGGGGAAATGGCTGAGGCATGAATTT
The DNA here is from genome assembly GCF_019279795.1 of Protopterus annectens. Classification (NCBI taxonomy): domain Eukaryota; kingdom Metazoa; phylum Chordata; order Ceratodontiformes; family Protopteridae; genus Protopterus; species Protopterus annectens. The sequence continues at coordinate 112,966,101 of NC_056750.1, read as the reverse complement.
TGATGGAGGAAAAGGAAAGGCCCTTGTGAAGCATCTCAGTTAAGTATTGAAGAATCTGAGGTAAATTGGGTGCTGATGTGCTCATCCCCTGAGTTTGGTTCCAGGAACAGAATATTTTCCATTTTTTAGCATAAGATTTTCTAGTACTAGGCCTCCTTACCTCCAGAATGACATCCAACATTTGTTTACTGAGGGATGGTAACGGAGAGGTCAGGTAATTAGCCAGGCTGCCAGGTTCAGGGTTTAAAGCTGAGGGTGCAGAATCTGGCCCTTCTGCTGGGACAGCAGGCTAGGGTAGGGGTCTGAGGCAGGTGTCATGGTACCAGCAGCGACACAATGCGCAAAAGGGGTTATCAGTGTTGGCGTGGCCAGACTGGTGCAATCAGTATCGTCCTTGGTTTGTCCTGTTTGATCTTTAGTAGTATCTTGGAGAGGAGAGGCAGAGGAGGAAAGGCATAATCTGACAGATTCTTCCAGGTGAAGGACAGGACATCCACTTTCCAAGCTTGTTTGTGGGGAGTCCTTGTGCAGAATTTGTCCAATTTGTAGTTCTGAGGGGAGGCAAACCGGTCCATCTCTGGGCTCCCCCATTTGTTTCTTAACATGTTGAATATCTTTGGATTCAGTTTCCACTCGTGTGGGTCCATGAGATTTCTGCTTAGGTCATCTGCCAGTGTATTTAGCTTTCCTGGCAGGAATTGAGCTTGTAGGTGCCCTTGGTAGCTCAAGGCTGTGTTCCACAGAGCCATGGCTAGTCTGCAGAGAGGGTATGAGTGGGTTCCCCCTGCCTGTTTTTGTACCACATAACTGTGCTGTTGTCCGTCTTTGCCAATAATTGTCCTGGAAGAATGTGGTCCTTGAAGGCTGTCAGAGAATTTTGTACAGCTAACATTTCTTTTTGATTTATATGCAGGTGCATTTGACTTGGGTTCCATTTGCCCTGAATGCACCTCCCTGCCAAGTGAGCCCCCCCATGCACAGTCTGATGCGTCTGTTTTAGGGTTTGGGCAGCAGGAGGTAGAGTGAATGGCAGTCCCTTGTTTTAGTGGCAGGCCTCTGCCCACCGAAGGAACTCTTATCTTTAGACAAGGTATGATAGGAATAATTGATTCTAGATCCTGAGAATGTTGACACCATAGTTTTTTTTAGATACCATTGTAGTTTCTTCATATGCAGTCTTGCATATGGAATTAGTAGAATGCAAGAGGCCATGAACCCCAGGGCTTGCAGATAGCTGGGTCTTTGTGGCCAGTAGTTTCAAGAAGGTTGTCAAATGAACTTGTTTCTCTGGCGTGAGGTAGGCCCATCTGGGAAGTTGTATTCAAGCTTGCTCCCAAGAATACAATTTGTTGGCAGGGTACATTATGTGATTTCTTTTCGTTTATGGTGTACCCCAGAGAAGTTAGTAATTTCTTTACAAATGCCAGATGATTTAATAGTATGTCCTGGCTTTCTGCCTGAATTAGGCAATCGTCCAGGTAAGGGTATATTTGAATATTTCTTTGCCTGCAAACTGCAATGACTGGAGCTAGGCACTTTGTGAATACCCTGGGTGCAGTAGATAAGCCAAAGGGCAGTGCAGAGAACTAATAGTGCATGTAGCTTGCTCTGAAGCGTAGGTATCTTCTGCAAGATTCCCTTATTGGGATCTGCAGGTAGGCTTCCTTTAAATCCAGTGTTGCCAACCAGGCATTTTTGCCTAGCATGGGAAGCAGCTGATGAAGAGTTAGTATCTTGAATTTTGGGATTACCAAAAAGATGTTTAGGACAGACAGGTCCAGGATAGGATGCCAGGAATTGTCTTTTCTGGGTACCAGGAAAAGTCTTGAGTAGAAACCTTGCCCCATTCTTCTTCTGGGACAGGTTGAATAGCCCTGATGCTTAGAAGACAGAGGACTTGCTTTTGAGCCTCTGCCCACTGATTTGGGAGTAGGTATGGCCAACCGTTTGGTGTTGGTAAGGAGTGGAAGTGGAATCTTTATCCTTGGGAAACTATATTTAAAACCCATTTGTCCTGGGTAATGCATTCCCAATTTTTCACATGCAGGGCGATCTTTCTTACTAAAGGAACAGTTAGTTGAGCAGGGCTTGGAAGGTTTAAAGTTAAGTCATTGAGACAGTTTACAATGGGGGGGGGTCTTACTACTCCCTGCTTTGGAAGTGGGAGCCCCCCCACTGCTTAGGCCTATGAGTACCTTGGGACTGAAGCCTGGGTGTTCTGCTGGTTCTGCGTTAGGACTGAGAAGGCCTGGAAGAGGCAGGAAAGGACCAATTCTTAAAGGGCCATTGCCTACTAAATCTGGGAGGCTGTACTTGCAGGAAATCTTTAACAGTTTGCACAGATTTAGCCTTTTCCTCCATCTTTTTAAGTACTACTTCTGCTTTGTTGCCAAACAGGTGGTCTTGGTTTAAGGTAGCATCCAGTAATTTAGCTTTAACATGATCTGGCAAACATTGCTCCTTAAGCCAAGCATGCCTTCTAAGTACAGACCCAGCAGCCCTGCAAGATCCCTCTAATGAATCAAACCCACATTGCAAGGTATGTTTTCCAACTTGTTCAGCAGAATGCATTAAATCCTGTAATTCTTTATTTTCAGCACAGTCAGGAATCAACATAATTTTCTGTTCAAGCAATCCAGTAATATGCTACTGATACTTTAACATATGAAACTGGCAGTTTAAGGCCCTAACAGCCACAGTTGCAGAAGTGTATACCTTCTTACCCCATCTATCCAGCGCCCTGGAATCTCTAGCAGAGGGAGTAGGGTTTTTGGCAGTAGTACCCTTAATGCCCTTGGGACCCTGTGAAACAGTCTCAGGTTTCGCAGGTAGGATTTTTAAAGAGGAACTTGTGAGAGTCAGGTACCCTGTAATACCCATCAGGTTTTCTGGGAGCAGGAGGAAGAGTGCCAGGGGCCAGGCTAGATTCCGAGAAGGCATCATCTACAATTTCCAGAACAGGAGGGATAGCTAAAGGCCTGTGTTGAAGCAGGAGTAAGAATTCCCTAAGCCTTTTTATGGAGTCAGAGTAATCCTGGCTTTCCCAGCGGAAATGCTCCCTAATAGTATGCAAGGTTTCAGCAAAAGAGAAATCCTCTGGAGGGGAAGCTGAGGGAATGGAGTCCTCTGCATCAGAATCCTCAAAGGCAGATAAGGGCAAATCTTGGTCATCAGAGAAAACAGAAATTTCAGAATCCTGATCAGAAGAATCAGAAGGAGAATCAGTCCTAGGTCTCTTAGAGGGAGAAGGGTGGCTTCCCCTGATTAGAGTAATAATGTCATCAGCCATTCGTATCATTTGTTTTTAGGCATAGGGGCCTGACCATGCTGTCTGGGCGTCTGTTTTCTAGGCATGGATTGAGTTTTAGGCCTTGAAGAGGAAGATGGCGTCAGTTTAATATGCAAGTCAGTAGGCCTGAATACACTGTCAGAAGCCGGTGCCTGCACAGCGGCTCTGAACCCATCCAAGGTAGAGACATCCACAGGTTCCACAGTCGAAGAAGCATCTTGCTGCATACCGGACTCCGAATGGGTCTCAGTAGAGGCCTGCGAATCTGAAGTAGTGGGTATCAGGGGCTGTGAAAGCACTTCACTGAGTACCGGTGAACTGGCAACTAGCTTAGGAGAAGCGTCGTCGGTAGTTTTGGACCTATGCAGACTATGTCTTTATTTTTGCATTTTTTCAGAATGCCGGTAGTAGGGTGGCTTACCGAAGCAATTTCTGGATAATTGAACAGAGTACCAAAATATTTAGAAGCAAAAATGAACAGATGACGAATAGCAAGAGGTTTGAATAAGGCACAAAACCGACAGTGAGGTACATCGTGATCTGGGCCTAAGCAAGGAATGCAGTACGAATGAAAATCATTATGAGGTATTTGCTTTCCACAAGAAATACAATTGTTAACTTTTACTGACATCGGTTTAGAGCAAGAAAAAGGATCCCCAATGGGGTACTTAGCTTTAGTTGACTTTGGATCTGAAACTCGAAAAAGTACAGTTTTGTACCTACCATAAATGTAGATGTTCGAGTGTTCACCCTGCTGCAGTCATCACACTTGGGTTATCCTGTCGTCAGGCGGTCCCGCAGTCGGCCGGATTTCCAAAGTCTTGGTCCGACGTCGGTTGCTGTCGCTTCATCCCTGACGTCAGTGCGCCAGGGTACATATATTGCAACAGACGCCATTTTCTTCAGTTTTTCTTGCCCCAGATGTCAGGTGCCCCCAAAAAGGTGATCCAAATTAGTACCAAAAGGTGTGAACACTGTACAAACACAAAATCCCTTCAGCTATAAGAAAATACATCAGAAAGGCATAGCAAAGATTTAGCCAGTAGATCAGAGGGGTTGGAGGGAGGGTAACCTGGACTGCAGCAGGGTGAACACTCGAACATCTACATTTATGGTAGGTACAAAACTGTACTATGTTCATCGTGTTACCCTGCTGCAGTCATCACACTTGGGTTGAGTCCCAAAGCTAAGGTAGGGTGGAGGCATCATAGAGGGTTAGTGGAGGCAATGAGGCCCTGCAGAACTGCAGTGGCGAAGCCTGCCCTGGACTTAAAGAGGTAAGTGATAGTGTTTGGTGAAGGTGTGTACAGAACTCCAAGTTGCAGCTTCTAAAATTTCCTTGGTAGGAACTCCCCTGAGAAAGGCAGTAGAGGTAGCTGTTGCCCTGGTAGAGTAGGATCTAATGGTAGGAGGAACTGGTTTCCCAGGATAGGTATAGCAGAATCGTATGCAATGGCCTATCCATTTAGAAATGGTTTGCTTGGATATGGCCCTCCCTTGAGAAGCTGTAGCATAGGAAACAAAGAGCTGGTCAGTTTTTCTGAAAGCCTTAGTTTTATCCAAGTAGTAACGAAGTTACCTGTGAATGTCCAAGGAATGCAGGAGTCTCTCACCTTTGTTCTGTGGATTGGGGAAGAAAGTGGGTAGGTGGATGGTTTGATTTAAAGCTACACTGGAAACCACCTTAGGCATGAAGGAAGGATTAGTTCGTAGAGAAACTCTGTCTTGATGGAAAATGAGGAAAAGTTCCACTGCCATAAGTGCCTGTAATTCTGAGACTCTCCTAGCAGAAGTTATTGCCAGGAGCAGGGCAGTCTTCCAGGATAGGAACTGAAGATCTGCAGAAAAAGCTGATTCAAAGGGAGGTAGCGTTAGTTTTTCCAGAACAAAGTTGAGGTCACATGTTGGTGTAGGGGCTCTTCTAGGTGGTCTAATGTTTTTTGCCCCTCTGAGGAACTGCCTTAGAAGAGGATTGGAAAATAAAGGTGGAATAGCTGAAGCATGAATTTTAATAGAGGAGAAGGAAAGTCCTTTATGCAACATCTCAGCTAAATACTGCAGAATGTGAGGCATATGAGGCTGAGTTGTGTCTTGGCCTTTAGCTGGGTTCCAAGCACAAAACCTTTTCCATTTGTCCGAGTAAGCCTTCCTGGTGCTTGGCCTCCTGGCCTCTAGCATAACATCCAGTACTGCTTGTGAAAGAGGGGCTGGTGGGATGCTTAATTGATTTGCCATGCAGCCAGGTTTAAGGTTTTGATCTGGCTGTGTAGAATCTGCTTGTCTTGCTGCGTGAGTAAATGAGGAATTTGAGGCAATATCCATGGTGGGCTGTGACCCATATTCTTCAATAGCGGGTACCAGTGCTGGTGTGGCCAGTCTGGGGCTATGAGAATCAGTCAAGGTTTCTCCTTTTTGACCTTCAAAAGAACCTTTGTGAGAAGAGGTAATGGAGGAAAGGCATATGCTGTCAGGTTTTTCCAAATGAAGGAGACAGCGTCCACTTTCCAAGCTTGATGGTGGAATGTCCTTGTACAAAATACAGCTGGTATTTTTGAGGACTGGCAAACAGGTCTATATTTGGTAGACCCCATCTTTGAGTTATCACTGTAAATATTTGTGGGTCTAGCTTCCACTCGTGGGGATCTTTGATGTTTCTGCTTAGGTCGTCTGCCAATGTGTTTTTCTGTCCTGGCAGGAATTGAGCCTGTAACTGGACTTGGTAGGCCAGAGCTGTGTTCCATAAGATTACTGCTTGCCTGCAAAGAGGGTAGGAATGTGTGCCCCCTTGTTTGTTTATGTACCACATTACTGTGGTGTTGTCCATCTTTATTGCAAGTTGTCCTGGCTGTAGTAGATCCTTGAAGGCTGTCAGATCTTTCTGTACAGCTAGCATCTCTTTTTGGTTTATGTGCAGTTTTCTTTGTTCTGCTGTCCATAGGCCTTGAATGCATTGCCCTGCCATGTGTGCCTCCCAGGCATAGTCTGAAGCATCTGTTGTGATAGTTTGCCTGGGTGGGGGCAAGATGAAAGGCTGACCCTTGTTGAGGTGACATGCCTGTGCCCACCATAGAAATTCCTGTTGAAGGCAGGGAATGAGAGATATCACTGTGTCCAAGCTGTGGCTGTGTTGAGGCCATACGTTTTTTAGGTACCACTGTAATTTCCTCATATGCAGTCTTGCAAATGGTATTATCAGAATGCCAGATGCCATGAAGCCCAAAGCCTGCAGACTTTTTCTTGCAGTTAATTGGGTCTTTGTTGCCATTGTCTTGAAATATTGAGTCAGTTGTAATTGCTTGTCTGGTGTAAGATAAGCCTTCTGGGCCGTTGTGTCCAGGCTGGCACCCAGGAATGTAATTTTTTGTGAGGGTACTAGTTATGACTTCTTTTCGTTTACTGTGTACCCCAGACAATTTAGTAGATGCTTCACAAAAAACAGATGTTGTAAGAGAATGTCTTTTCTTTCTGCTTGGATGAGGCAGTCGTCCAGATATGGATATATTTGAATTCCTCTTTGTCTGCAGTATGCAATTACTGGTGCCAGGCATTTTGTGAATACTCTGGGCACAGTAGATAAGCCAAAGGGCAGTGCAGAGAATTGATAATGGGTTGAACCTGCAATGAAACGGAGGTATCTTCTGCAACTCTGTCTGATAGGGACATGCAGGTATGTCTCCTTGAGGTCCAACGTTACCAGCCATGCTTCCTTGCCCAACATGGGAAGTAGCTGCTGTAGTGTTAGCATCTTGAATTTGGGAACTTGTAAGTGTTTAGAATTGAAAGGTCCAGAATTGGTCTCCAAGCATTTTCTTTCCTGGGTACTAGGAAGAGTCTTGAGTAAAATCCTTGGCCTTGCTCTTGAGTTGGTACCCTTTGAATGGCTCTCATGGCCATGAGAGCTGTAATTTGTTTTGAGCCTCTGCCCTTTGATTTTGTGGCAGGTTTGGCATTCCTCTTTTTATTGGCAAGGTGTGAAAGTGGAATCTGTATCCTCGTAAAATTATGTCTAGGACCCATTTGTCCTTTGTGACCATGTGCCAGTTGTCTGCAAATAGTGCTAGTTTTCCCCCCAAGGGGGCTGACAAAAGAGCTTTGTTTGGCCAGCTGAGGTGCAAGTCATTGAGTTTGTCTTCTGGTGGGTTGAGACCTGTCTTCTCCTCCCTTCTGGGTTGGAGTGCCCCATTGGCGAGGCTTATACTGAGCTTGTGGTTGTCCTCTGCCTCTTGGGTGCCTGTATTTACCCCTCTGAGGCCTGTCAGTGGCTGGAAAGGACCAATTTTTTGTTGGCCAGTTTCTGCTGAAGCGAGGGGGTTGTACTTGAAGAAAATCTTTGACTGTCTGCATTGATTTCGCCTTATCTTCCATTTTCTTTAAAACTTCTTCTGCTTTAACACCAAAAAGAACATCCTGCTGTAAGGGAGCATCTAATAGTTTTGCTTTAACATGATCAGGCAGACTTTGTTCTTTTAACCAGGCATGCCTACGTATAACTGATCCAGTGACAGCTGCTCTGCAGGAGGCCTCTAAAGAATCAAACCCACATTGCAAGGTATGTTTGCCCACCTGCTCGGTGACGTGCAACAAATCCTGTACTTCTTTCATTTCAGATTGTTGAGGTAAGGTGGTTATCTTTTGTTTTAACTGAGAAATCAGAAATTGCTGATACTTAAGCATATGAAATTGACAGTTTAGTGCTCTCATAGCTAAAGTGGCTGAGGTGTAAACCTTTTTCCCCCTATCTGTCTAGTGCTCTTGAATCCCTTTCAGAAGGTACTGGATTTTTAGCCATGGAAGCCTTAGCCCCCTTGGGACCCTGGGAGATGGTCTCTGGGTCAGCTACTGGGCTTTTGTAAAGGAATTTGTGGGAATCAGGTACTCTGTAGTATCTCTCAGGCTTGGCCGGGGCAGGAGGTAGAGAGTCAGGGTCGAAACTGGATTCTAAGTAGACATCATCCACAATGTCCAAAACAGGAGGGATGGCTAGAAGTCTGTGTTGGGGGAGTAAAAGAAACTCTCTCAGCCTTTTCTTGGAATCAGAGTAATCCTGAGCTTCCCAGCGAAAATGTTCCCTCATAGTGTGTAAAGTTTCCCGAAAAGAGTAATCTTCTGGAGGGGAAGCTGAGGGAATAGATTCCTCAGCATCAGAATCTTCATAAGGAGAGAAGGAATAGTCTTGGTCCTCAGAGGAATCCGAAGAAAGACAGTTGTTCAGAGGAAGCAGAATCTTCCTCTTGTCTAGGCCTTTTGTCAGGAGGAGGCTGTGAACCCCCTGACAAGAGAAATCAAATCTTCTGCCATTTTGAGCATCTGTTTCTTAGGCATAGGGCCTTGAACAGGAGACTGAAGTGAAGCCTTTTTCGATTTAGAAGGAGTCTTCGACTTGGAAAACGTTTTGACTGTAAGAGTCGTCGGTCTGAAAACGCCTTCAGAAACACATGGCGTTTCAGAAGTACCGACGTGCTTGGAAGGTAAATCGTCGGTATGGCCTGAAGTAAAGGGCTGCGTCGGCCTAGTACATTCCGACAAAATATCTGTAGTGGTCTCGGGTTCCAGAACTGCGGTAGTCAGAGACTGCGTCGGGGCCTCACTGATAACTGGAGACCGGATCAACTGAGGCCTCAGAATCGGGCTTAGGCCTGGGCTGTCGGTCCTTGTCCCTGCGTTTTTTGTGCACGCCGGTAGTCGGTAGCTCCGACGGCATGTTATAGTTAAATTTTCTACCAAAAAAGTGTTGTGCGAAATCAAATTGTCTTTTAATACTACGTTTATTAAATCTAGCACAAAAACGACAAGAAGTGACGTCGTGATCAGGGCCTAGGCAAGGTATGCAATAAGAATGAAAATCCTTATGAGGTATTTGCTTCCCACAAGAAATGCAATTGTTAACTTTTTCTGACATCGGTCTGAGGCAAGAAAAGTTTCCCCAACGGGGTACTTAGCTTTATAGAAGACTTCGGTCTGAAATTCGAATTCGAAAATCTCAGGAGTCGGCCGACCGGCACTTGCGAACTGCTTCTGCTTCGGGCACTGCACGGCAAGAAAGACTGAAGAAAATGGCATTGGTTGCAATATATGTACCCCTGGTGCACTGATGTCAGGGATGAAGCGACAGCAACTGATGTCGTACCAAGACTTTGGAAATCCGGCCGACTGCAGGACCGCCTGATGACAGGATAACCCAAGTGTGATGACTGCAGCAGGGTAACACGATGAACATCGAAAATTTCAGCAGTCGGCCGACCGGCACTTGCGAAATGCTTCTGCTTTGGGCACCGCACGGCAAGAAAGACTGATGTAATGGTGTCGGCTGCATGTTTTATACTCCTGACGTCATGGAAGATGAGACAACAACCGACGCAGGACCCAAGACTTTGATAATCAGGCCGACTGAGGGCTACCTGCAAGCAGATAACCCAAATGTGATGACTGCAACAGTGAAACATGAAGAACATCCGCAAAATTCCTGAAGTTGAATGGCCCTCTAAACAGTGCGTGCAAACTGTGCCCATCAGTTATAGATATTTTCTGTGAACATTGTTGGCATTTCTTGAACCCAGAGGGCTTGGGTTCCTTATCTCTGGACTCCATAGACATATTGTACATCAAAAGATTTAAACAGTATTAAGTACTGACACTATAAGCACCCTAAGGCAAACACACAGAAAAAAACACTACAGGGAAAACACAGCTCTACCCTCTACATTAAACGGGTGCTCGGCCCTCAAACTTAAGTGGACCTAGCTGAGCTAAAGGGGAATACACAACAAGCCCTCTAACTTAAACGGGTTTACTTTTAGTTCTCTAACTCAAACTAAAAGAAATACACACAAACTACTACTGACAAAAGTTTGACAGGATAGGATAGGGCCTAGTAGAAAAAACAAAGGCCAACAAACAACAACACAACAGGCGATAAAAATGCACACGGAATAATATAGGAAGGATAAACTGCCTAAGACTAGAATGTATAGCAACTCTAAGATTTTGACGACAAAACAACTATCAATAGAAAAATTGAAAACACTTAGCCACAGCCATGGAGAGAGCATCCAAACTCATCAAGTGGCAAACGAGATCTGGGGATTACTCCAATACATGATGGGATAGGTATTCAGCCACGAGCCAAGTGAAAGACTTTGAGCTAGTGTATTTGACAGAGTCAGAGCCAAGGATCAGCTCCGAACCCATTCAGTAAGTATGAAGGTGAGACAATATAACATCCTGAGTTTTAGGCAGATTAGCTTGAACTAATGGTTTGGGCATGGGGAAGGTGCCTGAAGGTTTGGAAGCTGACTGGATGTCATGTCCTTTGTGGGACATGACCCATATAAAACTTGGGCTACGGCAGCAGTTATCAAATGAAGAACATCTGAAGCTGTAGTTTAGTTGAGCTTCTGACTGAACTTGACAGCAAGAACGCTTTGACTTTTCATTCCTATACTTTTGTCTGTTACACCAGCATTCTCATTCTCCAACAGATGTATGGTGAGCTTAGAAGGTACCCAAAATCTTTTGCACAGTGGCCAGACATCAGGTACATCCCACACAGCTTTATGCTACTGTGACCAAACGAGCAACATCTGGATCTTAAGGGCAATTTCTGGTATAATCTTAGGCACACAAGAATGATGGTTAGAAAAAGCATTGCCATTATGCATACACAGCCATCTCAGAAACAAAGACCTCTGTCAGACTGGGTTCAGCCACCACACAAGGCATATACTGTGCTACAGGCAACTGCCACTGGAGTCTCCAATGACCCCATATACCTGCTCCATCATGGATGGCAAGTCCTACATAACTAATGTGGAAGCCTTGGGAGAGAACTCCATGTACAGAGAGTAAGATTCAAGGGATTGCTCCACATGAGCACTTTGGGTGCTGTTATGTATCAGATGCTCTGAAAAAAATGTGAAAACAGGTGCATAAGCATCTCTGAGTAGTGTTCACACCTTTTTAAATGCTCAAAGCAAGACATGTTTAATGGAAAGGTCTGATTTTGCTGGATAGCAATGCAAAGGAGCGGACTTTTCTTTTTTTACCAAAATAAAATCTCACTCTTGTACCATTTAAGTTGTCTCTATTGCTTAGGGCAGTACTAAGGTTTTTCAGACACAAAAAATTGACATTTTAAGCAGGATATACTGTGCAAATAGTGACTGTTCTACTCAGAGGGACAGGTGGCAACCCGAGCCCAGTGCCTCAACTCTGTGCAGGAGGGAAAAAAAAAAAAAGAGGTCAACAGTCTCTGCTCATTTTTGCCTGAATCTAATGGCAGGGAATACAGTGACGGAAAGTACAGTTGTGTACACTTACCATAAATGCAGATGTTAGAGTGTACTTACAGTTGCAGTCATTACATTTGGGTTATCTGCTTGCAGTAGCCCTCAGTCGGCCTTATTAACAAAGTCTTAGGTCCTGCATCGGATGCTGTCCCTTCTTCCATGATGTCAGGTTGTCAGAGGTATAAAACATGCAGCAGAGAACATTACATCAGTTTTTCTTGCCCCAGATGTCATGTGCCCCCCTAATGGGAAGCAATTAAAACTACAATTACAAGGATATACCTCCAACAGAAAAGCAAATACACCAAAAAGCTTTTTGAGCATAGTAAGGGAAAGTAGAGGTACAGCCAAAAGAAGAAAGAGGGCTGGAGGGAGGGTAACCAGGACTGTAACGGTGAATACACTCGAACATCTACATTTATGGTAAGTGCACACAACTGTACTATGTTTTTCGTGTTTCACTGTTGGTCATTACATTTGGGTAGATTCCCAAAGCTAAGGTTGGGAGGAGGAATTTAAATAGAATTAGGACCAGCTATAAGGCCCTGCAAGACTGCAGTGGCAAAGCCAGCTCTGGATTTAGAGAAAAATGGCAAATGATAATGCTTGGTGAAAGTATGTACCGAACTCCAGGTAGCAGCTTCTAGGATGTCCCTGGTAGGGACGCCCCTGAGAAAGGCTGTAGAGGTAGATGCAGCCCTGGTTGAATGGGGTCTGATACCCTGTGGGATAGGTTTTCCATGGTGCTTATAGCAGAAATGAATGCAGTGGCCTATCCATTTTGAAATGGTTTGCTTTGAAATAGCTTTCCCCTCTGTCCCTGCAGCAAATGCCACCAGCAGTTGTTCAGATTTCCTTTGAGTTTCAGTCCTGTCCAAGTAGAATCTAAGTTGTCGGTGCACATCAAAGGAGTGCAGTGTCCGTTCCCCTTTGTTCTGTGGGTTAGAAAAGAAGGTAGGCAAATGAATGGACTGATTAGGAGCCACACTGGATACCACCATGGGCATGAAGGAGGGATTGGTTCTGAGGGACACCCTGTCCACATAAAAGATGATGAAAGGCTCCACTGCCATAAGGGCCTGTAATTCAGGCACCCTTCTTGCAGAAGTGATTGCTAAAAGGAAAGATGTTTTCCAGGAAAGGAATTTTAAATCTGCAGTAGCAGCTGGCTCGAAAGGAGGAAGAGGGAGTTTCTCCAAGACAAAGTTAAGGTCCCAGGCTGGAGTTGGAGCTCTCCTGGGTGGCCTTAAATATTTGGCCCCAATTCTGAGGAACTGCTTGAGCAGTGGGTGAGAGAAGAGGGGAGGCTCTGTGTTATAATGAGCTGAAATGGCTGAGGCATGAATTTTCATGGAGGAAAAGGACAAGCCCTTAAGAAGCATCTCAGTCAAGTATTGTAGAACCTGAGGTAAATTGGGCACTGCTGCACTCATCCCTTGAGACTGATTCCAGGCACAGAATCTTTTCCATTTTGCAGCATACGATTTTCTAGTACTAGGCCTCCTTGCCTCTAAAATGATATCCATCACTGATTTACTGAGGGATGGTAAAGGAGAGATTAGGTAATTAGCCAGGCTGCTAGGTTCAGGGTTTGTAGCTGAGGGTGCAGAATCGGGTTCTCCTGCTGAGACAACAGGGAAGGAGTCTGAGGCAGATGCCATGGGGCCAAGCGTGACACACTGCGCAAGAGGGGGTACACCAGTGTTGGCGTGGCCAGTCTGGTGCATTTAAAATCGTCCTTTGCTTGTTCTGTTTGATCTTTAGTAGTACCTTGGAGAGCAAAGGCAGAGGAGGAAAGGCATAAACTGAGTTTTTCCAGCTGAAGGATAGAACATCCACTTTCCAAGCTAGCTTGTGGGGAATCCTTGTGCAAAATTTGCCCAATTGATGTTTCTGAGGGGAGGCAAAGAGGTCTATATCTGGGGTCTCCCATTTGCTTGTCAACATGTTGAAAATCCTTGGTTCCAGTTTCCACTCGTGTGGGTCCATGAGGTTTCTGCTTACTCCGTCTGCCAGTGTATTTGGTTTTCCTGGCAGGAACTGAGCTTGTAGATTCACTTGGTAGCTCAAGGCTGTGTTCCACAAATGCCATGGCTAGTCTGCAGAGGGGGTAAGAATGTGTATCCCCCTGCTTGTTTATGTACCACATGACAGTGGTGTTGTCTGTCTTTACCATTAGTTGTCCTGGAAGAATGTGATCCTTGAAGGCTGTCAGAGCATTCTGTACAGCTAACATTTCCTTTTGATTTATGAGCAAGTGCATTTGACTTGGGTTCCATTTGCCCTAAATGCACTATAGAGTGATGCGTCTGTTAAGGTTTGAGTGGCAGGGGGTAGTGTGAATGGTAGTCCCCTGTTTTGGTGGCAGGCTTCTGCCCACCAAAGGAACTCTAGGCATAGGCAAGGTATGATAGGAATCATTGCTTCTATATCCTGTGAATGTTGACACCATAGGCTTTTGAGAAACCATTGCAAATTCCTCATATGCAACCTTGCATATGGAATTAGAAGAATGCAGGAGGCCATGAACTCCAAGGCTTGCAGTATTTGCCTTGCAGACAGCTGGGTTTTTGTGGCCACTTGTTTGAAGAAGGTTGTCAAATAAATCAGTTTCTCTGGCAAGAGGAAAGCCATCTGGGAAGTTGTATTCAAGCTTGCTCCCAGGAATACAATTTGTTGACAGGGTACCAGGTGTGATTTATTTTCGTTTATGGTGTACCCCAGTCAAGTCAGCACCCTTTGAACAAAGGCCAGATGATTCAAAAGTATGTTCTGGCTTTCTGCCTAAATTAGACAATCGTCCAGGTATGGGTATATTTGAATATTTCTTTGCCTGCAAAATGCAATGACTGGAGCTAGGCACTTTGTGAATACCCTGGGCGCAGTAGATAAACCAAAGGGCAGTGCAGAGAACTGATGGTGCATGTAGCCTGCTTTGAAGTGTAGGTATCTTTTGCAAGACTCCCTGATAGGGATTGTGCAGGTATGCTTCTTTTAAGTCTAGTGTTGCCAACCATGCATCTTTGCCTAGCATAGGAAGTAGCTGGTGAAGAGTCAGCATTTTGAATTTTGGAATCACCAGAAAGGTGTTTAGAGTAGAAAGGTCCAGGATAGGACGCCATGTACTGCCCTTTTCTGGGTACCAGGAAAAGTCTTGAATATAAACCTTGTCCCTTTTCCTCTTCTGGTACCAACCGAATAGTCCCCATGCTTAAGAGAGAGAGAGTACTTGATTTTGGGCCTCTGCCCACTGATTTGGGGGTAGATCTGGCCACCCGCTTGGTGTTAGTAACGTGTGGAAGTGAAATCTGTATCCCTGGGACACTATATTTAAAACCCATTTGTCCTGGGTAATGAGTTCCCAGTTTTTTGCCTGCAGACCAATCTTTCCGCCTACAGGAGCATTCAGTTGGGAAGTGCTTGGAAGTTTTAAAAGCAAGTCACTGAGACAGTTTTCCATAGGAGGGAGTCTTACTACTCCCAGATTTGGGTGCGGAAAACCCCCCCACTGTTTAGTCTTGTGTGTCCCCTGGGACTGAAATCTGTGGTTTCTGCTGTGTCTGGGTTTGGCTTGAGAAGACCTGGAAGGGGCTGGAAAGGACAAATTCTTAGAGGGCCAATGCCTACTAAATCTAGGAGGCTGAACTTGCAAGAAATCTAACAGTTTGCATAGATTTAGCCTTATCCTCCATCTTTTTAAGAACTTCCTCAGCTTTGTTGCCAAACAGGTGGTCCTGATTTAAAGGAGCATCCAACAGTTTAGCTTTAACATGATCAGACAAAGATTGCTCCTTAAGCCAAGCATGCCTTCTGAGCACAGACCCAGTAACAGCAGCCCTGGAAGAGGCCTCTAATGAATCAAATCCAAATTGCAAGGTATGTTTACTAACCTGTTCAGAAGAATGCATTAAATCCTGTAATTCTTTATTTTCAGCACAGTCAGGAATCAACATCATTTTCTGTTTAATCAACCCAATAACATGTTGTTGATACTTTAACATATGAAACTGGCAGTTTAAAGCCCTAATGGCCAATGTTGCATAAGTGTAAACCTTCTTAACCCATCTATCCGGCGCTCTGGAGTATCAGAAGGGGTACGATTTTAGCAGTAGAAGCCTTAATGCCCTTGGGTCCCTGTGAAATAGTCTCTGGATCTGCAATAAGATTTAAAAAAAAAATGCGTGTGAATCAGGAACCATGTAATATCTGTCAGGTTTTCTGGGAGCAGGAGGCAAAGAATCAGAGGCCAAACTAGATTCTGAAAAGGCATCAACAAGGTCTAGTACATGAGGTATAGCTAAAGGTCTATGCTGAGGCAGGAGTAAGAAATCCCTAAGCCTCTTTTTTGAATCAGAAAAATCCTGGCTTTCCCAGTGGAAATCCTCCCTTAGAGTATGTAAGGTTTCACCAAAAGAAAAATCCCCTGTAGGGGAAGCAGAGGGAATAGAGTCCTCTGCATCAAAATCCTCATAAATAGATAATGGTAAATCCAGATCATCAGAAGAATCAGAAAAATCAGAATCCTGGTCAGGAGATTCATAAACAACTTCAGCCCTTCATCTCTTAGAAGGGGGAGGCTGGCTTCCCCTGATTAAAATTAAAAGATCTTCAGCCATTTTTATAATTTGTTTTTTAGGCATAGAGGCCTGAGCATGCAGCCTGGGCGTCGGTTTCTTAAGCATGGTTCGAGATTTAGGCATAAATGAAAAAGGAGGCATCGGTTTAATATGCAAGTCCGTAGGTCTGAATATACCCTCAGAAGCCGATGCCTGCACAGTGGCTCCGGACCCATCCAAGGTAGAGACATCCGCAGGTTTCACAGTTGAAGCATCTCAAGGCATACAGGACTACGAATGAGTCTCAGTAAAGGCCTGCGAATCAGAAGTAGCGGGTATCAGGGGCTGCGAAAGCGCCTCACTGAGTACCAGCGAACTGGCGACTGGCTTAGGAGAAGCGTCGTCAGCAGCTATGGTCTTAGGTGGCCTGTCTCTGTCTTTATCTTTGCATTTTTTCGGAATCCCGGTAGTCGGATGGCTAACCGATGACATTTCTGGATAATTAAACCAAGAACTGAAATATTCAGAGGCGAAAATATACTGACGACGGATAGTGTGCTGATTAAATAAAGCACAAAACTGACAGCAAGGTACGTTCAGGGCCCAGGCAAGGAATACAGTATGAATGAAAATCTTTGTGAGGTATTTGCTTTCCACAAGTAATGCAATTATTAACTTTTACTGACATCGGTAAGGAGCAAGAAAAAGTTTCCCCAATGGGGTACTTAGCTTTAGTTGAAGACTTCAGTTCTGAAACTCGAAAACGAAAATTTCAGGAGTCGGCCGACCGGCACTTGTGAACTGCTTCTGCTTCGGGCACCGCGTGGCAAGAAAGACTGATGTAATGATGTCGGCTGCATGTTTTATACCCCTGACGACCTGACGTCATGGAAGAAAGGCCAGCATCCGACGCAGGACCCAAGACTTTATTAATCAGGCCAACTGAGGGCTACTGCAAGCAGATAACCCAAATGTAATGACTGCAACAGTGAAACACGAAGAACATCTGTAGAACAGACTTAAGTATGTTGAGGCAACAAAGTGATGGAAAGTGTGAACTGGCATTGTCTGCGAGGGTCAAATCTGTCAGAGATTTTTTTAATGGTTTAACCAAATAAGAGAAAATACATATAGCACCCTTCTTTAGTTTATTTTTAAATCACACTACAGTACATCAGACAGGCCAGAGCTGACCCAATATACAAAGAGCAAGTGAATGAGAACCTTACAGCCACTACATATTCAAAATTGGAGGGACAGCTATGGATGGGAAGGAGATGGGAAAGGCAAAGCACCTTAGATTTACTTATTTATTTTAACATTATTTTACCAGGATAAATCCAACTGGACACAAAGTGTCCGTTTTCAGTGGAGTCCTGGGGAGAAAAGCTCCAAGGAATTTAACAGAGTACATACATGGTTTAGATAACAATAAAAAACTGGTATACAAGGTGAGAGAAACAAAGAAGCACAAGAACAATTTTGTAAAACAATAAGATACTCAGGAGTAGAATCCCCATTTGCAATATTTACAAAAGGAAAGTACATATCAGGTGAGTATATCAGGTGAGAATACAGTGTATGCAATGGAGGCATACACCAGGTCACTTATATGGAGTAGTGAGTCTTCAAAGGGGGTCTTCGCAGTTGCAAAGAGGGTTAGCATAGAGGTGTAAATTAAGAAGGCCTTTGAAGGTGCTTGTGTGACTTTGTAGCCTGAGTTCAGGTGGGAGGGTGTTCCATACTTTAGCAACATCATAAGAGAAGAGGGCCTCCCCAGCGCTGTTATTGCATGGGTTGATTTCAATCAGGTTTTTGTTACATGAACGTAGTTCCCTTTTGGGGTTGTGAAAGTTTAGTATGTCAGCTAGGGCAGGGCTCTTCCCCGGATGAAAAAGAATTTGATGGGCTATGATCAGTTGGTGGTAGTGTAGGAGGTTTGGAAATTCAAACCAGTACAGTTTAATTACGGATTGGCAGTGGTGGGAATGTGATGTATTACTGGCAGCGAACCTAGCTATTTTATTGTAGCATGTGGAGAGTTTGTTCAGGTTAGTTTTGTTAATGTTGGTGAGGACTGGAGAGGCGTATAGTAGTGTTGATAAGAGATGAGTTCTGGCTATTGTTCTAGTTTTGAGGGTTAGGAATAGTATGCAATGATATAGGCAACCAAGTTTTTTATGGACTTTAGAGATAGTTTGGGATACGTGCTTGTTGAATTTAAGTTGTTGATCAATAGTGATGCCTAAGAGTTTGGCCTCAGTTACTGGGGTGATGAGGGTGCCATTGGTTGACATGATGGTAAAGGTGGCGGAGGAGTGACTGATTGGGTGGAATAGTATTAGCTGTGTGTTTTTTGGGGGTTTAGTATTAGTTGGTAGTAGTTTAGCTAGTTCTCTACCTCAGTGAAGGATTTCTGGGTTTTACTTTGTAGTAATTGGATGTTTGGTGCTGAGCAGATTAGAGTAGTGTCACCCGCATACTGGACGATGTTGGCTTTAGTGGTAGCTAAATGGAGATTATTTGTAAATATATTGAAGAGAAGGGGACCAAGGATTGAACCTTGTGGGACACCGCATGTGACAGGGAGTGGGGGGGATAGGGAGTTGCCCCATTTGCCAGATTGTGACCGGTTGTTTAGGTAACTGTAAAACCATTTTAGGGTGGAGTCATCGAGGCTGAGTTCTGCTAGGCAGGTGAGGAGTTTGCTATGGGAAACTGTATCAAATGCCTTGGATAGGTCTAAGAAGGTGGCAGAGACCAGCTTCCCTTGGTTCCTATGCGAGTTTATGGTATTGGAGAAGTTAATTAGAGCAGTGTTGGTGCTATGGGAAGGTCTGAATCCATGTTGGGTTTTAGTTAGAATGTTGTTAGTTAACAGATGGGTAAGGATTTGGTGGTGGATACATTTTTCTAGAATTTTTGAGAGGGGTGATAGGACAGCAACGGGATGGTAGTTGGAGAGGTCAGTAGATGGACCTCCCTTGTGGAGAGGGATGATATATGAGGTTTTCCATAACGAAGGAATGGAATGCAAGGAGATAGATCTGTTAATGAGTAGGGAGACAGGGTAGGCAATGGCCTTGGATGCAATTTGGAGATATTGAGCTGGGAGACTGTCGGCAGCTAAGGTGGTAGGTTTGAGTTTAGCCAAGAGATTTTGAATGGTTGTAGTAGGAACTAGGTTAAGTGAAGGGGGTGGAGTTAGTCTGGTAGTTTAAGGGTTGATGTTGGGTCATGGGTTATATTGCACTTACCAGGTTCAGTATTGAAGAGGTAAAGTAGTTATTACAACTAGAGGCTATGTGTGGATCAGTACCTGTCATATCTGGGGGTGGTGTGCTAGCTTTACCAGGCTGGAGGATGTTGTTCACTGCAGCCCAGAATTTCTGTGGGTTGTTGTTATGTTTACTTTGTAGGGAAATATAGTAGTGTTTCTTGTCCAACCTAACCTGCTTTTTTGCTTTATTTCTGAACTCAGCAAAGCTTTGCCTAGTTACGGGAGTTTTGTATTTTTGCCAAGTTATCCAAGCTTTGTCTCTAGTCTTGAGTAAGATTTCTGTGGCTTTGTTTAACAAGGGGGCAGGGTTACTTCGAAATCTTATAGTTTTTAGTGGGGCTAGTTGGTTTAAAACCTCTAGGAATTTGGCATTAAAGTATTCTACTGCATTATCCAGGGGAAGGGTTTTTATGGGAGCCCAGTCACATGATTTTAGGGCTTCTGAGAATTGTTCTGGGGAGAAGTTTTTTTGGGAATGGATTTGTAATAGAGCGGGGGTGTTGGTAGATTTTATTTTGTGCCGAAGGAGAAAGGTTGGGTTATGGTCACTGAGGAAGTCGGGTAGTATTCCAAATAGGTGGGCAGTATTGGGCTGGTTAGTCAAGATCCAGTCTAAGGTGGATTCTCGTTTGGTGGCTTTGTCAGTTCTTGTGGGTGAGTGTATGAGTTGTATGAAATTATACAGGTTTATGTGGCTGGTGGCTATGGGTGAGTGTATAGTGTTCCAGTCTATGTTGACATCACCTAGGAGTAAAGTTTCTTGGGACAGGGAGTAGGAAGCCCAGTGGAGTATAGGTTATAATGTCTTAAGGTTGTCTCCTGGTGGTATATAAATGCTGAGTAGGTTTATTTGTTTGTGTTGGTTTAGTAGGATTTTGGTGAATAGGGTCTCGGCAGTGTTGAAATCCAGGGTTTCTTTTTGAAGGAGTTGGACTTTTAATTTTGATTTGTAAAGAAGGGCAATGACACCACCTTTTATGTGAGGTCTATCAACTCTTAATATGTTCAAGCCAGGTGGAGTTATACAGTTATCTTTAATGTGGGGTTTAAGCCATGTTTCTGTAATCACTATGTCTGGGTTGTATACAGAGATAATTGCATGTAACTGTTCTATTTTATTTATGATACTGTGAATGTTTAGGTTTAGAATGAGTAAATCAGTGGGTTTAAGCTTAAATGGGAGGTTGGTGTTGGGTGTGGTATGGGTGTTGTATGTTGGGCCAGGGTTGGGGTGGATATCACCTCCTAATAGTAGTTGGGCTGCAATGCTGGTAATGGTTTTAAGGTAGAATATAGTTAGGAAGTGGTATTTGAGGCTGGGGTATTTTTTGGATTGTGAGGAGTAATGGATAGGAGAGATGAGTTGAAAAATTAAAGGTTAAAGGATAATTGGTGGTGCGTTTGCAGGTATGAAGGGATGGTTTGTGGTATATGGTAGGGTGGGGGATTTGATACAGTGCACAGTGTTAAGTGGATGGTGGTAAGTAGTAATGAAGGAGAAAAAGTAAAGACAGATGGATAGGGAAGGCAAGAGAAATGGGATGATATGGTTGTGGGAGTATGGTGTTTGTGACATGGTGATTGGGTTATTTGTGTTGGAAGACTGTGGATGGATGTAGAAGGAGAGAGGTGGTATGCAGTTATGTGGTTTATTGGAATAGATGTTGTGGTGGGTTTAATGGAGTGAGGGTGCGGTTTAATTTTAATAATATGCAGTATAAACAAAATCTTTTAAGATATACAATAACAACGTCAGACATAATACAATAAAATAAATGTTACAATGTCAAAATAGATAAGACAGTATATGCATACAGTATAAGGTTTTTTTCTTTCTATAGTCTATTCAGATACACTTAGATTACTAACTTAGACAACATGAACAGAACTGTGCCCTAAGCAATCTATCCTAACAATTCACAGGAAAAAAAATACAGCAGATCCAGTACCAAGTTATACATTACATACAAAATAGCAAAAATTGTCAAGCAAAAATACAAAAGCATGTAATCAAAAATATAAATTCCGCTAGAATGAAAAACTCAAACTCCACTGCGATAATCACAAGTCACTGACCCCAAGACCCTTAGTTAAATCAATTAAAAATATCAAAAGACCATACAGCCTATAAATGTCAGTTTAAGTGTTATAAAACAAACTGACCTGTAAATTCAAAAATACCAAAAACTACTTTGGCATACATATCAAAAATATATATACACACCCATCTTATATAGTCTGATGTGCACTAATACAAAATGGTGCTCTCCATTGAGTAATTAGAACAAACTTCCACATCTATAACATAACTTGTCTTAAAGTTTGTTCACATACCTAAGATCCCATATATTTCCCAACAGACCATCAAACTAACATACAAAAATAAAAAAAATCAGTGAGTTTGTTGCTACTACTTCTAACAAATAATGCTTACAAAAATAAGATGTTAAACCAAACAATCCTAAATATATTTTAATTTTAACAAAAATGTTGTTAAATAAAGTGTCCATTACAAGTGAGCTGTAGTTTGTATTAAAGTTTGTGGATGCAGGGCCCCAAGTGACTAAATATATGTTCACCAGAATTATCCAGATGTCAGCATTCACGTCTTCGTCCGTTGACCATATAACTCCACTATTCCAAACATGGTTTGTCCATAAACTTTTAGTTATGTACTTACCATAACTTTAGATGTTTGGGATCCATCTCGCCTACATTCTGTACTGATGGGCTCGGAGCCGATCCTCGGCTCCGACTCGGCACACTATGCTATAGATATTGGCTGAGCTATTCTCTATCCCAGGATGCACCACCACTAATTCCCCAGATCTTGTTTGTCCGCACTCATGCACACACACATAACTGTTTATATAACATTGCCAGATGTTTCAAGATGAAACAATAGAATTCGGACCGTCCGATCTCTTCTGATCTCCAAGGCAGGGGGAAGGAGGGTGGGTTATTAGGAATGTAGGCGAGATGGATCCCAAACATCTAAAGTTATGGTAAGTACATAACTAAAAGATGTTATGTGATCCTATCTCGCCTACATTCTGTACTGATGGGACAGCGTCCCTAGCACCTAATTCCTGGGTGGCTCACTGGAAAACACTCCTGAGTACTGTGGAACCAAATGAAGCTCGCCCCCGAGATGCCACATCCAATTTGTAGTGGGAAATGAAGGTGTGCGGGGAAGACCACGTAGCCGCAGCACAAATGTCACTAATGGCAAGCTTAGAATGGAATGCTATTGAAGTAGCCATAGCCCTTGTAGAGTGAGCTTTGACAGAGGTTGTAAGCTCTTTATTAGAAGAGGAATAAGCCTGACTAATACAGTCCCTGATCCATTTGGCAATAGTGACCCTTGTGCCGGCTTTGCCCAATTTATTATCCGAAAAGGACACAAACAATTGATCTGTTTTCCTTGTTTGTTGGGTCCTGTCTAAATAAAAACGCAATTGCCTGTGAACATCCAATGTGTGGAAGATGTGTTCCGCTTTGTTTGAGTACTTTGGAAAGAAAACTGGAAGTTCTAATGACTGTTGCAGGCAAAAACTGGAACAAACTTTAGGGACAAAAGATGGATTAGGCCTGAGGGATACTCTATCTTTGTGAAAAACCAGGTACGGTGGTTTTACAGATAGAGCTTGAAGCTCTGAAACCCTTCTGGCAGAAGTAATCGCGACCAGAAAGGCAGTTTTCCAAGAAAGAAATTTGAGATCACATGTTGCTGCCGGTTCGAAGGGGGAGGAGGTTAAGGCACGTAATACCACATCGAGATCCCACGGAGGAGCAGGATGAGAAATCGGAGGTCATAAAAGCGCAGCACCTTTCATGAAGGTTTTACACAATCTATTGCTCATTAAAGGTGGGTTTATAGATTCATGAAAATTGGAAATAGCTGCCAATTGGACCTTGATGGTAGAGACTGAAGAACCTTGGTTGAATAGGGAAGTTAGAAATTTCAGGACTTCCGATACCGGAATAGTGATGGGATCCAGACCCCGGAGTTGAGCCCAAATAGCAAATCTCTTCCATTTGCTAGTATACAATTTCTTAGTGGCAGACTTGTGGGCCGATGATAAGATATGTATGACTTCCGGGTCTAAAGTATGATTCCTGACTATAGTCGGAAGAGGAGGAGCCAAGCTGTTAACTTCAAAGTGTGAAGGGACTGATGGAGTTGTCCCGACTGATGAATTAATAGATCTGGAATCTGATCCAGGAACCATGGACCGTGTCCAGTGCATATTTCCGAAGATAGGGGAACCATACCTGACGAGGCCAGTAAGGGGCAACTAAAATCATTTTGCTCCCCAAGTGAGACGCCTTTTGGATCACTCTGGGAAGAAGGGGAACTGGAGGGAAGGCGTATAGCAAGCCGGTGGGCCAAGGATGGGCTAATGCATCCATAGGACTCTCCCCCGGAGCTGGAGTGAGAGAGAAGAACTTTCTGCACTTCGCGTTCAGCGGGGTTGCGAAGAGGTCGCAACAAGGAGTTCCCCATCTGCTGAAGATCTGAGTTGTCACTGCATCGTTCAGAGACCACTTGTGAGGAGAGAGAATAGTTCTGCTTAATCTGTCGGCTATCACGTTGGACTTGCCAGGGATACGAGTCGCTACCAGAAAACGTCTGGTCGCCACTGCCCATTCCCAAACTCTCATGGCTTCTCTGCAAAGGGGTTAGGATCTGGTCCCTCCCTGCTTGTTCAGATACCAGACTACTGACATGTTGTCGGAGTGAATGGCAATTACGCCCTAAGGGAGGTAATCGTGAAGGGCTTGTAGAGACAGAAACACCGCCCTCATTTCTAAAATGTTGATATGAAGGAGACTCTCTTCTGAATGCCATTTGCCTTGGACTGACCTGCCCAGGTAATGCCCCCCCCCCCCCAATCTGGGAGGCGTCCGTCGTCAATGTGGCCATAGGAGGAGGTGGAACAAAGGGTCGTCCCTGATCCAGATTGGAGGGCACCAGCCACCAGCGAAGGTCCCGTTTGCAAGTTTCCGTGATCCGTATGAGGTGACAGAGGGAGATCCTGAAAGGACCACTGTGTCGATAGGAGCCACTGGAGAATTCTCATATGCAATCTTGCTAAGGGGACTAGGAGAACAGTGGCCGACATAGAGCCTAATAGCTGCAGGACCATCCTGGCTGGAGCTTTGGATCTGAGAAGCAAGGCTCGGACTTGAGCCTGTATAGTCTGTATCCTTTCTGTAGGAAGATAGACCCGCATTTGGTTTGAGTCTATCTCTACTCCGATGAACCTTATGCGCTGAGATGGCAGCAACACAGACTTTGGCCAATTGAAGGTAATTCCAAGGGAAGTGCCTAGTGATATGGTGGCTTGTAGGTTCTGCAATAGTAGACGCCTGGAGGTGGCAGTTAGGAGCCAGTCGTCCAGATACGGAAACACCTGGAATCCTAGACTCCTCAGGTGAGCAGTCACGACCGCCAAACATTTGGTGAACACCCTGGGGGCTGTGGTGAGACCAAAGGGCAGTGTGCAGAACTGAAAATGACTGTCTCCCAGGCTGAAGCGCAAATGTCTCCTGGACGCCTGATCTATCAGGATGTGATAATAGGCGTCCTTGAGATCTATGGAGCACATCCAAACACCTTTCTCCAGCAGTGGGAGAATGGATTGTAAGGTGACCATTCGGAACTTAGACTTTTTGACTGATCGATTTAGGATGCTGAGATCCAAAATGGGCCTCAAGTCCCCGGTCTTTTTTGGCACTAAAAAGAACCTTGAGTAAGTCCCTAATCCGATCTGGTCTGCAGGGACCGGTTGGATGACTCCTTTTTGAAGCAGCTTTGAGATTTCTAATGCTGCGATTTCGCGTTGACTGGGTGGCGGGTCCGGGATTCTCTTGGACGGCGGTGGGGGGTGTGAAAAGGGAATGTTGTAACCTCCGGCGATGATTCGAAGCACCCATCGGTCCTGAGTGATATCTTCCCAGGCTTTTAGGTGCCTCGAAAAACGACCCCCGACTGGCTCCGGAGCTGCACAGTCGGGCAATCCTTCAGGGATTGTGTAAGGCTGAAGAGCCACGAAAGGACTCGCGGTCTCCAGTGTTGCGGGGGCCTCTGCCGCCTCTGGGACGGCGTCTGCCAGAAAAATTTCCCCCTCCTCTGCCTCTAGAAGGGAGATCGTCCTGCTGCGAGGGATAAGACTTCTGGGATTTATGGAACCACATTTTCCCTCCTCTTTTAGCCTTGGGGTAAGGCCGAAAGGGAGTGGAAAATCGTGCCCCTACGGCAGTCAAAGTCTTACCTTCTTGCTCGCAGCGGGTCAATGTGTCCTTTACACCTTGGGTCCAAACAAAGAGGACCCATCAAAGGGAGCGTCGGCAAAGGAAGACTTAAAGGCTTCCGCAAAATGACACAGGCGGAGCCAGGCTTGCCTCCGTAGAGCAACACCCGTACCCGCCGCTCTACTCGCCCCCTCGGCTGCATATGAAATGAGCCTCATGGACGAGTTTGATATCGATGACAGCGTAGCCAACTGAGAGCTAACCGTCTGGGCCAGCTGCTCAGGTAGGTTACCCAAGAGGGTATCTGAAAGCTCCTTGATCAGATCCCTCTGAAATCTAGTGAAGTGCGTTAAATAGTTCAGGGACCTTAAGGTAAAGGCCGCTGAACTAAGGGTGCACTTCCCGTACCGATCCATGCTCCTAGACTCCTTATTAGGAGGATGGACGGACGTCGACGCCTCTGCTACATCTTGTTGGGTAGCAGATGTCACCACCAAGGCATCTACAGCCACACCTTTGGTCAAAAACTCCTTTTCTGGGGATGCTGATAAGAACTTATTTGGGCGAGCAGGCACCGGTTCCACAGAGTCTGGATGCTCCCACGCCCTTCGACAGATCAAATCTAGGAGCTCGTCGAAGGGCGGAGACACCCAGGAGGCAGAGGGCTGAGCCCCGAAGGCCTTGAGGAACACCGACTCGTCAGCAGAAGGGGGTTTGGAATGCCAGCCGCCTCGTTGTTTGAGGGCTTCCAAGATGTCTGCAAAGGAGACATCATTTGAGGACGACTTAGGGGACCCCTCCGCATCATCAAGATCGGTGTCCGACGTGAGAGACTCATCGGGGGAGTCGACGTGTTTCCTCTTGCACAGTCTTTTCCTTGGGGGTTCCTCCGAAGAAGCTTCAGAGGGACCTCCAGGAGGGGGGGAACCCCCACTGGGGGTGACCTCAGGCCCCGGGGCTCCGCTGTCTAGGGACAGGGGGACTACCAAAGACCCAGTCTCCATGTGTAGGGAAGGTGCTGGTGAGACCGTGGAGGTAGCCAAAGAAGATTTGGCCAAAGCACTCCTCATGGCCCTGAAGGCCGGACCACCAGAGTCCTGGGAAGGTCCAACCCCCGTGGCCACAACAGTAGACGGTACCCCCGCAGCCAACGCACTGAGAGGAAGGCTCGGAACCGAAAACATCGGTCCCGAAGCGTCCCCCCCAGGGCCGACGGAGGAGGTCCATGTACCGAACTCCAACTCGAGAGCCGGGGTTGGAGTAAGGGTCGGGGCCGACCCGAAAACCTCCATCGGCTCCACCAGCACCGGCTCCAACGGTGCCGAGGCTGTTGGAGGAGGAACCAGAACTACAGGGTGGGCCATCGGCTCCAAAGCCAAATGGGCTGGAGCCGAAACTAATTTCTGGAATACAGGAGACTGAAACAGTCTTAGGAGCACCCTGTCGATGTCCGAATCCGACATCTTGGAAGATCGGGAGGAGACCGACCGGGTCCGAACCGACTTCTGCATCGGCTCCGAAGGACTGGGGGACCGGCTCCGAACAGACTCGACCAGTATCGGTGCCGAGGGAGATTCCAAAACAATTTCCCTCGGTGCCGAGGAGGGCTTCGGCGCCGAAGGGGAAGAGTCTGAGCCGGTAACCCTCATCGGCTCCAAAATCAGTGGAGCCGATGAAGGTGACCCGCCTCTCGAAGCCCCAGCCATCGGCTCCGAAACCAGAGGAGTCGAGACTGGAGGCATCGAGGCAGACTGTTCCGCCCTCGGCTCCGAAGTCCGTGGAGCCGATGGAGAAGCCTGCCTAGGTTTCTTACTGGTCGGTTCCGACAGACTGGTCGGAGCCGACGATTTCTTTTTCTTAGCTGGAGAGGAAGAGGATGATAAGGCCTCCTCGAAAGAGGGTTTAGTAAGCCCTTTCAAGATCAATTTATTCTTCCTCTCTTGGAGGACCCTAGAGGAAAAAGCGTGACACACGCTGCAAGACTCCTGTAGGTGTTTGGCGCCTAAACAGTACACGCA
Organism: Protopterus annectens; assembly: GCF_019279795.1. Lineage (NCBI taxonomy): Eukaryota > Metazoa > Chordata > Ceratodontiformes > Protopteridae > Protopterus > Protopterus annectens. The sequence continues at coordinate 112,938,415 of NC_056750.1, read as the reverse complement.
TAAGGAGTGATCATCGGTGATGGACATTTTATAGTTGCATCTCGTGCACTTTTTAAATCCTGAGGGTCTATGCTCTTTGGACATAATGCTACTGTAGACTACTCACTATCAGAGAAAAAATACAATGTCTCTCAGTAAAGGATTTTACAATAATAAAAACCTTTTTTTTTTTTTTTTTTTTTTAACGAAGGGCGAAAGCCCAAGAAACTCAACAATAACAAATAACAACTACAATACACTAAACAAAAGAGGGCCAATAACCCTCTAACTCAAACAGGTACTTGACCTCTCCAAATACAAAAGACTCACTGAAGAACTAGGGGAAGGACCCTCTAACTCAAACGGAAACCTTTCCCTATTCAGTCACACAAATTACCACAGAAAAATCACGAAAACACACTTATACACAACGATAGCTGTTAAAACAGCTTTTGGGTAAAGTTTAAAGAATTTTCTGACAGAAAAACTTTCAGAAAAAAAGCACTTAGCTCAGCCAAGTTCGAGACCACGTCCTAGCTTGTAAGCGGCAAACGAGATCTGGGGAATTAGTGGTGGTGCATCCTGGGATAGAGAATAGCTCAGCCAATAAGAGGCTTCGCTCTATAGCATAGCGTGCCGAGTCGGAGCCGAGGATCGGCTCCGAGCCCATCAGTACAGAATGTAGGCGAGATAGGATCACATAACATCCCTTGTTAGTCACTGTTCATATCCCCTTAAAACATTCCACAAATGAAAGAGCAGTATGGACAGCTTATAAGTTGTTATACATATTTTGCAAAAAATGGAGCTATATAAACACAAACTCCCCAATATGTTAAATGTTAGTGAACACCAAGCCCATAGATCTCACAAATCTTACAGGCTTCAAAAACTGACAATAATAAACCAACTTTTACTTCCAGGTATTAAACAACATTTGATGCTGTGTCAGTCCCTTGGCCTAACCAAATAATATCATAAAGATGTAATTTTTACTGTAATACAACTTTCATGCAAAAATAACTTGGGCCCCTTTGTTATATTGCAATGTCTATTTGCCAAATAAAACCCATAGCCCAACAATGCATATAACTTATCGATATTATGTGGCCCAAACACACAAATGCAGTAGTGTCCCACTCAGTATAAATGAATTACATGTTAGTCCACTAACGGCACCCTTCGCCTCATCGTAGAAGTAGAAAAATCCAATCCGGAGACTATACCAACTTCAGAAAATGTCCCAACAATCCAAATAAACTGACACATCCAGGAGTTAAATCCTCATTGCCCAAACACCATGTTAAGTGGTGGCCTTATATCATATAAAAAATGTTCTTACTTAGAGCTACATCTGAACTCAGCAGCTCACATAAGCTTTGCTGTAGCCAGTGTATGCTAATGTCAGGATATAAAACCCCAGTCAAAGCTCAAGCTCTCTTCTCCCATCTTTACAAGAGCTGTGTCCGTTTTCAGTTCACAAACTCGGGATTACAATACCAGAGCCTCTATTTTGCAACAGACTCCTTTGCCTGCCAAATCCTAGTCATTTGACTAAACAAGATGAAGCTCTCACATGGAGGTCAGTCCTGCAGCGTACACACAGCCCTTCAGGATTTGAGGTCTTTTACCATAGTTTTCAGGCATGGGACTCTGAAAGAGACTGCTAACTGAGAAACAGTGTCCACAAGCCTCTTTGTCTGGCAAAAACACAGAAGTCGTAGCTGCTTAGTCAGCGTACACCTGCTCATCCTTCCCATTTCTTGAGCAAAACACCATTCAGTCCCTCAAGTTCTGAAGTTCATTCTTTGTTCCTTTCCTATCTCACTGTCCCCATGCCAGTTCATCCACTCTAAAAGTCCAACTTTTCAGTCAATGTCTTTTTCTTCCTTTATTCCTTAACGAAGTATAAACACTATGGCACTCCGGGCTCCCACCGGGACTCTTCCCAACGCCCGTCCCATACCCACCGCGCCCACAGCCGTTTCACTGCTTCCTGGATGAGGCTGCCCTTGCGAAGCAGCTCCTGTTCATAAAGCTGCCGGAATGATTGGAGACCATCTCTCTGGCCCAGACTCTCCACCACCCAGTTTGTCAGAAATAATACCATTCATTATTTGGATGTTGAATAGTCTATTATCATATATTTCTTCTTCTTCCTGTCCTCGTTTTGGTTTAATGCAGTGGCTTCTTAAAGAAACACAACAGAATTTGGTAAAAAGGAAAAGCAATGACTAAGACTGGTTCTCAAATGTAAAGACAGACTTATCCAAGAAAATGAGAGGGATACAAAACCAGAGGCTAAGATAATCACAGCAAGCATCATTCTGTGTTTTTCTATTCCTTCCAAATTTTTCTCTCACAATAATCTTGGTTTCCCTTAGCAAGGTCATTTCATGGATGTTGCCTTGATTCTATGAGTTGAAAATATTCTACTACAGCATATGAAGACAAGTCTGAATTAAAGATTTACTCGGTGGTATCCTATCACTATTTGCTACACTCCAACCGGCTCACAGCTTTTAGATACAGTTTAACAAGTTCTTACCCTATAAACTGGACAATAACCGAATGATGGGAAGCTCTCAAAACTGAAGCATGAGATTAATTCAATATTGCATAAACATACCAAATCAACTATCATCCTTAAACTATTTCCATGGCAATCAAATGCAAAACAAATATATAAATAATTGCCTCTCTCATTCTATGAATTGTAATATCTACGTATTACTGCAAATTATGCTGTATAATGAGTTCACATGGGGTAACTTATTGTACATGCGCACGCAATGACTGACTCACTGACCAACGCACTCACACATGCACTGACTGATGACTTACGCACTCACTCCACCACCTGAATCATTACTGGCAGAAAATCCTTTCACACCCTTATTAAAATTATAAAAATAGGCAATAGTTTCTGCCCCCCCCATTACATCTGATTTCACAACAACACATAACTGGTTTACACACCAAAGGACTCACCTTTCCTTTATGCTGGATATGGTGCTGCTTCATGTTTGGTTCTGGGATCGCTACAGAGTCACCTATTAGTACACCCCAGCTCTCTGCCATATTGTAAACCATGACTGCATAGCAGGATCCTTCTGAATCCAGTAAACCAAAGGTACTATAAGAAAAGAAAAACTGGGTCAAAAGTGTTATGATGCTGTCTCAAACAAATTTTCAAGAAATCAGAAAAAATATTTTCATTGGGCAAATACTGCAGTTTGTTGTTTGGTGCAATAAATAAATCCAAGAGGTTTATTTAAAAAGTTGCAAATGACTGTTGGAAGGTCTTGCCTGAATGATGCACAAAGTCTACACTCTCAACACACATAAAACAGTCCATTTCACAGGCATGGTGCACACATATGTAAGGCCATTCAGGCTGCTAGGTCTGAAAATGAAAAGGCAAATGAAGGGGATGGAGTGCACTGGCAGCACCACTGGAAACCCCAACAAAAGACAGGAGAGTGATTGCAGAGCACAAAGGTATGTGTAGCCCCTATTAACAGAGATATAGTAAGAAGTTGGAAGTTATAGAACAGCACCCCATACAAGTAAGTGGGAAATTATCAGGACTGTAGAAGATAAAACCCTGGATCAAAGGTGAACACAAGATCAAACACTAAACTGAATCACAGCAAGAAAGTCAGTTCAGATAGAAACAAATCAACAGATCCGTTTAGACTTGTTGCCCTAACCCAGTATTTTACGGAAAATAAAGAGGAGAACCATAACAGAACTTTGATGGTTACATATTTGCATGGTGGCAGAATGCAACAAAAATCCTACCTATATAGTCTGTCATTTAACTGCATTCAGCACTCTACTTCCCCTCACCATCTTAAACATGTTCAAAATTACACTAAACTTACTTTTGTTAGGTATGGAACAGCACAGATTTGCTAAAGGGAGAACTTGTCTTATGTATCTCGCAGCTTTACTTGAAGTAACAGCAGCACTTGAAGAAATTATGATCAGCAAAAGACCTTCACCAATGCTGCTTATCCGAATTGTGCAAAGATATTAACCACCATTTCATGCAAGGGAAAACTGATAGACACCTTAAATGTCAATACATAACATGGTTGTAGGGGGAACTCTGGTTAAACAACTGGAAACAAAGTCAGGATGTGTGTGTGGGGGTTACCTGTCCATCCTGACAGCAGTCATCAATGGCATCCCCCAGGGCTCTATATGGGACAGAACACTGTCTGAAAATGGATTTTAAGAAGTATATGAATGGATACAGCTTGCATTCCTTGCAGGAAAAGCAAAGTACAGTTTTGTACCTACCATAAATGTAGATGTCCGATAGGTATGCATCTGCAGTCATAACATATGGGTTGTCCTGCCTCAGGCAGCCCTTCGGTCGGCCGGATTCCAAAGTCTGGGTCTGGCCTCGGCTGATGTCGCACTTTCCCCAACGTCAGAGCGTCTGGGGTATAAAAGCATCAGCCGACGCCATTTTCCTCAGTTTTTCTTGCCCCAGATGTCAGGTGCCCTCTAGGAAGGCTAAATTTGGAAAAAAAAATCCAAAAAAGTTCCAAACATTTGCAAAAATATATAAATATATGCATGTATATACAAATACACCATAATAGATTCCCCCAGCTAGCTAAAAGAGGGGTAAGTACCCTAGGAATACCACAGAGGGGTAGGAGGGAGGGTAAACCTGACTGCAGATGCATACCTATTGGACATGTAGGTACAAAACTGTACTATGTCCTTCAAGGATGCATCTGCAGTCATAACATATGGGTAGAATACCATAGCCAATCTGGGGGAGGAGGTACTAAGAGAAGGATGGTGTAGTTAAGATCCCCTGCAGGACTGCAGTAGCAAAACCTGCTCTGGATCTGGAGTATAAAGGTAGATTGTAATGTTTGGCAAATGTATGCACGGAGCTCCAAGTAGCAGCTTCTAAAATGTCCTTGGTAGCCACCCCTCGTAGGAAGGCTGTAGTGGTGGCCGTGGCCCTTGTGGAATGAGGCCTGATGTTTTCAGGAACTGTCTTTCCATGAAAGGAGTAACAAAATCGAATGCAATTTCCTATCCATTTTGAAATTGTCTGTTTGGAAATTGCTTTTCCTTGCACCCCAGTAGCATATGCTACAAATAGTTGGTCAGTTTTTCTGTTAGTTTTTAGTTAGTAGCGTAGTTGTCTGTGTATATCCAGGGTGTGCAGCAGTTTTTCCCCTCTATTCTGTGGATTAGGGAAGAAAGTAGGCAGGTGAATAGCTTGGTTCAAGGATACCCTGGATACCACCTTTGGCATAAAAGTAGGATTGGTTCTTAGTGAAACTCTATCCTGATGGAAAATAAGAAATGGCTGTACTGCCATTAATGCTTGTAACTCAGATACTCTTCTTGCTGAAGTTATTGCCAGAAGGAATGCAGTTTTCCAAGACAGAAACTGTAGATCCGCTGATGCTGCTGGTTCAAAAGGAGGAAGTGTCAGTTTCTCCAGCACAAAATTGAGATCCCAAGCAGGTAGAGGGGGTCTTCTTGGAGGTTTAATATTTTTGATCCCTCGCAGAAATTGTCTGAGGAGAGGGTGTGAGAAGATAGGTGGATCCACATTGTATTCTGCTGAAATTGCTGAGGCATGAATCTTAATGGAAGAATAGGACAGGCCATTGTGGAACAATTCTGCTAAGTATTCCAGAATATGTGTCATGCTGGCCACTGTCACATCTGAGCCTCTTGATGTGTTCCAAATGAGAAATCTTTTCCATTTAGCTGAGTATGTCTTCCTTGTGGAAGGCCGGCGAGCTTCCAAGATAATGTCCTTCACTCTCTGTGATAAAACAGTTTGATTGGGATTCAAGGAATTTTCCAGGCAGTTAGCTGCAATGTTTTCAAGTTGGGATGCATGATCTTGAAATTGTTCTGCGTCAGAAGAGGAGGCCATAGGGGGAGAGGCCATGGTTTTGTCTGAGACATGCTTCTCAATAATGGATACCAGTGTTGCCTTGGCCATTCTGGAGCTATCAGTATCACTCTTGGCTGTTCCTCCCTGATCTTCAGTAGAACCTTGTACATTAATGGGAGAGGTGGGAAAGCATATACTTTTAGAGCTTTCCAGCTGAAAGAGAGAGAGTCCACCCTCCAAGCTTGTGGGTGGTATGCCCTTGAGCAAAATGTCTTCAGTTGATTGTTGAGGGGAGAGGCAAACAGATCTATCTCCGGCATTCCCCATGCCTTTGCTAAGAGTTGGAAGAGGTCTGGGTGCAGCATCCATTCGTGTGCATCCATGGTAGTTCTGCTTAAGCTGTCTGCCAGTGTATTCTCTTTTCCTGGTATGAACCGGGATTGTAGTTGGATATTGAGTTTCAGACATAGTTCCCATAGATTCATAGCCAGCCGGCATAGAGGGTAAGAGTGAGTGCCTCCCTGCTTGTTTATGTACCACATGACCGTGGTGTTGTCTGTCCTTATTAACAGGTGGCCTTGTTGGAGGAAGGGTTTGAAAGCCTCGATTGCATGCATCACTGCCAGCATTTCCTTTTGGTTTATGTGCATGCTTAGCTGCCCTTGAGACCATAGGCCTTGGATACATTTGCCCTCCATATGTGCTCCCCATCCTCGGTCTGAAGCGTCCGTGGTGATGGTTTGTCTTGTTTTTGGTTTGTTGAAAGGCAACCCTCTGTTGGACTGGCAGGCCTGAGCCCACCACAGAAATTCCTTTTGAAGGCAAGGAATGATTGGTATCAGGGTTTCTAAACTGTGACTGTGCTGAGACCATACACTCCTTAGGTACCATTGTAATTTTCTCATATGCAGCCTGGCCTGTGGTATCAGAATTATGCAGGATGCCATGTAACCCAGGGCCTGCAGGATTTTCCTTGCAGTAAGCTGAGTTTGACTTGTCAGAATCATGAAGTAATCTGGAAGTTGTTTTTGTTTTTCTTCTGTGAGGAAGGCCATTTGGGTGGTTGTGTCCAGATCTGCACCCAAAAAGGTTATCCTTTGGCACAAGTCTTGACTTTTGGATGTTGACTGTGTATCCCAAGGCCTGTAGCAGTTGGATGGCGTAGGCCAAGTCCTTTATCAAATTTCCCTTGTTGTCCACTTGTATTAGGCAGTCATCCAGATATGGGTAGATTTGAATCCCCTGAAGTCTGCAGTGTGCAATTACTGATGCCAGGCATTTCGTGAATACTCTGGGCGCAGTAGATAAGCCAAAGGGCAATGCTGAGAATTGATAATGCTCTGATCCTGCAAGAAATCTGAGGTGTCTTCTGCAACTTGGTCGAATAGGGACGTGCAGGTATGCCTCCTTGAGATCTAGAGTCACCAGCCAAGACTCCTTGCCCAACATGGGAAGAAGCTGCTGTAGGGTCAGCATCTTGAATTTTGGCACAATGAGGTAAGTATTCAGTGCGGACAGGTCAAGAATAGGCCTCCATTGATTTTCTTTTCTTGGTACAAGGAATAGTCTGGAGTAAAATCCTTGGCCTTGTTCTGAAAGTGGTACCTTTTCTATAGCTTTCATCTGAAGCAAATTGTTGATCTGACTTAAAGCCTCTACCCTCTGATTTGGTGGTAGGTTTGGCATTCCGTTTCTTTTTGGCAAAGTGTGGAAGTGGAACCTGTATCCCTTGTCTATTATTTGCAGTGTCTATGTGTCCCTTGTAATATAATGCCAGTTTTTGGAGAATAAAGCCAGCTTTCCGCCCAGAGGTGCTTCCAGTTGATCCCTGGTAGGCGGAGTCAAAGTGAAGTCATTGAGCCTGTCCTGGTGTAGTAGTTGTTGTTGCTGCTGATGTAGTACTCCTCTGGTTGGCAGGCTGCTGCCACTGACGGCCTCTGTAGGAGCCCTTCGATTGGCCTCTGCCTCTAGGGCGTCTGTTCCTGCCTCTCTGGGCTCTGCCCAAGTCTGGAAAGGACCAATTCTTAGTAGGCCAGTTTCTGCTAAATCTCGGTGGTTGTACTTGCAGGAAATCCTTAACAGTCTGCACAGATTTTGCCTTTTCTTCAACCTTTTTTAAGATCTCCTGAGCAGAGGAGCCAAATAAATTTTGTTTCTCCATTGGAGCATCCAGGAGTTTAGCTTTGACATGGTCTGGCAAAGATTGTTCCTTCAGCCAGGCATGCCTACGAATTACTGCCCCAGTCATAGCTGACCTAAATGAAGCCTCCAATGCATCATAGCCACATTTTAAGAAATGATTACTAACCTGTTGTGAGTTGTGTACCAAATCCTGAAGGGATTTACGGTCAAGGGGCTCAGGAGAAGAAAGTTTCTTATTCAGTTCATCTAACAAATACTCTTGGTACTGTATCATATGAAACTGACAATTTAATGCCCTGACAGAAAGAGTTGCAGAAGTATATACCTTCTTTCCCCATCTCTCTAAAGCTCTAGACTCTCTTTCAGAGGGTAGAGGATTTTTGGCAGTGGAGGCCGCAACCCCTTTAGGGCCCTGAGAAATAGTTTCTGGGTCTGCAGAATGGGCTTTATACAGATGAAAAAGAGAATCCGGGACCCTGTAGTATCTATCAGGTTTGGCAGGGGCCGGAGGAAGAGTATCAGGGGCTGTACTGACATCAGTGTACACATCATCAATTACATTCAAAACAGGAGGTATAGCTAAGGGCCTATGTTGAGGCAAATGCAAAAAGGTCCTTAATCTTTTTCTAGAATCAGAGAATTCCTGACCTTGCCATTGAAAATGCTCTCTCATAGAGTGCAGAGTCTCACCAAAGGAAAACTCTTCAGGAGGGGAGGCCGAAGGGATAGATTCCTCAGCATCGGAATCCTCATAAGGCGAATAAGCCTCCTCCTGGTGGTCTGACAACTCAGATCCATCCGTGGACTCATCAGAAGAGTGTGGGTCAGAGGGGTCAGTCCTGGGCCTTTTGTCAGGTGGAGGGTGAGAGGCCCTGTCTGGGTGAGGTTGTGAACCTCTAATTAAAGAAATAAGGTCCTCTGCAAGGCTGAGGATCTGAGAACTAGAGGAGGGCCTCTGGGAGGTAGTTTTGGGAGGCAAAGCTTTTGAAAGTTTAGCAGCTTTAGCCCTAGAAAAGGCCTTAATGGACATGGAAGCAGGGGGCCTAGCTGCCCCACGTGCAGGAGTAGAAATGTCCAAAGGTATGGTGTCGGACATTTCCTGGACACTGGTTTTGGTAGGTAGCTCGGTAGCCGACTCAGCCGGGGCCTCCCGGGCCATTGTGGTCAGTTGAATGGATTCAGAAGTAGGAATCTCCGAGGACTCGGTTTTGGCCGAAACAGAGACACTCGCGGTAGGCCTTACCGTGGTTTCAGCCGAAACTGCGGGCCGCGAGTGTCGGTCCTCATCCTTCCGTTTTTTCACCAAATGCAAAGTCGGAGTCTCCGACGGCATTTTATATGCAAAGCTGGCCCCAAAAAATTCCTCTGCAAACTCCGACCGACGTCTAAGAGTTCGTCGGTTGAAGGAAGCACAGGCTGAACAGGTCGATACGTCGTGGTCTGGGCCTAAGCAAGGAAGGCAGTAGGAATGGAAATCCTTATGAGGTATTTGTTTTCCACAAGTTAAAGAATTATTTACTTTGTCTGACATCGGCTGAGGCAAGAAAGAGTCCCCAACGGGGTACTTAGCTTTTTTCGAAGTCTTCGGTAGCTGAATTCACTGGATCTGACCAACCGGCACTTGCGAACAGCTTCTGCTTCGGGCACCGCGCGGCAAGAAAGACTGAGGAAAATGGCGTCGGCTGATGCTTTTATACCCCAGACGCTCTGACGTCGGGGAAAGTGCGACATCAGCCGAGGCCAGACCCAGACTTTGGAATCCGGCCGACCGAAGGGCTGCCTGAGGCAGGACAACCCATATGTTATGACTGCAGATGCATCCTTGAAGGACATCATCTTCATGAAAACTATGGAGGCAAAACAGGAATGAATTGCAAGTCCCTTCCAATTTACTGTCTATACAGTAGCATGAAGGTCATCTTGAAGGAGTTTACAGACTTCCTTGCTGAGTTAGTGCTGTCTCATCTAAGCAGATTAGTACAAGATACGTAACTGCTTACTCTCTCCTTCTTTCAGCTTTTCCTGGTTAGGGGTTGCCACAGCGGATCACCTGTCCGCTCATGATTGGCAGTGGAGTTTTATGGTGTTGAGTTGCCAGCCCGGTGCCCAATCTTCCACAGAAGACACACACGCACACACTCACTCATGCCTAGGGCCAATATGGAGTGTCCAATCCACCTACAGCATCTCACTCATGTTAAGAAATCTCTCTATACATCCTAACAAATTTCTGTAATTTTTACTCTTCTCCTGCATCTTCTGGCACCTTTCCACTGCTCCATCTATTCCCCCTTCATATCTATAAGTCCTCACTTGCTCTCCTCTCTCTAGCTATTGGCACTGCTTCTTTACTTTCCTCCTATACCTCCCTCTCTTACTTTTATCCTACCTCATCCCCTGCCTCTTGCACTCATAAAAGTTTCATTACCATCCCTTTCTCAATATGTTATTCTCATACACTATATTCAGCTGTTCTATTCTAAAGTCTGTGCCATTTGCTTTTGGCCTCTACCTCTCACTTATTCTGTAATAGTTGTATTGTTGCAGAGCTCTATCATACCAAGTATTAGTGTCTCTCGACTCTACGACTGTTTCTTTGTTTTACAAAATTTTTATGAAAATTTTGTATAATTTTCTGGTTTTGAAATTTTGATGAAACTTTAAACACTGTATAACATTGTATAACATTGTATGATTTTTCTTATTCTGTAACCTTATGTTTTCTTATGTAATTATCTTATTACAATGGAATGCTTCTCCCTAGGCCTCCACTGAAAATGGGCTTTCCTGGCCCAGTGGACTTTCCTGGTAAACAAATGCCAATAAATAAATAAAAAAGATAGATAGATAAAGTACAGTTTTGTACCTACCATAAATGTAGATGTCCGATAGGTATGCGTCTACAGTCCTTACATATGGGTTGTCCTGCCTCAGGCAGCCCTTCGGTCGGCCGGATTCCAAAGTCTGGGTCCGGCGTCGGCTGATGTCGCCCCTTCCCCGACGTCAGAGCGCCTGGGGTATAAAAGTGTCAGCCAACGCCATCTCCCTCAGTTTTTCTTGCCCCAGATGCCCTCTAAGGAAGGCTAAATTTGGTAGAAATACAAAATATTGCAAACATGCACAGTAATATAAAACAAATACACCATAATAGATAACCCCAGCTAGCTATAAGAGGGGTAAGTACCCAAGAAGTACCACAGAGGGGAAGGAGGGAGGGTAAACCTGACTGCAGATGCATACCTATCAGACATCTACATTTATGGTAGGTACAAAACTGTACGATGTCCTTCAAGGATGCATCTGCAGTCCTTACATATGGGTAGAATACCATAGCCAAGCTGGGGGTGGTAGGCTCTAAGAAAATGATGGTGTAGCTAAAATGCCCTGCAGGACTGCCGTAGCAAAGCCTGCTCTGGATCTGGAATATAAGGGTAAATTGTAATGCTTGGAAAATGTATGCATGGAGCTCCATGTAGCAGCTTCTAAAATGTCCTTGGTAGCCATCCCTCTTAAGAAGGCTGTGGAGGTGGCTGTACCTCTGGTGGAATGAGGTCTGATGTTAGCTGGCACAGCTTTTCCGTGATAAGAATAGCAGAATCAAATGCAATTTCCTATCCATTTTGAAATTGTCTGTTTGGAAATTGCTTTTCCTTGAATGCCTGCAGCATATGCTACCAACAGCTGGTCAGTTTTTCTGAAAGTCTTAGTTCTGTCCAAGTAGTAGCGTAACTGTCTGTGAATGTCCAGGGTATGCAGAAGTTTCTCTCCCTTGTTTTGTGGGTTTGGAAAGAAGGTAGGCAGGTGAATAGCTTAGTTCAATGAGACCCTGGATACCACCTTTGGCATGAATGAAGGATTGGTTCTCAAGGAGACTCTGTCCTGATGAAAAATAAGAAATGGTTGTACTGCCATGAGTGCCTGCAATTCAGATACTCTTCTTGCTGAGGTTATGGCCAGAAGGAAGGCAGTCTTCCAAGACAGGAACTGTAACTCTGAAGATGCTGCTGGTTCAAAGGGAGGTAAAGTCAACTTTTCCAACATGAAGTTAAGGTCCCATGTAGGTACTGGTGGTTTTCTTGGAGGATTGATGTTTTTAATTCCTCTTAGAAACTGCCTTAGGAGAGGATGAGAGAAGACAGGTGGATCAGTATTGTATTCTGCTGAAATTGCTGAAGCATGAATTTTTATGGAAGAGTAATAAAGGCCATTATGGAGCATGTCTGCCAAGTATTCCAGGATATGTGCCATGCTCATCACTGTGGCATCTAGGCCCTTTGCGGTGCTCCAAGTGTGGAATCTTTTCCATTTTGCTGAATATGTCTTTCTCGTGGAAGGTCTGTGAGCTTCCATGATGATATCCTTCACTCTCTTGGATAGCTTTTCCCGGTGAGGAGTCGAGGTATTCGCCAGGCTGTCAGCTGCAGGGTTTTCAGGCTGGAGTGCAGAGTTTTATAATTGTGCTGTGTCAGAAGGAGTGTCCATAGTGGTAGAGGCCACGGTTTTGTGTGTGACAGGCTCCGTAACAGTGGGTACCAGTGCTGCCTTGGCCAGTCCGGGGCTATTAGAATCACTTTTGGCTGCTCAGTCTTGATTTTCAGTAAGACCTTGGTCATTAGTGGGAGTGGTGGAAATGCATACACTGTTAGAGTATTCCAACTGAAAGAGAGGGCGTCCACTTTCCATGCTTGTGGGTGGTATGTCCTTGTGCAGAATTTCTTCAGCTGATGATTATGGTGGGAGGCAAAAAGATCTATGTCCGGCCTCCCCCATGATTGTGTTATCTGAAGGAAGATGTCTGGGTGCAGCATCCATTCGTGTGGGTCCATAGTATTTCTGCTTAGGCTGTCCGCCAGTATATTGTCTTTTCCTGGCACAAACTGGGATTGCAGCTCTATATTGAGTTTTAGGGAAAGTTCCCAAAGATTCATTGCTAGTCTGCAAAGAGGGTAGGAATGGGTACCTCCTTGCTTGTTTATGTACCACATAACTGTGGTATTGTCTGTCCTTATTAGCAGGTGGCCTTGATGTAGAAAGAGCTTGAAGGCCTCGATTGCATGAATCACTGCCAGCATTTCCTTTTGGTTTATGTGCATGCGCAATTCTTTCTGAGACCATAGACCTTAGATGCATCTGTCCTCCATATGTGCTCCCCATCCATGGTCTGAAGCATCCGAGGTAATGGTTTGGCTGGTTACTGGTTTGCTGAAAGGCAGGCCCCTGTTTGACTGGCTTGCTTGGGCCCACCACAGGAATTCCTTTTGAAGGCATGGAATGAGTGGTATCAAAGCTTCTAGGCTGTGATTGTGCTGAGACCATAAACTCCTTAGGTACCATTGTAGTTTTCTCATATGCAGTCTTGCTTGTGGAATCAGAAGAATGCACGATGCCATGTAACCCAGGGCCTGCAGGATTTTCCTTGCAGTCATCTGAGTTTGTTTTGTTAGATTTTGAAGTAATCCGGTAGTTGTCTTTGTTTTTCTTCTGTGAGAAAAGCCATTTGGGTGGTTGTATCTAGTTCCGCACCCAGAAAAGTTATTCTTTGGGATGGCACAAGTCTTGACTTGTGAATGTTGACTGCGTATCCCAAGGCCTGTAGTAGGCGGATGGCATAATTCAAATGTTTTTCCAAAGTTTGTTGGCTGTCCGCTTGTATAAGGCAGTCGTCCAGATACGGGTATATTTGAATCCCTGAAGTCTGCAGTGTGCAATTACTGATGCCAGGCATTTCGTGAATACTCTGGGCGCAGTAGATAAGCCAAAGGGCAATGCTGAGAATTGATAATGCTCTGAACCTGCAAGAAATCTGAGGTGTCTTCTGCAACTTTGTCTGATAGGGACATGCAGGTATGCCTCCTTGAGGTCTAGAGTTACCAGCCAAGACCCCTTGCCCAGCATGGGAAGGAGTTGCTGTAGGGTCAGCATTTTGAATTTTGGCACAATGAGATAAGTATTCAGTGCGGACAAATCGAGAATAGGCCTCCATTGTTTTTTTTTCTTGGGACAAGGAAGAGTCTGGAATAAAATCCTTGGCCTTGTTCTACGAGAGGAACCTTTTCTATAGCTTTCATTTGCAATAGGTTGGCAATTTGTTTTAATGCCTCTGCCCTCTGATTTGGTGGCAGGTTTGGCATTCCCTTTCTTTCTGGTAATGTATGGAAATGGAACCTGTATCCTTTGTCTATTATTTGCAGTGTCCATTTGTCCCTTGTAATACTGTGCCAATTTTTTGAGAATAAAGACAACTTTCCGCCAAAGGTGCTTCTAATTGAGCCCTGGTCTGCGGGGTCAAGGTGAAGTAATTGAGTCTGTCCTTGTGCAGCAGTTGTTGGACCTGCACTACCTCTCTGGTTAGGAGGCTGCCATTGACGTCCTCTGTAGGAGCCTCTAGCTTGCCCTCTACCTCTGGCACGCCTGTTCTTGCCTCTTTGAAATCTCTCTTCAGGAAAGGACCAATTCTTAGAAGGCCAATTTCTGCTGAATCTTGGTGGTTGTACCTGGAGGAAATCTTTGACTGTTTGTACAGATTTTGCCTTTTCCTCAAATTTCTTTAAGACCTCTTGAGCAGTGGAGCCAAATAACTTTTGCTTTTCCAGTGGAGCATCCAGAAGCTTAGCCTTAACATGATCTGGCAGAGATTGTTCCTTCAGCCAGGCATGTCTACGTATGACTGCACCTGTCATTGCTGACCTACATGAAGCTTCCAATGCATCATAACCACACTGCAAGAAATGGTTGCTAACCTGTTGTGAATTATGTACCAGCTCCTGAAGTGACTTACGATCTAGGGGTTCAGGCGAAGACAGTTTTTTCTGCAATTCATCTAACAAATACTCTTGGTATTGTATCATATGAAATTGACAATTTAAAGCCCTCATAGACAGAGTGGAAGAAGTGTACACTTTTTTTACCCCATCTCTCTAAAGCCCTGGACTCCCTTTCAGAGGGGAGTGGATTTTTAGTAGTGGCAGCTGCAACCCCTTTAGGACCCTGGGAAATAGTTTCTGGGTCAGCAGAGTGGGCCTTGTAAAGGAAATGATGAGAGTCCGGGACCCTGCAGTACCTATCGGGTTTAACAGGAGCCGGAGGAAGGGTGTCAGGGGTAGTGCTAGACTCAGAATACACATCATCAATGACACTTAAAACAAGAGGAATAGCCAAAGGTCTATGCTGAGGTAAATGAAGAAAAGTCCTTAATCTCTTCCTGGAATCGGAGAATTCCTGGCCCTGCCATTGGAAATGCTCTCTCATGGAGTGAAGGGTCTCCCCAAAGGACAGCTCTTCAGGAGGGGAGGCAGAGGGAATAGATTCCTCTGCATCAGAATCCTCGTAGGCTGTGAAGGCCTCCTCCTGGTAGTC
Organism: Protopterus annectens; assembly: GCF_019279795.1. NCBI lineage: Eukaryota > Metazoa > Chordata > Ceratodontiformes > Protopteridae > Protopterus > Protopterus annectens. The sequence goes on along the minus strand of NC_056750.1, from coordinate 112,923,051 downwards.
TGATAGAGCAGAGCCATCAGAGGCCTCATCAGAGGACTGAGGTTCAGCAGACTCAACCCTGGGCCTTTTGTCTGGCGGGGGTTGAGAGCCCCTGTCCGGATGAGGCTGAGAGCCCCTAATTAAGGAAATAAGGTCCTCAGCCAAACTTAGTATCTGAGAACCTGTAGTGGATCCCTGAGAAATAGACTTGGGAGGCAGAGTTTTTTGTTGCTTAGCAGCTTTAGCTCTAGTGAAAGCTTTTATGGACATGGATGCAGGGGGCCTGGCTGCCCCACGTGCTGGAGTAGTTTTGTCTAGGGGAATGGTGTCGGTAGGTTCCTGAACACCGGTTTCCGAGGGTAATTCTATAACCGACTCAGAAAAGGCCTCCAGGACCGAGGCTGTCGGTTGAGCGGTATCTACGGACGGAAGTACCAAGGACTCGGTTTCAGCCGAGACAGAGACACTCGCGGCAGGCCTAGGAGCGGTTTCAGCCGAAACCACGGTCTGTGTGTGTCGGTCCTTGTCCTTCCGTTTCTTGGTTAAATGAGAAGTCGGAGTCTCCGACGGCATTTTATAAGAGAAACTAGCCCCAAAAAATTCCTCTGCAAACTCCGACCGACGCCTAAGAGTGCGTCGATTAAAGGAGGCACAGGCAGTACAGGCCGAGAAGTCGTGGTCCGGGCCTAGGCAGGGGAGCCAGTAGGAATGGAAATCCTTATGAGGTATTTGTTTCCCACAAGTCAAGCAATTATTAACTTTAAGCGTTTGATCTGACATCGGCTGAGGCAAGAAAGAGTCCCCAACGGGGTACTTAGCTTTTTGAAGTCTTCGGTAGCTGAAGTTACAGGAGCTGGCTGGCCGACCGGCACTTGTGAACTGCTTCTGCTTCGGGCACCACGCGGCAAGAAAGACTGGGGAAGATGGCGTCGGCTGACACTTTTATATGCCAGGCGCTCTGACGTCGGGGAAGGGGCGACATCAGCCGACGCCGGACCCAGACTTTGGAATCCGGCCGACCGAAGGGCTACCTGAGGCAGGACAACCCATATGTAAGGACTGCAGATGCATCCTTGAAGGACATCATCAAGTACACTCTTTGGAAACTAAAGGTGGCTGTCCGGGCGAGCCTGGTTCCCCCCAACATCGGCAGAGGCCGATGTCACAGAAACCTCTGCGGACGTGCAGACCGGAGAAACAAGGGTAGCTTCCGATATGGTACCCACCAAAGTCGCCAGTTCTTTCGGACATTCCTCAGCCCCTAGACTGATAGGTGGCAGGACATCTGAAGTCAGAGGTGCAATATCAGGCCTAGAGGCCTTGGCCTTCTTTTTTAGGCAGCTCCCCCTCAGGGTCTATACTGATGGCCAGGCGTTTAAGTCATTGATTCTGTACAAACAATTTAAAGGCTGCCAGACAGCTGTGCAAGGTCTTAAGGACAAACAACCGACAGATTTTACAGGTTGCATGGTCGTGGGACAGCCCTAAGCAGAACAAGCAGAGGTCATGTGTATCTTTGTGCGGAATTTGCCGACCGCACTTACATTTTCCCTTCCCAGATTACATCAGCTAACAACAGATGAACAGCAACCTAAGCTCAGTCAAAAAGAAGGTTCCCCAACAGGGTACTTATCTTTATAATGTCTTCCAAAATGCAGAGCAGAATGAGCAAGCTGATGTTCGATTGAGGCAGAGAAGTTCAGAGGTCTGTGCATGTGGACATCAAATTTATGGCCCCTGCGTGTGACGTCCCACACACCCTACAGCACCCAGGCTTAAGCTTTGGTATATGAGCCGGAAGTTCAGGTCGCCCGAGGTTGAGGATCCCACATGTGAGAATACTGCAACATGCAAATAGAAGGACATCATCAATTATCTAAGTTGGAGGATGACAATTCTGTGCTTCATGTGAAATATTTTACAGGCAGTATGAAAAACTTTGGATTCATTCACGTTACTATTCCTTTCACCCACAAGGATGACCACACACAGAACCTGGCTGTTCAGCCTGAGGTGAAATCAGTCAAACTAACCACCACCACTTGATCCGGTTCAGGGTTGAACTACTGTCTTATCTCTACTGATGTTGAGCAGGTAAAGTACACAAATTTATCTAGTGTGGCTAACACACTCAGCCTCTGCTCTTGACCGATCACCATTGGACTGCGGTACAGATGATTCAGAGGTGTCACTCACAAAGTTCAACAGCTCAATGATGGTGGCACTTCGCATCTGTAATTTTACTTCCTATTTTTACTGCTGTCAGGAAGTCAGCAAGACTGAACTTTGCTATATGCATAGAACAGGGTAAATTGAGTTATCTAACTTCTAGACTACAGACTAGCATGTGGCCTGAACTATTCCAGGTTCTAGTCAGAAGGGGTGCTTATCTTCCCAAACAGATCTCTGCTGTGAGGAATCTTCTAGCTATGCTCTTTTCCCAGTCACAGACCATCTGTTCAATTCTGCCCGTCTGATCACCCAGATGGTTTTTACTACACAGGATTATGAGAAATCTTGCTTAGTTTTCATGGACAGCCTGAATTCTTTAAGAGGAAGGCACCCCTGGTAACACAAAATAGTCTTGCATTCTTCATGACAGGTCTGCCAGACTGGAGATGGTCTGGGTTTGATGTCCTTAACTTTGCAGAGTTCATGCAGAGGCTTTTAAGACTGCATCCTGCCACCTGTGGGTCCGATCTAGACCAAACTACATTGTTTATACCTGCTTGAATGTCCTGGACCCTTTTAAATTTCTGAACTATCTAATCTTAACTATCCATGTATTTTAAAGCAGGCCTCAACTATGCCAATCCAAAAATTCCTCCTTGGACCTGGACATTATAGAGTTACTGATCTGTCTTTAAACTCCCCTTTATTAGGAATGTCACTAAGAAAGTGGTGTGTTCCCATCTCATATGAACTATGGGTTTCATTAAACTTTATGTTTTAAGCTTACCATACCACCAAGATGATCCTCATTCAAGTAGTTAAGACAACCTTCTAGTTGTATGAGATATACTGAACCTCATTGATTTTAGATCAAAGATGTTAGTCTATACTGAACCTCCTTGGTTTGTCTTACATGTTGACACAGCTGACCACTTCACCCTTTTGGAGAGCTTAAGGCCTGCTTTGGGGGTCTCTGGTACAGTCCTCAACTGGTTTGCCTCTCAACTCTCACAAGGTACACTGAGGGTGACCACTAGAGTCACATTCTTTCGCTGCTTACCCTCTTAGTTGTGGGGATGCACAGGGTTCCATTTAAGGTTCGGTTCTTATTTCCACTCAGTAATTTAGTTCAGTGCAGGGGTTTACATTATGGCAGGTTTGCCGATGACACCCAGTCATGCCTCCCCTTCCTTCATGAAAAGTGTGGATTACTTAGACCCAACTGAGGATTGCTTGCAGAATATACTTTATTTGATATCAGTTAATTGCTTCAAGCTCACCCTTTCCAAAATTGTCCTCCACAACTCCTCTCCTCACCTCTGTATTGTTTATGTGGGTCATGGGTTGGAATTTACATCTATGGTATGTAATGTTGGTGGGCGGCCATGGTGGTGCAGTGGTTAGCATTGTCACCTCACAGCAAGAGGTTCTCTGGTTCGATCCTCGGCTGGGGTGCCTTCTGTGCGGAGTCTGCATGTCCTCCCTGTGGTCGCGTGTGTTTCCTCCGGGTGCTCCGGTTTCCTCCCACATCCCAAAGACATGCTGCAGGTGGATTGGACACTCTAAATTGGCCCTAGGTGTGACTGCATCTGTGTGTGTGTGTGTGCCTTCTGTGTAAGGTTGGGCGCCGGGCTGGCAACTTGACAGTGTAAAAACATCACTGCCAATCATGAGCGGACAGGTGATCCGCTGTGGCGACCCCTAACTGGGAAAAAGCCGAAAGAAGAAGGTATATAATGTTGGTGTGATTTTAACGTCTTACTGAAATTTCAAGTCCAGGTGTCAGCCACAAAATCTGGTCTTACCATCCACTGGGGAGTATCACCAACATTTATTTATTTTTTTGGGTAAGAAGGTTAAACCTAAATGTTCTTTTTCAGGAGCAACCTGTTACACAATGCAGTTATAAGCAATACCAATCAATAACATACATCAAACTATCACAAGTACTGAAAAGACAAATTCAGTTCTGAAGTGTCAGAAAGTACAGTTTTGTACCTACCATAAATGTAGATGTCCGATAGGCATGCATCTGCAGTCCTTACAAATGGGTTGTCCTGTCGTCAGGCAGCCCTTCGGTCGGCCGGATTCCAAAGTCTGGGTCTGGCCTCGGCTGGTGTCGCACTTGACCCGACGTCATAGCGGCAGTTCTTCGGGTATAAAGGCATCAGCTGACGCCATTTTCCTCAGTGTTTCTTGCCCCAGATGCCAGGTGCCCTCTAGGAAGGCTAAATTTGGATAAATGCAAATGGTTCCAAATAGTAGAGAGCAAACAAAAAATAAGCATGTATGTACATACATACAAACAAATACACCATAATAGATTCCCCCAGCTAGCTACAAGATGGGCAAATACCCTAGGAGTACCACAGACGGGAAGGAGGGTGGGTAATCCTGACTGCAGATGCATGCCTATCGGACATCTACATTTATGGTAGGTACAAAACTGTACTATGTCCTTCAAGGATGCATCTGCAGTCCTTACAAATGGGTAGAATACCATAGCCAAACTGGGGGAGGAGGAGAAATTAGATTATGGTGTAGTTAAGATCCCTTGCAAAACAGCAGTGGCAAAACCTGCTCGGGATCTGGAGTATAAAGGTAAATTATAATGCTTGGCAAATGTATGCACGGAGCTCCAAGTAGCAGCCTCTAAAATGTCTTTGGTAGCCACTCCTCGTAAGAAAGCTGTGGTCGTGGCTGTAGCCCTTGTAGAGTGAGGCCTGATGTTTTCTGGAGTTTTCTTCCCATGGTAGGAGTAACAAAATCTAATGCGATTTCCTATCCACTTAGAGATTGTCTGTTTTGAAATTGCTTTTCCTTCCATTCCTGTCGCATATGCTACCAGTAGCTGGTCAGTCTTTCTATTGCTCTTGGTCCTGTCCAGGTAGTAACGTAATTGTCTATGTACATCCAAGGTATGCAACAGTCTTTCTCCCCTGTTCTGTGGGTTGGGGAAGAATGTAGGTAGGTGGATAGCTTGATTTAAAGATACCCTGGAGACCACCTTTGGCATAAAAGTAGGATTAGTTCTCATGGACACTCTATCTTGATGGAAGATCAGGAAGGGCTGTACTGCCATTAATGCCTGTAGCTCAGATACCCTTCTTGCTGAAGTGATTGCAAGCAGGAAAGCAGTTTTCCATGATAAGTACTGTAATTCTGCTGTTGCTGCTGGCTCGAAAGGAGGGAGTGTCAACTTTTCTAGCACAAAGTTCAAGTCCCATGCTGGCAATGGTGGCTTCCTAGGTGGCTTTACATTTTTAATCCCTCTCAGAAACTGCCTGAGCAGAGGATGTGAGAAGACTGGAGGATCCAAGTTGTATTCTGCTGAAATAGCTGATGCATGAATCTTAATGGAAGAATAGGACAGGCCGTTGTGGAAGAGCTCTGCCAAGTATTCCAGGATGTTAGCTATGTTTACCAGTGACACATTCTCTCCTTTAGTACTCCAAATGAGATATCTTTTCCATTTTGCTGAATAATTTTTTCTTGTTGAGGGTCTGCGAGCCTCCAAGATAATGTCTTTAACCCTTTGAGATAAATCTGGGTTATTTGGTCTTATGCAATGTTCCAGGCAGCCAGCTGCAGTGTTTTCAGGTTTGGATGCAGGGTTTTGAAGTTGTTCTGTGTTAACAGCAAGGGAACTAGGGGCAGAGGCCATATTTGTTCCCGAGACATGCTCCTCAGTAATGGGTACCAATGTTGCCTTGGCCAAACTGGAGCTATCAGGATGATCCTTGACGGTCTTCTTTGATCTTCAATAGCACCTTGTGCATCAAAGGAAGAGGTGGGAATGCATATGCTGTCAGGTTTTTCCAACTGAAAGATAGGGAGTCCACTTTCCAAGCAAGTGGGTGGTACGTCCTTGTGCAGAATTTTTTCAGTTGGTGATTGTGTGGGGATGTGAATAAGTCTATTTCTGGTAGTCCCCATTTCCCTGTAATGGTTTTTAAGATGTCCGGATGCAGCATCCATTCGTGGGCATCCGTGGTAGTTCTGCTTAGGATGTCTGCTAGTATATTTTCTTTTCCTGGCACAAAAACTGCTTGAAGCTGAATGTTGAAGCTCAGTGCCACATTCCAGAGGTCCATTGCCATCCGGCATAGAGGGTACGAATGTGTGCCTCCCTGTTTGTTGATGTACCACATAACTGTGGTGTTGTCCGTCCTTATCCGCAGTTGACCCTGTCGAAGAAATGGTCTGAATGCCTGAATTGCCAGTTTTACTGCCAGCATTTCCTTTTGATTTATGTGTAGGTACAGCTGGTCTTGAGTCCATAAGCCTTGTATGCACTTGTCCAGCATGTGTGCCCCCCAACCGAGGTCTGAGGCGTCTGTTGTGATGGTCTGGCTTGGTTGAGTGCTGTGGAAGGGCAGTCCCTTGTTTGATTGACAGGCCTGAGCCCACCATTGGAATTCTTGTTTCAGGCATGGAATTATTGGAATTTGGGTTTCTAGGCTGTGCTTGTGCTGAGACCATAAATTCCTTAGGTACCACTGTAACTTCCTCATATGTAGTCTGGCATGTGGAATCAATATTATGCAGGATGCCATGTAACCCAAGGCTTGCAGGACCTTTCTTGCTGTTAGCTGGTTCTGCTTTGTTAATGCCATGAAGTAGAAAGGGAGTTGCTCCTGTTTTTCTACTGTCAGGAATGCCATTTGTTTTGATGTGTCCAAATCTGCACCCAAGAAGGTTATCCTTTGGGATGGTATCAGCCTTGACTTTTTTATATTGACTGTGTATCCCAGGGCTTGTAGTAGATGAATGACCCTTTCCAAATCTTTTGTCAATTTGTTTTTGTTGTCCGCTTGTAACAGGCAGTCGTCCAGGTAAGGATAAATTTGAATTCCCTGAAGCCTGCAATGAGCAATTACTGATGCCAGGCATTTCGTGAATACTCTGGGCAGTAGATAAGCCAAAGGGCAATGCTGAGAATTGATAATGCTCTGATCCTGCAAGAAATCTGAGGTATCTTCTGCAATTTGGTCGTATGGGGACGTGCAGGTATGCCTCCTTGAGATCTAGAGTTACCAGCCAAGACTCCTTGCCCAGCATGGGAAGAAGCTGCTGTAGGGTCAGCATTTTGAATTTTGGAACAATGAGGTATGTGTTTAAAGCGGACAGGTCGAGAATAGGTCTCCATTGGTTTTCTTTTCTTGGTACCAGGAAGAGTCTGGAGTAAAATCCTTGTCCTTGTTCCATAGATGGTACCCTTTCTATAGCTCTCATCCTTAGTAAGTGAGTTATTTGTTCTAGAGCTTCTGTCTTCTGATTTGGAGGTAGGTTTGGCATTCCTCTCTTCCTTGGTAGAGTATGGAAGTGAAACCTGTAACCTTGGTCTATTGTCTGTAAAATCCATTTGTCTCCTGTGATGTAATGCCAGTTTACTGAAAATAAGGCTAGCTTCCCGCCTAAGGGTGCTTCTAGTTGTTCCCTGGTAGGCGGTGCCAGAGCCAAGTCACTGTGATTGTCCTGTGGAAGTGGTGGTGGCTGGATCTGTGGCTGTACCTCGCTGGTTGTTAGCTTGCCACTGACGGCCCCTGTAGGCACCTCTGGATTGACCCCTGCCTCTTGAGCATCTATTCCTGCCTCTCGGAGGTCTGGAGGTGTCTGGAAAGGACCAATTCTTGGAAGGCCAGTTCCTGCTAAACCTTGGAGGCTGGACCTGCAAGAAATCCTTGACTGTCTGGACAGATTTTGCTTTCTCTTCCACCTTCTTCAGCACCTGCTGTGCAGGGGAGCCAAACAAATTGAGCTTATCCATGGGAGCATCTAGGAGCTTTGATTTAACATGGTCTGGTAAGGACTGCTCTTTCAACCATGCATGTCTTCTGATCACTGTGCCAGTCATGGCTGATCTAAAGGAAGCCTCCAGTGCATCATAGCCGCATTTTAAGGAATGATTACTGACCTGCTGAATGTTATGTATCATTTCCTGTACAGATTTTTTGTCTAATGGTTCATCCGAGGACAGTTTTTTAGTCAACTGGTCTAACATAAATTCCTGATAATGAATCATGTGGAATTGACAATTCAAGGCCCTAGCTGAAAGAGTAGCAGAAGTGTAAACTTTTTTACCCCATCTCTCTAAGGCCCTAGATTCCCTTTCAGAGGGGAGGGGTTTTTTGGTAGAAGAAGCTGCTACAGCCTTGGGTCCCTGGGAGATAGTTTCGGGATCTGCAAAAGGGGCCTTATACAAATGATAATGTGTGTCCGGAACCCTGTAGTACCTATCGGGCTTAGCAGGGGCCGGAGGAAGAGAATCAGGAGCAGTACAAGCATCATTAAAAGCATCATCCACAACAGTAAGTACTGGAGGAATGGCTAAAGGCCTATGCTGTGGCAAATGCAGAAAGGTTCTAAGCCTTTTCCTAGAGTCTGAAAAATCCTGGCCCTGCCATTGAAATTGTTCCCTCATAGCATGCAAGGTTTCCCCAAAAGAAAATTCCTCAGGCGGAGAGGCAGAAGGAATGGAGTCTTCTGCATCAGAGTCCTCATAAGGAGAAAAGGGGCCCTCTGGAGGGTTTGAATTATCTGACTCATCAGAGGAGCCATCCGAAGAAACTGGCTCAGGGGGCTCTACTCTAGTCCTCTTCTCTGGAGGTGGGTGAGAGGCCCTGTCTGGATGTGGTTGGGATCCCCGGATCAAAGAAATGAGATCCTCTGCTAGACTAAGCATTTGTGAACTGGAACTAGGCCTGTGACAGGGGTTCTTAGCAGGCACAGATTTGGTAGTTTTTGCTGCTTTAGCCCTGGCAAAGGCCTTAATAGACATGGATGCAGAAGGCCTAGCAGCTCCACGTGCAGGGGTAGAAATATCCAAAGGAATAGTATCAGATAAATCCTGCGAACCTGCAAGAGCAGGTGGGATTTCAGTAGCAGATTCAGCCAGGCTGGAAGAGGCCTCGGTAAGTGGTAAGCTTTCGGCCGAAGGAAGAACCGTGGACTCAGTTTCAGCCGAAACCGAGACACTCACGGTTGGCTTTACCGCGGTTTCGGCCAAAACCACGGACCGCGAGTGTCGGTCCTTTTCCTTGCGTTTTTTTAGAAATTTGCGTAGTCGGAGTATCCGACGGCATAATGTAAGCAAAATCGGAGCCGAAAAACTCTTCAGCAAATTCCGACCGACGTCTAAGCGTCCGTCGGTTGAAAGAAGCACAGGCTAGACAAGCTGCTACGTCGTGGTCTGGGCCTAAACAAGGTAAGCAGTAAGAGTGGAAATCTTTATGAGGTATTTGTTTCCCACAAGTTTAACAGTTATTCACTTTTTCTGACATCGGCTGAGGCAAGAAAGAGTCCCCAACGGGGTACTTAGCTTTTTAGAAGTCTTCGGTACTTGTAGTAGTAATCTCTGGTTCTGACCGACCGGCACTTGCGAACAGCTTCTGCTTCGGGCGCCACGCGGCAAGAAAGACTGAGGAAAATGGCGTCGGCTGATGCCTTTATACCCGAAGAACTGCCGCTATGACGTCGGGTGAAGTGCGGCACCAGCCGAGGCCAGACCCAGACTTTGGAATCTGGCCGACCGAAGGGCTGCCTGACGACAGGACAACCCATTTGTAAGGACTGCAGATGCATCCTTGAAGGACATCCAGTTACAATCAACTTGGGTACAGTCCAGAAAATACTTCATAAAGACAATTCAACTGCTCGTTCAAAACAATTACTCACCCTTTCTACAAATAACTTTAAAATAAGCCATTTGCTACACTAAATGCAGTTTTTCTACCAATATTAATTACAATTATCACCACACAAAGATACATTAAGGCAACAAAGGAAATGCATTTGAAATACAGTTGAGTTCGTAAAACAAGGGGACTTTTCTAAATGTAAACGTTCAACTAGATTCACTGTTGCTGTCCTTATAATCTGGACATCCTTCTTGTACATAGCCCACCACCAGCCTGGCTTCTGGAGCTTTAACCTCCACCCAAGGACTTTGGCCAATGCCTTCCCACCAAAGGCATCAGCATATTAGTGGTGTAAAGGGAACATTGTCAGATGCCATCTTTATATCTTTTGTGCCCCCACAAAGGCAAGGTAGAAAACCCTGGAACCAGAGCCCTAGTGGATCACATGATATAACTCCAGCTGCTCTTGCCCCTCCCACCAGAGGTTCCAAATCCCCCCTCTGGATAGTCTGCAGGCAAATGGAGAATGGGGGCCTATGGGAAGGTTAAGAGGAAGCAAGGGAGCTACCACAACCCAAAAGGCAAAAATCAAAATCAGATCTGAAAAAAGGAAGGGTACCTGGACTACAATGGTGAATACAGTCCACCTTCTAAACTTATGGCAAGTTACTAGTACAAATGTGCAATGTTCATCATATTTTTCACTGCTGCAGTTCTCACATTTGGAAAGATTCCCAAAGCACAAGGTTCTAGGGAGATGGAAAACAGTGACTTGGAAATAATGCCTTGAAGAATGGAAGAAGCAAACTCTGTCCTGGCCCTGCAGGCTAATCTTAGGTTACAGTACTTTGAAAAGGTGTGGAGTAGTAACTTCCCTAAGGAAGGCTGTGCTTGGCAGCAGTTTCTCTGGAAGTGTGGACCCTCATCCGGCCTGGGATAGGTCTGACATGGAGTAACAAAAGGAAATGCAATGGGCTAAGCATTTAGACAGTCTGCTTATTAACAGGCTGCTCTCTTTCTCTTTTGTAAAAGAGATAAACAGATCAGACTTTCTGAATTTCTTTGTCCTGCATATGTAGTATCTCAACAGTCTATGCACATCTCTTCTTCTGAATTTTGAGGTTTTGGAGTAAAAAATGGCAAATGAATAACCTGATTGAAAGTAGGGTCTGAGACCACTTTAGCCATAAAAGTGAGTCTGGTATGCATTGATACTTTGTCCTGGTGAAAGACCAGGACACGTTCTTTGCACACTAGGCCTTACAATTCAGAAATTGTTTACCGGAGTAGTACACTAATCATTCTTCTGGCTGAGGTAATAGCCATCAAAAAACAGTGTTTTCCAGGACAGATACTGAAGAATGAAGCAGTAGGTTCAAAAGGGACCAGTGTTAAGTTTTCTATAACTTTCTAGGTAGTGTCAGATGAAAAACCACCTTTGAGGAGCTGTTTGACTGAGTCTCTGAAATACAAATGAGGGTTCATAGGCAGACAAGCTGGAATAGCAGAAGCATGCACTTTTATACAGGTGTAAGCTAAGCCTTATTTGAAAATCTCTATTCCAGAACCATAGCCACTTTAGTTCTCTTAGGGTCCAGGTCCCTGGAATGGAAACAGAAGAATATTTTTCATTTAGCTAGATTTTATTTTCTTGTATTAGGTTTCCTAGTAGTCCTTCACAACGTTTAGCAAATCCTCAAGACAATTTTTGTCGACCTTACATCAACCTAAAATCATACAAGCTGTCAACCTTAGAGCATCCAGCTTTTGGTGTTGAGGGGGATGCCTGTTTTGAATCAGAAGTCTGCACACTGATGTAACACTTTGCACGTTCCTGAAAGGATTCCAAAATGAGCCTCCCAGCCATGTCTGAGAAATTAGTGATCAGTCATATAAGGCAGTGGAGCCCTGAAAGGCATTCCTCCACCATGAGATCTTCCCCTTGGTGCAGGGAAGAAGGGGAATGTTGATATCTAAAGGGGTGATTATGCCAGCTTCCTGTGTTACTTAAGGACCAATGGAGTTCCCTCATGTGCAGGTGTGCTACGGGAAACTATTACAAAACAAGATGCCATCAAACCCAACAGACAAACTCTCTGGCAGGGATCTTCGGAGCAGAATATTTCAGAAAGTATTGTTTCAGATGGATCAACTTGCTTTGCTAAAGGAATCTCTGCTAAGGGGTGGTGCCCAAGTATGCCCCTAGTAAGACTGCCCCCTGACAGGGGATCAAATGTCACTTTTCCTTAGTGACCATCAGCCCCATGTTCCTGAAGCAAGTCAGGGTGAAATACACAGCCTGAAGGATTCAACACAGGTATCAGGATCAGGCAGTAAACCAGGTAAGAAAACCACTGTCTTGGAAAATGCAACCATTGGAGTTAGAGGTTTTGTAAAGATTAAGGGAGCAATGGACAAGCCAAAGGGCAAGGAGGTGAACTGGAAATGATCTCTACATGCTGCAAATCTGAGTTATTTCTATGCTTTTTGGAAACTGGGATATGGAGACAGACATCCTTCAAGTCTAAAGTCAAAACTACTGCATTTGAAAGAGGCATCAGTAACAAACTTTGAAAGGTACACACTTTGAATTTTGAACCCTGAAAACTTTGAGATAGGAGAGGTCGAGAATGCACCTCCATGTGCTCTCTTTTCCTGAATTACATTACTTCAAGTGCACCATGTCTAAGATTACTTCTGGTATGAAGGTCGTCTCGTGTTTGGAACTGCGGGGATGCCCCTTAAGTTTGGAATCTATAGGAATTGTAATTTGTACCCTTTTTGATGATGGTTTGACGGTTAGCACTCACAAAGTTTTTGTGATTTCTTCTCAATTCCTTGCAAAGGACAAGTGCTTACCATCATTTTCTGATGGAGGGGTTGGTTAAGAGAAGAGCCCAAGATGGAGTGGACATGGGGAGGTGAAGTGGCAGCCTGGCTAAGTCCTGTCTGGTCTGTATATGTGTCTTGGTCCTGAGGGCACCCAGGCTTGTCGATGAGTTTCACCCGTTATTCTTAAACTTCTCCTTATTCCTTTTGCCAGGCCTAACAGTACCCTGTTTGAGATGAGAAGGCCAAGCCTATGCTGGACGTTCCTTCTATACCTTGGAGCTTGGGCCTGAAAAAGTTGCATTACAAACTGGGTACTTTACCCTTCTCCACTTGCTTACAAACTTACAGAACAGGAGAACCAAATGGGAGATTATTGTTCAAAGGGGCATTAAAGATCTCTTATAGGACAGTGTCTGGCAGGGACACAGCTCACAGCCAGGTACGTCTCCTTATTACAGATCCAGCTGCTTGCAGGGACACAGTTCACAGCTGGGTACGTCTCTTTATTACAGATCCTGCAGCTGCAGGGACACAGCTCACAGCCAGGCACATCTCCTTATTACAGATCAAGCAACTGCAGGGACACTGCTCACAGGCAGGCACGTCTCTTTATTACAGACCCAGCCACTGAAGGAACACAGCTCACAGCAAGGCACGTCTCCTTATTACAGATCCAGCAGCTGCAGGGACACCGCTCACAGCCAGGCACATCTCCTTATTACAGATCCAGCAGCTGCAGGGACACTGCTCACAGTCAGGCACGTCTCTATTACAGATCCAGCAGCTGCAGGAACACAGCTCACAGCAAGGCACATCTCCTTATTACAGATCCAGCAGCTGCAGGGATACAGCTCACAGCCAGGTACGTCTCTTTATTACAGATCCAGCAGCTGCAGAGACACATCTCACAGCCAGGCATGTTTCCTTATTACAGATCCAACAGCTGCTGCCCTGCATGATGCATCTGCAGCATCACAGTGACACTTCTTACAGTGCTGAGCCACCTGAAGACAGAGGTTCACAAAGGTCCATCATATCTCTGTTCATATCATTGTCTTTAATACCCCTACCTTAGCCCTCAACCTTTCCAACAGAGGCGATTAGTTAAGCATGTGAAACTGGCAGTTCTAGGCTTGGAAGGGATGGGTAGCGAGATATGAAATACCCCCTCCCCCAGTCTACTAAGCACTCCGATCTTACTGACAATATGTCTCCTGGTTGGAGTCAAGGTACTACCCTTGCTGGGTTTGCGCAACGGGTTCCTATTAAGGTACTTTAGTGGATTCAACCCTACAGAATCAAGTTGAGCTTCAGTGTGTGTGTATGTGTGTGGGGGGGTGGGGACAGCTCCAGCGATGCATTTTTAGACATCTTCCAAGATGCCCATCACTGAAGGAAATGCTGTATGCTTAGGTTAACCAATATAAGCCCTGCACCTTTGCTGCGCTTCAGAATACTTTCTGGGTGCCTACTGGATCACTTCTTTCATTCTATGAAGTCTACCCTCAAAGGAAAAGCCCCCTGGAAGAGAGGCAGAAGCAGGTGCCTTCAGTGTCTGTCAACTTTCAGTTGCTGGAATATAGTCCAAATATGCCAGTTCACCAGCCTCTGAGTCAAAGATACTTGAATCCCTTTCAAGAGGAGCCAACCCTTCTCCTTTTAAAAGGAGGGGGCCCACACACTTCAGGTGTAAACAAGTCTGGCCTTCTAGCCTTTCGAGAAGACAAAATATGGTGCTAGCCTGGCTAAGGACTTGTGCTGAGGCTCAGGAAGTTAATTGGGAAGGTGCACTGCTTGGCCTAGGGCAAGATGGTGCCTGTTTGTGTTTTGATGCTTTGTGCCTCATGGCTTCAGGAACTGCCACCCTGTAGGCCTCAGGAAGTGGACAAGGAACTGAGACCCCAATGCGACTTACTACGAAGTTCCTCTCATGCAAATACAGCAGGAATCCTGCCTACACCTTCCCCTTTCTGACACCAATAGGCCTTCCATCTCAGGAAGTATGTCAGAAGTGTCTGTCCCAAAGGATACGCAAAAAGCCAATGACACGGGTGTCTGAACAGTCAGGGGTTTCAGTTAAAACAGACTATGCAGACAGGGGCTGTGGAAACGTCTGTGTGTGCAGGGCAGCTGGACCCAGAGAAACCAGAGTCATCTGAGACGTCCTTGATTTCGTAATGCTTGTCCCTCTTCTTGATGTGCTTCTTCTTAGGCAGGAGGCCCTTGGAGAATTTGGTGGATGCTATGGCAACATGGAAACAGGATCATACTCCCTGTTTGGAAGCAAACTCTTGGACAGACTTTTGCCTATGATACGACTATCCTTCTGGTGAAAGAACAGAATGCGGACATGAGTCCATATTGTGCGCTCTGGGATGAGGCAACATAAATGCTTTGAATGACACTCCTTGTGGAGACCATTTGCTTAACGTACACTACACAATTAACCTTAATTTTTTCAGTACTAGATTCAGAATCCTGCATACTATAGGCTCAATGAACAATATCCCCTGTGGGTACTTATCCTGAGGTAGGCCAGTTGACAGAGTCTCATAGGTGAATACGAGGCTAACTGACATGAAGACCATTTTAAACTGACACAAAGACCATTTTAAACTGACACAAAGACCATTTTAAACTGACACAAAGACCATTTTAAACCTAGCCAACAATCAGAGACTCAAAATTTGTACTCACAGCCAGGCACATCTCCTTATTACAGATCCAGCAGCTGCAGGGACACTGCTCACAGTCAGGCACGTCTCTATTACAGATCCAGCAGCTGCAGGAACACAGCTCACAGCAAGGCACATCTCCTTATTACAGATCCAGCAGCTGCAGGGATACAGCTCACAGCCAGGTACGTCTCTTTATTACAGATCCAGCAGCTGCAGAGACACATCTCACAGCCAGGCATGTTTCCTTATTACAGATCCAACAGCTGCTGCCCTGCATGATGCATCTGCAGCATCACAGTGACACTTCTTACAGTGCTGAGCCACCTGAAGACAGAGGTTCACAAAGGTCCATCATATCTCTGTTCATATCATTGTCTTTAATACCCCTACCTTAGCCCTCAACCTTTCCAACAGAGGCGATTAGTTAAGCATGTGAAACTGGCAGTTCTAGGCTTGGAAGGGATGGGTAGCGAGATATGAAATACCCCCTCCCCCAGTCTACTAAGCACTCGATCTTACTGACAATATGTCTCCTGGTTGGAGTCAAGGTACTACCCTTGCTGGGTTTGCGCAACGGGTTCCTATTAAGGTACTTTAGTGGATTCAACCCTACAGAATCAAGTCGAGCTTCAGTGTGTGTGTATGTGTGTGGGGGGGTGGGGACAGCTCCAGCGATGCATTTTTAGACATCTTCCAAGATGCCCATCACTGAAGGAAATGCTGTATGCTTAGGTTAACCAATATAAGCCCTGCACCTTTGCTGCGCTTCAGAATACTTTCTGGGTGCCTACTGGATCACTTCTTTCATTCTATGAAGTCTACCCTCAAAGGAAAAGCCCCTGGAAGAGAGGCAGAAGCAGGTGCCTTCAGTGTCTGTCAACTTTCAGTTGCTGGAATATAGTCCAAATATGCCAGTTCACCAGCCTCTGAGTCAAAGATACTTGAATCCCTTTCAAGAGGAGCCAACCCTTCTCCTTTTAAAAGGAGGGGGCCCACACACTTCAGGTGTAAACAAGTCTGGCCTTCTAGCCTTTCGAGAAGACAAAATATGGTGCTAGCCTGGCTAAGGACTTGTGCTGAGGCTCAGGAAGTTAATTGGGAAGGTGCACTGCTTGGCCTAGGGCAAGATGGTGCCTGTTTGTGTTTTGATGCTTTGTGCCTCATGGCTTCAGGAACTGCCACCCTGTAGGCCTCAGGAAGTGGACAAGGAACTGAGACCCCAATGCGACTTACTACGAAGTTCCTCTCATGCAAATACAGCAGGAATCCTGCCTACACCTTCCCCTTTCTGACACCAATAGGCCTTCCATCTCAGGAAGTATGTCAGAAGTGTCTGTCCCAAAGGATACGCAAAAAGCCAATGACACGGGTGTCTGAACAGTCAGGGGTTTCAGTTAAAACAGACTATGCAGACAGGGGGCTGTGGAAACGTCTGTGTGTGCAGGGCAGCTGGACCCAGAGAAACCAGAGTCATCTGAGACGTCCTTGATTTCGTAATGCTTGTCCCTCTTCTTGATGTGCTTCTTCTTAGGCAGGAGGCCCTTGGAGAATTTGGTGGATGCTATGGCAACATGGAAACAGGATCATACTCCCTGTTTGGAAGCAAACTCTTGGACAGACTTTTGCCTATGATACGACTATCCTTCTGGTGAAAGAACAGAATGCGGACATGAGTCCATATTGTGCGCTCTGGGATGAGGCAACATAAATGCTTTGAATGACACTCCTTGTGGAGACCATTTGCTTAACGTACACTACACAATTAACCTTAATTTTTTCAGTACTAGATTCAGAATCCTGCATACTATAGGCTCAATGAACAATATCCCCTGTGGGTACTTATCCTGAGGTAGGCCAGTTGACAGAGTCTCATAGGTGAATACGAGGCTAACTGACATGAAGACCATTTTAAACTGACACAAAGACCATTTTAAACTGACACAAAGACCATTTTAAACTGACACAAAGACCATTTTAAACTGATACAAAGACCATTTTAAACCTAGCCAACAATCAGAGACTCAAAATTTGTACCTTTTGTCTATGAGACAAAGACATTAACCATTATATCAAACCCATCTTAGCACTGCAACTAACATACAGCTATGACAGTGAAGAAAGAAGCAAACTTTCACTCTACCGAATTTTCTTATAACTGAAAATCAAAAGCTCAAAATAGGAAGAGAAAAATCATGCAACAATGAACCTTTACATTGCTGAAATTCAAATCATCGAACACCAGCTGTGCATGTCACACACCACTCGCAGCTTCTGAATAGAGACTGCGGTACAGTGAGCATTAGGAAATTTACCTTTTTCCTCACTGTAGTACGACCTCAGAGTTGGTATATATAATTTTCAGGGGGTGTGGGGGGTGCAGGGGTGCTTGCCCCCCAACAAAAACGTTAACAAAAGGTAGAATTTTGTGCTGACTTGGAGCAGGTAATGTTTCGCTGTTCTGCATTTTGGCAGTGTAAAGGTTCAGTGTTGTGCGATTTTGTTCTGCTCATCTCATTCTTTTGATTTTCATTTAAGTGAAAATTCGGTAGAGTGAAGTAGACCTACATCTATACATTATAACAGAACAAGGTGGTTTAGGATTACCTGATGTGAGGGGCTATTTCAGAGCTACACAGTTGAGGCCCATATACATAGCACAAACAGAATGCTATAACTCAAAGTAGAAAGGGACAATGACGATGAAGGTGGGGGGGGGGGATCAAGTAATAATGACACTCTGGGATTTTGGATGCAAATCCTTAAGGAGAATAACAATACAGATTACTATATTCATAAAATAACAAAAAGTATTCTAAGAACTAAGCCAACATGGGGATGGAGAAAGGAGATTTTGCCGATAGTGATGACTGCAATTAGGGGTACTGAGAATAGGAAAGATGAGGTTGGAATTTACTGGAGAAAACTGGCAAAGAAACCAAGGTATTACAGCAAATAATCGGACAAGGAAAAGTAACAGAATGGGAATAGGCCAAGAATTCATTTGAACTGCAGGCTAGAAACTGCCTTCCTTATCAAAGACTGATATTAGAATACAGGCATAAAGAAAGAAAGATGGGGATCCTAGTGGATGATCAACACTGGTAGAGTTTTTTAGTAGACTCTAGAACAGAAGCTGCTGTTAAAAAAGTGATAATTAGTACAGCAAATATTGCATGATAACTACAGAAATCAATCAGAGAAGGTTAGAAAGGATTGGGAAGAGAGACTTAGGATCATAGAAAGTTACTAGGCTATTGGCCCTGAGGCTCTTATAAGCCTAGCCAAGAGTTTAGCCCATGCATAGACAAATCAGGACCTGATGCCCCTGCCCAGCAGGGACACAGGTGGAATCCCAGCGATGTATTTTCTATTTCCCATCCAGTTATCCAGATTGCACTTAAAAAGGGGTAAAGAGGTGCTCTGCTTGGTGTGGAGAGAGAGTCTACTCCACAGATGGGGGAGTCTCTGGGACACAAATCTGTCCCGCCAGCAAGTCCTACTGATGTCACAGACCAGGTTGAGGCTGCATGTGCAGGTTACTCAAGTGAAGCTTGACTTGTGGATATGCAGCAATCCCATTAAGGTGGGGTCCAAGATTGCCTTGTATGCCAGACAGATGTCACCTCTGAGGAGTCTGTATAAAACAGAGTAGAGGGATAGGGCTTTTAGCCTATCTGTGTATGGTAGATTTTTGAGACCCTGGATTCTCCTGGTGAGGAACCTCTGTGATCTCTCCCAGCTGCTGCATGTGCTTTGCCATGTACATGCTGAATGGGGCATTGTGGGCCTTATAAAGGAAGAATACAGGGAATGTTATAATCTCCTTGTCCCTGGATGAGATACCTTTAATTATGAGGTGGGCCATGTAGAAAGCTTTCAGTACAATGGAAGCAACATGGTGGTAAAAAGTCAGGCTATCAATCTGGGTGCCCAGATCCCTCACGACTGACTGCATGCTTAGAACATTGTTATTAATGTGATAATTTGTGGGGACATCTCTCTCCCCAAAGGGGATGATGATGCATTGTTTTGTATTCAGCTTGAGGCCACGTTTCTGGCACCAGTCATTTGTTTGGGTGAGACCCTCTTGGAGGATGTCCACGCCATTAGGGGAATTGATGACAGTTCCTAATTTGCAGCCATCTGTAAACTTGGTCAGCCATAGCCCACTGGTTTTGGCATGTACCTCAGAAAAGTATATCCCAAATAACAGAAGCCCCAAGACCGAATCCTGGGGTACACCACTCAATATGTATCTAATGCTTGAAGTGGCTTCTATTAGTCAGCCTGTTGGCTAACCATCTGGCAACAAACGGGCTGATGCCTAGTTGAGAGTGTTATCTATTATGCCCAGGTGGGGAATAGTGTTGATGGCTTTGGCCAGGTCAAGGTAGGCGGTGTGCACTGTCTTCCCCTCATCCATGGCTTTGATGACTGTATCAAAAAAAGTCGACCAAATTTAACAGACATGACCTCCCCTTGACAAAGCCAAACTGTGGGGGATTGGGTGCTTGGAGGTTGCCAATGTTCTTGTTAATGAGGTCCATGATAATCCATTCCTAGGCCTTGCAGATCAGGTTAGTTAGGCTGATGGGTCTATAACTTCCCGAATCAGTGGACGCTCCAACTTTGTGTAAAGGGATGACAGTTGCTGTCCTCCACTCAGCTGGGACAAAACCGATACTCAGGCTTTGGTTGAATAGGGCCACTAATGGTGCTGCAAGTTCCTGCCTGAGTTCATGTAGGATGCAGCCTGGGATGTTATCGGGTCCCATGGTGGCTGTATTTTTTGCCTTTGAGAGAGCAGTGATGACCTGATCCCTAGATATAAGGGGAAGGGGGAAGGTACTAGGACTGTCCCGATTTACTGATGGGGGAGACAGAGGGGTGGAATTTTCGATGAATCTGTCAGCCAGCAAGTTTGCTATATCTATGGCATGTGTGTATGTGATGTCCTTGACCACCAGTTCTGAACAGATCTGGGTGCTACCTTTGAGATTACGGACATATGTGAAGAAGGCCTTATGATCGTGTCTAGTAGATGTGGCCAATTTGGACTCAGAAGTTTGCTTTGGAGGATTTCACTAGTGCTCTTATTTGCTTGTTTAGGCTAAGGAGAGATTGCTTCCAATTGGGCACCTGCTCCTTCTTCGTCCTGGACAGCAATTTTTTTTCTTTTGTTATAGAGTTTATTTATTGCAGGTGTCCACCAGAAAGGTTTACTCTTCCTTGCGGAGGATGAGTCCTGTCAGGTATTCCTGATTCCATGCATCTACATAAATGTTCGTATAGTAATTTGGTATAGTTTTGGATACTGGTGCCAGTTCCTAGAGAGGGGGAGGGGGCTGTGAAGTTGTTTATACCATCCCTCAGTAGGCTGTTGATTGACCCTAGCTAGAGGGGGGGGGGGTCAAGGGAGATGGTGACCCAAATGTGACCGCTTTATGGTCGGATCTTACAAGGGAGGAAGATACTGCAGGGATACTGCAGTGGTTACTCATGTTGGTTAATACCAAGTCCAAGATATTATCACCTCTTGTGGGGGTATCGACTAGCTGTTCCAAAGTATTTGCATTGAATTGACAAAATCGAGGATTCTCTGGGCATTTGTGTTCTGGCAAGAGTAGTTCTTCCAGTCTATGTTTGGTTTGTTAAAGTCACCCAGAATCAGGGTAAAGGGTTGAATCTTGATAGATTTGAAGAGGTCTAGATAGGCAGTTTGGGCCTCTTTGGTCAGATTTGGGGGCTGGTAGGCAGCTATGATTTGTATAGGGGTCTTGTCAATAGTTAACTGCACCTGGAGCGTCTCCTGTGCGTCATAATGTTTGACCAGCCTGAGTAACCAGGTAAGGCTAGGGTGCTCTCCGCAGCTTTGAACCAGGTTTCTGTGACTGCACAGATGTCACCATTTTCCAGGATTAAGAATGCTTACGAGTGCAGTTTCATGTTTAGACTCCTAACATTTAGCAGCATGACCTTTGTTTTTTGTTGAAATTTTTATGTTGGTAGTTTTAACCTCATCACTTTTCCAAAAAAAGGCATTAAAGGGGAGGTAAGAGCCTTTGCCAGAATCCTGAATCTCAAGTGAGACAGATGCAGGCCATCATTGGCAAAGCATCGTGGTCTGTCGACCGTATCTTCCCAGGCTGTCAGGTACTGGATCCCCCTGGAATGACATAAGAAACTAGGCCAATTGTTAAAGTCAGTCATTTTCTGTTCATATTCAGGCATCATTCTGGGCGATGGTAGAATGCTGTTTAAGGCTACGGACATACCTGCCTGGGACACATATGCAGCGAGCTCAATCATGTCTCTCTTCATGTAGTCCAGGGAGGTACATGTAGTCCAGGGAGGTACATCTCAAGTCAGTCACACCAACATGGACTATGACAGAGTCATAACAGTACCTGTTGTTGAGAGACTTGAGTGCGTATGTGATATGGCGGACTCTAGCCCCTAACAGACAACTAACTGTGACTTTCTCCTTGTCCAGCCTGGTGAGAGGCACATCTGTGTGTCTCACAATGGAGTCACCAATGACTAATATGTTGGGTTTATGGGTATATGAAACAATGTCTAGAAGACTTAGGATCTTTGCTTGAAAGTGTTTACATAGGTATTTTTATACTCCAATCAGACTCCAAAGAATTTTTCCTCAGGTAGATTGCAAATGTTGGAGGTGTGATAGGGAAGAAAGAGATAATTGGGAACATATTTTCCTTGCAAACTACGCTATCAGAAAACTTGGTGAGCAAATTGGTGTAACCAGGGAAATTATTTTTGAGCTGTGATACAGAATCGGAATTGTCTAGACTTAGCATGGCCTAACCAAGTTCAACTCTGGTGGCTGACAAAAAAAGTAATGACTAGAAAATAGAAGTCAAAGTTTAAACCAACGGTACTACAAGTAGTGAATACAGTAACAGACACAAAATAACTGGAAATGGGATCTTTAGAAAAGGGTAAGAGCACATTGCATAGAAAAAATGTAATTGTGGGAACAATACATGCAGAATAATGTTTTTAGAGGAGGAATGAGGTTTAATGGAAGGCAGAAATTGAATGAACTGTATAATGTTTGACAGACAATGACTGGGTAGATAAGGAATGCATAATGTTTGCAGCTGAAAATATGTCAATATGGTTTGTTTTCATTTCTATAAATGTATGACTGTGTATGTCATAAATAATAACTAAATAAAGATGCTTCTTGTTTAAAACAAATGCTGTATTTTAACATCTGATATCAGTTTGACCATTTGGATGTAAAAAGAAAAAAAAAGCTACACAGTAAAAGGATGAACAGGGGAGTAGAGTTCTCCAAAAAGGTAGCATAGACAGAAAATAAACACAGCCTGACAAGTCGCTGCTGATCTATAACATGCTATATATATAAAAAGGTCTTTCTTACAAAGGCACTCTTTCTTCTGTTGTGAGACTAAAGACCACCTTCCCAAGGACCACCACTGCAGCATTCATTCCAGGTTTGAGGGCACTCAGAGGCTGTAGCTCCAATGGGATCTTCTCGCCTTTTGGTGTTTGATACTTGCCATCTCCACAAGGGCCCAAATCAGCTGGTCGAAGACTGCTTTGCAAGTGCTGTAGCTTCTTAGCTTTCACCTTACCCTGAAAAAAGTGAAGTCAGGGTCATTACAAGGATGTAGTTCAGATTAGGACTTACTTCACAACTGTCTGGATCAGCTTATGTTTTTTAACAATCAGAAATACAATCTGCTACCCATTATTCATATAAAAATATAAACTATGTATTTAACAAATGACAGATTAATTGGTCCCTGTCTGTACCCTGGAAACAGATTGACTGATTGCACCTTTCCTCATGGCAGTAATAATGTACATTAGCCAGAACTCCCCCCCACCCATAATGTCCAGATTGTAAAGCCATCATACTGCATGCAAGGCAAAATTAGAATGGCCAGGTATAATATTCACTCTGTGACAAGTGATAATCCACCACTTGGTTGGATACCGACAGGCCTCTGGTGCTACTCCAGGTCTCTCCAGAAAGGACAATTTTGTCCTTTGCATGTAAGTTGTCTATACACATCTCAGCATTGGCAAAGCTTGAAAAGAAAACTGGCAGGTGGGCAAACTGATTTAAGTTGAACTGTGTTGTAACATTGGGCATAAACAGAGATCATTTCCAAGTCAGACTCTGCCTTTACGGAACACAACATAACAGAACATGGAGGAAATGGTTTGCAACTCTGAAATTCATCAAGCAGAAGTAATAAGATGCTAGAAAAAGGGTTTTTCTTGAACAAGAACTTGAGTCCAGTAGAATGGGAGTAGGAGGAGGAGTTTCTCCAGTATGAGGTTTAAGTCCCATGGAGAAGTAGGGTGAATTAAAAGCGGTCTGGAGTGGAAGACTATTTAGGAAGGTCTTACAAAGCTTATAAAAAGCTAAGGAAGATTGTGGAAAACCTTAATATGATGAAATTGCAGCCAAGCGTACTTTGATGGACGAGCAACTGGATGATGAATGAAACAGCTGTGTCAAAAATGTGAAGATTGCAGAAATTGGAGCTGAAAAGGCATCTATATTCCTTCTTTGTTTGTCCATAAGGAAAACTCTGAATTTTACATCATAAATCTTTCTGGTCAAAGACTTCAAAGATGATGTGAGTAGCTGTATTACCTGGGATGGGAGCCTTGGGTTCCTGGAAACCAAGCTGTTAATCACAGTAAGTGGGTATCTGGGTGAGGCTGACCTGATAGATGTGACAGCAGATGAGGGAGCTGTGGAAAAAGAGGCAGGGGAAAACAAATCCGGCAGGTCCAGAATGGGATTATGAGAACTACCTTGGCTTTGCACATCTTGGCTACCTGCAAAAATCCTGGGATGATAGAAACTTGAGGGAAGGCAGAGAGAAGCCTGGGGAACTAATCATGGGCAAACATGTCTCTCAGAGGATAACGGAAAGACGCTGTTGCATTTGGTGTCAGAGGGTGAAGCTAAGAGAATGCAGCAAGGCTTTCTCACTGTGCAAAATACTGGGTATAAAGAACTGCTGAGAGACTATTTGTGTGGGAGCAGTATTTGTTTGCTCTACTTGTCCATAATCATATGGGATGTTCTTGGGATTTGCATCATCAGAAAGTGATGTGAAGATATGGTCAACTTCCAAAACCGCATGGCTTCTCAGGGGGGGGGTTTAATTTCTTAAAGTGTTTTGGTTATCTAATACCATGAAGTTAATGGACCCCATTCATAAGTCAGGGTATGATTAGAGCTCACAAAATTAGTATAGTTTCAGTCTTGGATGTTAGCCAAGACTACCCTTCTCAGCGCTCGCAGTGTGCTCAGAACTGCCTCCTCCTGTAATTTATATGGAGTTATATATATACTGGTAGCGCATTTAAGTATGAATGTAAATTATTTTTGTTATTAGACTGCTGCTCCTGCTACAACTGGAATTGTTAGTGTGTCTTTCTTCCACACTGCTCTCATTTCTACCTGCAAATCCTGGTATTTTATGACTTTGGTGTCTCTCTGTACACAATCACAGTCACTGGGTGCAGCAGTTTTAATGATCAAAGCTACTTCTGTTTTTTCTTTTTTTTTTCCTTTATGGATTACTATATTTAGTTTTCTTGCATCTGCTTCTCTATAATAATTTGTGGATCAAGTTTCCAATCCTTCCACTCTATTTATATATTATAATGTTTGTGCAATCTCCAGTGCAGCAGTCTTGCCACATTAGTGGACCATTCAGTACACAGGTCCTCTGCTGTAAATGTATAATAACCAGAAAAAAAGATGTGCGATTGTTTCCAGTTCTGTTTTACAGAACATGCATTTGCCAGTTTCCCCCAAAGGTTTCAATGGGCTTTGTAAACAAATGTATACATAGTTTGACTATCCTGGGCTGCCATCATTAGCCTTTACTCTGTAAACAAACGTGAACATAGTTTGACTATCCTGGGCTGCTATCATTAGCCTTTTACTTTGTAAACAAATGTGAACATGATTCACTATCATGGGCTGTCATAGGTAGATACTAGGCTAACTAGGCTAGCTATCCTAGGGCATTTGCAAGCCTAGCCAGAGTGTGTTTGGCTTTCGCCTCACTTTTAGATTAGTTAACTGTGCCTCTGTATAGTAGGCCACAGAAGAATAGCCCTTTTAAGGTTTGTTTACTGTGCCTCTGTCTAACAGGGACACAGACGAGATCCCAGGGGTAAACTTACAATTAGTTGACTGTGCCTCTGTATAGTAGGTCACAGATCATCACCCTTTTAAGGTTAGTTTACTGTGTCTCTGTCTAGCAGAGACACAGAAGAGATCCCAGGGGTAAACTTATGATCTCCCATCCACTCGTCAAGATTTCTCTTGAAGAGGATCATTGAGGGGCTCTGCCTAACATGGATTGGGATTTTGTTCCAGAGTTAGGGGAGCCTCTGGGATATGAATCTGTCCCTCCAGCATGTCCTATTTATTGCTGTGCTGAGGTTTAAGTCCCTGGAGCGTGTAGCTCTAAGGGATTTGGATTTCCTGAGGTGGTGCATGTCCATTAATTCTGGGTTTGACATGGCTTTGTATGTCAGGCATAGATCGCCTCTGAGTAGGCGGTAAGTAACAGAGTAGAGCTGGAGTTTCTTTAGTTGAACTGCATAGGGCATCTGTTTGAGGCCCGTGATCCTATTGGTGAGGTACTTTTGGGGTCTCTCCAGTTGCTGTACGTGTCGGGTAAGGTACATCCCAAATGGGGCATTGTATTCAATTATGGGCCTGATGAGTAGAGTGGCACAATGACCTCTCTTGATCTAGATGTGAACCCTTTTGTGATAAGGTGGGCTATATAGAAGGTTTTTCTAACCACTTTGGCAATGTGATTGTTAAAGGAGAGATTACTATCTACTTGGGTTCCCAAATCCCTAATTACTTCTTCCGTACTTAATGGATTACTATGCACTTTTTGGCATTTAGCTTGAGACCGGGGCTCTGGCACCAGGTATCCGTCTCTGAGAGACCCTTTTGGAGGATGCTTGTGTCAGCCGGAGAGTCAATTATGGCTCCCAGTTTGCAGTCATCTGCGAACGTGGCCAGCCATAGTCCTCCCATGTTAGCCTGTACCTCAGAGAAGTATATACCGAACAAGAGAGGTCCCAGGACTGAGCCTTGTGGGACACCACTTGTAACTGGTTTAGAGTCTGACATGGCACCTGCAATTCTGACCATATGGGTTCTATCCCTGAGCCAGTTTGTAACCCATTTTGTGACATAGGAGTTGATATTTAAGCTGGTAAGCTTATTTATGATGCCCGAGTGGGGTATTGTGTCGAAGGCCTTTGCGAGGTCCAGGTAGGCTGTGTGGACTACCTTCCCCTCATCTATGGCCTTGGTGTCAACTAAGTTTAAGAGGCAAGATCTGCCCTTAAAGCCGAATTGGGTAGGGTCCAGAGTCTGGAGGTTTCCAATGTCTTTGTTTATGAGTTCCATGATGATACGCTCCATAGCTTTGCAGACCAGACTAGTCAGGCTTATAGGGCGATAGTTCCCGGGGTCCGTTGTGGCACCACCTTTGTGGAGCGGAACCACTGTTGCTGTACGCCATTCGTTGGGTACATATCCTGTAGTAAGGCTGAGTTTGAACAATGACTAAGTGAGGGTTCAGTTCTTCTTGGAGCTTGTGTAAGACGCAGCCCGGGTCACCGTCCGGTCCTGCTGATGCCGTGTTTTTTGCTTTGGAGAGGGCAGCTTTCACCTGTGCATCTGTGATGTCTGGGAGGCTACATTCTGTTGGGATAGACATTTGCTCTTTTGGGGGGGAGAAGTTTGCACTGAACCTGTCTGCCAGGATGCTGGCAATGTCTGTGGGTTCAGTGCATTTTTTGCCATTTTGCACTAACTCAGAGCATATCTGGGAGTTGTCTGGGAGTTGCCTCCCGGATTCCTGATATAACTAAAGAAGGCCTTGTGATTATCTTTAGCGTCTTTGGCAATTTTTCTTTTGAAGCTGGCCTTTGATGATTTTATGAGGGATTGTAGTTTCTTGCTAGTACTGATCAGAGATGCCTTCCCTTTTTGGGATTTTGCCCTATCATGTAGTAGCTTCCTCCTTCTGTTGTATAGCTTATTTATGGCCGGGGTCCACCAGACAGATGGTCTGCTTTTGGAGGAGTCAGTCTTGGTTTTATCTGGGATAGCATGATCCATGCATTCCTGTAGGTGCTCACAGAATGCGTTTGTGAAGGATTCTGTTGTTTGGGCAGTATTTTCCACTGGCCCGGGGGCTTTGAAGGATTCCACCTCGGTTTTGAGAAGTGTGAAGTTTGCTTTTGTGAAATTTTTTACAGTGATTTCCTTGGCTGGGGGTGGGGACGGGATATGGATGTCCAGTGAGATTAGTTTATGGTCTGAACTTACCAATGAGGGGTTTACCTCCGGTGTGGAATATAGAGTCCCCATGTTGGTGATGACCAGGTCCAATATCTTGTCCCCTCTTGTGGGAGTGGTGACCAGTTGTTCCATAGCATTTGAGATTATAAACTCTAGGAACTGTTGGGCAAGGGTGTTGTGGCTTGAGTAGTTTTCCCAATCAATGTTTGGGTAGTTGAAGTCACCCAATATTATGGTGTTTGGAGACACCTTCATATTCTCCAATGTTCTCAGGAAAGCAGACTGGGGTTCCTGAGATTGGGAGGGTGATCTGTAGCAGTCTACAAACTGAAAGGCAGTTTTGTCCACTGTTAGTTGCACATGGATGGTCTCCGATGCTTCGTGCAGTGCCACTAGCCTGGAGGTGTGGGTATCTTTGATGAATATGGATACTCCCCCTCCTTTTGTGTTTCGGTCCGGGTTTTGGGGCTGAAAAGCACGGTATGAGTTATAACCTGGTAGTGCTGGGGTGCTCTCGGGAGCCTTGAACCAGGCTTCTGTTACCGCACAGATATCGATAGTCTCCATACTGAGGAGAGCCTAGAGTGCGTGCATCTTGAGGTTTAGACTTCTGGCGTTGAGTAGCATTACCCTTAGTTTTTTTCTCCTTGTGTTGTCTATGGAGGTGGGTTTGTCTTTTGAGCCTTGCCTAAAAAAGGCACTATGGGTGTGGCAAGAGCCTTAGCCAGTATTCGAAAGCCCAGGGGTGACAGGTGCAAGCCGTCCCTAGCGAAGCAACATGGCTTGTCGAACATGTCATCCCAGGCTGACAGACACTGGATCCCCTTTGAACGACACCAATACTTTAGCCAATTGTTAAAATTGATCATTTTGTCTTTATACTGCGGCATCATTCTTGGTGAGGGCAAGATGCTACTCAAGGTCAGAGTCATACCGGCCTGGGCTACATGATCAGAGAGCTCCTCTATGTCTCTTTTCATGTAGTCCAGGGAGGTATGTCTCAGGTCATTCACACCAGCATGGACAATGACGGAGTCATATTTGTACTTGCTTTGGAGTGACCCGAGTGCTTGTGTTATGTGGCGGATCCTGGCACCTGACAGGCAGCTTACAATGACCTTCTCCTTGTTCAGTCTGGTGAGTGGGACCTCTGTGTGTCTGACAATAGAGTCACCTATTACAAGTGTATTTGGTGTGTTGTTTAGCCTTAAGGGCTGTGACTGTGTGGCACACTGACTTTGTGAAATATGTGATACGTGGGTATTGTTGTGGGGTAGCTGTTGCTTGGATGTCTGCTTTGGAGGTCTCTGCTGCTTTGGCAGATTTTTATTTAGAGCCTCCGAGTATGTTTTTGTGTGTTTATGTGTTTGGTTTGCTGATGCGCTAGGTCTATGTGAGACTGGAATTGTGATGTGAGTGGTTTCCTTCTCCTCCTGACTGACTGTGCCAATTCTTGGGTTGAGAGAGCTCAGCCTCCAGTTTGGCTGTATAGTTGCATCTCTCACATATATTTCAGCTTGTTGGGAGGAGGAGAGGGTGGTCCGTGTACATAAGGCAATTGTAACATTGCCTCAAGATTCCCAGATTCACTAGCTGGACTGGAGAGTAAACCTGAAACTGTCTCTCGGACATACCAGAATAGTATAAGGAGCTGCTTATTGACTGATCAGAAAGGACCAATAGGGAGCCAAGTACTTATAAAAAGTATAATAGGGTGTATTGCTTTAGTTTGTTAGTGTTTACTTATAAGATCTGAGCAAGTGCAGGGCTTTAGAAGGAAAAGAGAGTGCTTACTTTGAGAGTTAGAACAGTTCTAAGGGAAAAAGTGAAGAGTAGACTTTGTGGAGCCAGGAATAGTTTAAACCCGTTTAAGCGGCGCTGCCCGATACTGTTGTCATTAGCCTTTACTTTGTAAACAAACGTGAACACAGTTCACTGTTCCAGGCTGCCATCATTAATCTTTCATCTTTTGGTTTCACTTCACTTTTCTTTGACCATTCCTGTATCAAATCTTGATCAGCATGAGGTTGTTCCGGAACATCTCTGTTAGAGGTAGCCTCAGCTCTAGTGGAATGACCCTTCTGTTTACAGGGAAAAGCCTTCCCTTTCAAGCTATACCCCAAAGAAATACAGTCAGATAACCACTGCGACAGAGTAACCTTAGACACTGGCGTACCCAGGGCCGGTGCTAGGATTTTGGGGGCCCCCAGCAAGTTTCAAGTTGGGGGCCCTACCCAGGAGAATATAAAGTGTGACCAAATTGCTGTCACACCCCCTTCCCTGCCAAGCTTATCCAGCACCATTTAAAGATCATTACAGAGGTGATCATTAAAGGCCTTTAAGTGTTTATGCCTGCTTAATTCCCATGATTGCCTTCTTTTCCCTTTACTATAGTTAAAATCCTTACTTCTTCCGTACCCTTGTTCCTGGCTTCCCCTAAGTGTTGTTCTACTCCATGTACGACACCAAGCTTTATCAGTCATTATGCTCTAAAGCCATCGATGGAATGTACCCTGCTACATGAGTAGGGAAGTGCCAATGTGGTTCAATACATTTATTGTTTCATTTTATCAACATCAACCCTCTTTTTCACATTTTCTACATGGGTCAGGGTGTCATGTTAACTGTTGCCATTTCTCTCGATTCAATGTCACACTCCTGCTCTCTTCGACACTCATGCCAGACTGTCATAGATCTTCAATCACACAATACATTCACCGCTTTGCTGGATGCCCTCATTTCTTCTTAACTTCTTCCTGTCTGTCCCAAATCTTTTTCACCACACTGTCTTCTGCTTTTCTGGACATGTGCCTGCACCACAGTAATCTGTTCTCTTCGATATTTTCCGGAATTGGAGCTACTTTGGCCTCTGATCTGATGGCCACATTTCTTAATCTGTCCCACAATGTGCATCCTACCACCCTTCTTGTTAGGGTGCTAGAGCCCTGAATAATTCCTTGAAATGTTGTACTTTCTCTCCAGTCAACTTCCAGGTCTTCAGCCTGGTCTCTGTTGACCTTAGAGCCTTCTCTGACCACTGCTTGCAGCTGATTGTGGCAACCAGTGCTTTATGCTGTGGGCTGACTGTTTCACTGGGGATGACTTTGCAATTACTGATTCTACCCCAGTGCCTTTTTCTTATTAGGAGACTTCTACCAGAGTTGCATGTTGGTCACTCTTGTATATGATCTTGTGACTGTCCCTCTTTCTGAACCATTTGTTGGCTACTATCAAGCCATTTTCCTGACAGAATTCCTCCTGAGTAGTAGTCTCTGGATGCCAAGCCAAGTGGCTTTGCTTCACTGCCCTTCCATACATAGAATGTCCAGCCTCCTTCATACCATCATGTCATCTGCTTCTAAGCTCCATCCTGTCAGTGAACCTACACTGAGTGTAGCAGTTCTTAGTTCATGTTTGGCAGGTTGATTGGTTTTATTTCCAGCTTTTTCTCAACAGCTGTATCCCAGGTAACCCAGGCTGGTTAACTGGACACTGGCCAGCCAGTAGCTTATTCACTTAGGGCTACTGGACTTTATGGCGGGCACACACTGGTCAACAGAGGCGTGTACACCCCTTCCTCCATTAGCATTGGTCCCTTGTGTAGGTTGGACTAGTCCGGGTCCTCAACCCATTTATCACCAGCAAATACCCATGTCCATTTGGTGACATTAGTCAACATGACTGAATCACCTACAGCCACATTTTACACTGTCGGGTGGTTAGCCCTGCCTCAGCATGCATTCTGTCATTCATGTTCTATCTTGAGGATACTGTGCAGCATATACTCTCATGAGAATCATGGAGTTTGTGCCGTTATGTGGGATACTACTTACCAGTGGCATTTAAAAAGAACTATGGATGCATTTTATCACAGGATTACTGTTAAAGCAGGACTAATAAAGACACAGCAAATGAAATGAGGGTAACCACAGTACATTCGCTAGGTAGTTTTCCAGTACAGTCAGTTATGCATAAAAGGTATTGCATGGCTGAAAGGGGGAATAACTGTAAATACAAATATAATGATAGTTGCAGATACATATGTCTATATCTACTGTCTGTTCCCACAGCATCTCTTGTTATACAGTTTAACTTTCCATAACATTTTTATCTAGAAAATGATTATGACTTTTTTTATTGAAAGTCGAATATATCCTTATAAGCTGTTTAGATATAAGGTGAGGAAATAAGGAAAGCATACATCAAAATGTTTATTAAAGAAACCAGAGCCTTTAACTTCAAGGCTCTCTACATGAAACTTTTTTTTTTCCACAACCATGTTAACCCTCCCATACAGCCTTCAGCACACCAGGCTGCTGGCTAATGACAAGGATGGGAGCTTGTAGGGGGCACTTGACTCCTGTCGTCTCTCACAACTCCATGCTGGCTAATGACAGGGATGGGAGCTTGTAAGGGGCGCTTGACTCCTGTCATCTCTCATAACTCCACACTGGCTAATGACAGGGATGGAAGCTTGTAACAGGTGCTTGACTCCTGTCATCTCTCACAACTCCCACAACTCCACTGACAGAAGGCTTTCAAGAGTTAGTGAATTTTCAGCACTGGGGGGATTTGGAACATGGTTAAAAATCTGCACAGATGACTTCTTTACATGAAGGTAATGGCAGAAAAAAATAACACTGGCTATGCTCAGCAGGATCGAGTGTCACAGGAGACAGCAATAACTGTCAGCATGACAGATACATGGAACTCCAAGGCAAATAGCAATGATCCATACCCATTAAACTCAGTGCTAGATCAAAGTCTAGTGCCACCTCACAGAAAGCTCCTCCAAAGATGAGGACAAAAAAAGCTCACCTGAAGTTAGCTGCACTGCACTTGCACCCAGCTCAGTTGCACTGCTCCTCACGCCCCATAACAGTTTGCACCTAGGGCAATCATACCATTTGCACCACCTTAGCTACAGCAATGGTTTCAATGACATGTCACCATTATGGCACTTTCCCCATTATGTCTTCACTCTGTAGGTCCACCCGATGAGCAAGAGAAAAATTGGATTACCCAGGCACATTAATTGTCAACTTCTTCTGTTGCAACTTATGAGAGGGGGTATGACTTGTTCACTGCACAGGGGTGAAGATTACCTGTTATGTGGCTGCTGATATCCCATTACCTGTTAACCAAACACTGAGGCTGCTGTTTTGGACAATGTATTCAAGTGTCTTGTCAAGATAGAGAAACTTGTATGCTTAACTGCAGATTCACTGGGGTGGCACCCCCTTAACTTTGGGCCACAGAGGGTCAGTCACCATCTGGAAATGTTGATCATCCAACACTGGTCCTGTATAGGTTACCATCTTAGCCATCCTGACATCCCCCATATATCCAGCACCCTAACTGGTGTGACTTCCTTTATATGTATCCTGCCCCACATTTTACATATGGTAAAACCTCCCCATCACCATCCCCCATGTATTTGTCCGACAATTTCCAACCCATTCTTCTCTGTGCAGAACCACCCATCTGTTTCTACTCTTTTGCATTTGTTTTTTTTTCTGAAACATAGCCCTACATCTTTTATTTTTCAGCCTTTCCTTGCATAAAATACCTCCTCATAGCTCTCTTTACCTCTTGTCTTCATTTAAATTAGAGTGGATCTCTCCCCCAAAAAGGTACCCTACTGTCCTACCTTTTTCATATCACTGTATTTTTTGCTCTTCCTTGTGTGCTTCTGTTTTCTTGCTTTCTTCCTTTCATACGCTCTTATACACTCCTTTCTTTTTCACTGTAACAAGGACAGAAGTGGGCATGTGATTTCAGTCACCTCTTGAGTGATACTCACATACTGCAGTTTGCAAGAAGGTTGCTCTTTGCAGTGTTTTCTGGGGTGAAATACAATGTCTTGGAACAGTCACTGTATTGTGCATGACCTAGTCAGGTACCTTTGTGACACTTTAATTAGCAAGGTCACTACAAATACATGCATTTACTCTGCATGTTGTCATTACCGTGTTCTGCTTCACATCACTACAGCAATAAGCCAAAGATGCTCCATTCTATTGATCCTGGTTATCGTACCACAACTGTGTAGGACTGAGTACGCTAAAACACTAGGGTTCTCTGGTTCAATTCTTGGTTGGGGTGTCTTCCCTGCAGACTCTGCATGTACTCCCTGTGTTAGTGTGGGTTTCCTCCCACATTCCAAAGGCATGCAATAGGTGGATTGGACACTCTAAATTGACACATGAGGGAGTGTGCCCCCCCAAACCACCTGCTAATTAAATACACCAATTCTGAGATCGCACTACAGCAAAGAAAACAGTGAATATACCATTACGCTCTGTACATGAGATCCATTTAAACAGTTCAAAGTTTCAAAACTTTGACCTTATGGTATCAACCATAAGAAAGTCGACGATTTGAAAGTATGAAATCTAGAAGTAGACCTACATATATATATATATATATATATATATATATATATATATATATATACACACACACATATATATATATATATATATATATATATATATATATATATATATATACATATATATATATATATATATATATATATATGTGTGTGTGTCTTTTTGGGATCTGCATATGGCCTTTTAAGCCATGAAAAATCCAACCGTATTTGACCTTCTATTTCTTCACAAAATAAATGGAGCATTAAAATACCAGGTTAAAGGAACTAAATCTCAACAAAAATACGCCACATTGATATTATAGATACATTTTACAGTGCATCCCCACTTCTGTAACAAACTTCCAAAATGTCAAGCAGAGTATCACCGTTAGTACTTTTAAGGTAAACTTTGGTAATTGGATAGCCAGCCTCAAAATGTCCCTTGGTCTGATTTGTGCTGCCCTGCTTGAATTGGGCAGGGATCTTGATAATGGGTTAATGGCTAGGTTTGTAATGGTCTGCTGACTTATTCCCTAATACTTACCTATGAGCCCAATATACCACAAGCTAACATTTGGTATTGACCAATAGTTATTTATTGCTGTAAAACCACTACAACCTTTCTCATTACATGCTTTAAATCATTGCTGTTTTTTTCCCAGAGTTCCCTTTACAGACTACATACTGCTGAACTATAACAGAAGTCTAACATACACTGCCTACTCCACGTTTCTGAAGCCAAGCACAAACTGCACCACAAAACTTTAACAATGCAAGAGTCAAGGTACAAGGAAGTCTGCAGACCAAAATGTTGTAGTAAAAGGCAGAAAAGTCCCAGAACTGCCCCAGTTATATAATAATAAAAAAAAAAAAGACAACTTACTTCCTTGTCTGTTGCAGCCAATCAGGTCCCTTGCTTCACTGAAGTTCATAGGTTCATAGATTCATAGATTAGTACTAGGCTAAGTGCCCTTGTGGGCCATTTTAAGCCTAGCCAATTGCCCCATGTGATAATCAAACCCTGCACCTTGTGTCTAAGGTAAACACCTTAACCATTATGCCAACCTCCCACCACTTAAGTGGACCCGATTGAGGGCAGCTTACAGACCAGTTAAAATTAAAAAAAAAAAAAAAAAAAAAAAACGGAAAAAAGTTTGCGATCGTACGGTGACATCATGTAGCTGTACGGAGGTCTAAAAGATGTGGAGGAATGAATGACAGAGAAGGAGAAACCCCGCGGCTGCTGCATGGAGGCCCTTTTTCACGGGCAGATGATCAGAGGCTCCACACGACCTCGGGTTCCGCAGATGCCGAACGCTGGCTATGGGCGTACCCAACTGGGCCTTTGAAAAAAAAAAACAAAGAACTGATTAGACTTTCTGAAAGATTTGATTCTGTCCAAACAAAACCTCAACTGTCTATGGAGTGTGACAATGTAGTAAACATTCTACTTTAAAGAATAAAAAAGGTAAAATGCCTTGACACTTGAAAACAACTCCAACAATAAAACCAAAGAAAGGCATTGGTTAGGCAGTTCGGATCTCAGTAGAAAAAGGTTTAATGTAGACACAGAAGCACACTGACAGCACAATAAATCCACACAAACGCTTTAACTTGTTCACTGCATTTCCGTCCTACAACTTCATCAGAGGAGTGTACCAACAGTTAAAACACTACTATACACTATTTAAAAACCCCAAACCAAATCAAATCAACAGTGTAATTAAAACAACTGTGTAATTAAAAAGACAAGTACATATCTTAAAAATGTTACATAAAATCAATGTTTAAAATTCACTATTTAAAAAAAGGACATGAAATCATTCAGAACATAAATTTTAAAAACATGATATTGCACATCAGTAAAGATAAATATGTTTATAAAAATGTATATAAGAATATGTTTAAAAAGTATATATGTGAATACTTTATACAATGTATAAGTTAAAACGGGTTCCGTCAATATGTTCGAAGTTTCACTACTTCGAACCCCACTTCACCAAGTCCACTTGTTCGAAGTAGTGAAACTTCGAACATTTGACTTCAGCAGTCGCACTACAGCGCGGTATGGGACTATTCCCTTTTCCCCGCTGTAGTGGGATCTCGAAGATGGTATATTTAAGTAGGGTGGGTGTGGGGGGCACAGCCCCCCACATGGGGGGGTGTAGAGGGGCTTGCCCCCCCTGCAAAAACATGTTTTACTGCTTTCATTTTTGTTTTGGGTACTAGACTTCATCAAAAGTGCACTTTCGTTTAAGTGGACTTTCGCTGAAGTGTAGGGTCTACTGCTTAATTTCAGAGAAGTGTCTTTTCGATGCTCAGTAGTAGACCCATTAAAAACCTATCTAATATCACCTTCTACTGACTGAATTGTAAATTACAACTTAGCTAATCTCAGTTTTAAAACTGTCTTCAAAGATACATTTTCATTCAAACCCGATATACATTTGCTTCTAAAATGAATTGCCAATATAGTTCTCTATTCTAACCGGGTTTCCCAAGAACCACCCCTTGGGTCTATAGGTAACAGGTTTGCCCCACTTCTAGGAAAAGGTATCGTAGATATTGGTTATAAAAAGAAAGATGGAGATATGACCCTACAATAAGGCTTTGATAATTACGTACAATGGTGAAGCCAAACTTGTTAGAGATATTATAGAGAATGGATGGAAAAAGTTTGCTAGTATATCTGACTTGAATATTATATTTGAGAACCCTTTTAAATGTATTTAACAAAAGGGGTCAGAACATAAAGTCCATCTTGGAAGGTGGTGCGTCTAGGTACAAAGGTATAAATTCCAAAAAGAAAGGCACATACAAGTGTGGCAATTGTGCCCAGTGTCCCTATATTAAATTAGAGGAAGTGGTACATTTAAAATGTAGGAACAAAATTGTCAAAACCAGGGGATATGCCAATTGTAGTACAAATGGCATTATTTACTTAGCTTTATGCGACCAGTGTGATGCATATTATGCAGGAAAAATGGAGAAGAAATTTAAAATGAGAGTGTATGAACACGTAGGAAGACTAACATTAATAATGCTTTGTACAAACACAAAGTTGTACTGATGCTAGTTTTGCCTTTTTTGCCACAGAAGTGTTACCTACAGACCCAAGGGGCGGTCCTTGGGAAACCCGGTTAGAATATAGGGAACTATATCGGCAATTAATTTTAGAACCAAATGCATATCTGGGTTTGAATGAAAATGCATCCTTGACGCCAGTTTTAAAACTGAGATCAGCTAAATTGTAATTTACAATTCAGTCAGTAGATGGTGATATTAGATAGGTTTTAACATATACATTGTATAAAGTATTCACATATACACTTTTTAAATATATTCTTATATACAATTTTATAAACATACTTATGTTTACTGATATGCAATATCATGTTTTTAAAATTTATGTTCTGAATGATTTCATGTCCTTTTTTAAATCGTGAATTTTTAAACAGTAAAACATATGCACTTGTCTTGTTAATTACAGTTGTTTTACTTACATTGTTGATTTGATTGGCTTGGGGTTTTTAAATAGTAGTTTTAACTGTTGGTATGGTCGCTGATGAAGTTATAGGACAAAAGCACGGTGAACAAGTTAAAGCGTTTGTATGAATTTATTGTGCTGTCAGTGTCCTTCTGTGTCTGCATTAAAACTTTTTCGACTGAAAAACATTCTACTTTACTGCAGAATTCAGGAAAAAAACACTGGCAAGTGAATGGTTTGATTCAAATTGTTCTCAGTTGCCACCTTTGCAGAAGAGTAGAATCCGCTTGTAGAAACACCCTATCTTTATGAAAGCCAAATTAAATCTCATGGACAGAATTTCTACAGCTACCTTCTTGCTTTTGCATGGAACGAGACACTCGCGGTTTGCTTAATCGCGGTTTGGACCGCGGAAGGACATCACCCTATCTACCTCCGCTGAAAAAGTGCTTTAGCTCAGTCGGAGTATCCCATCAACAAATATCAAATAAATAAATACACAGGTATTCAAGGTCAAACCCTGCAGTTCTGACACACACCTGGTGGGAAGTAACAGCCACCGAGAATAAGATCTTCCAAGATAACAACTTCAGTTCAACCCTAGCTGATGGCTCAAACAGAGGTGTAACAAGCAGCTGAAGCAAAAAAGTCAAGTTTCACTGTACAGCAGGATCCCAGACCAGAGGGTGCAGCAAAAGGTTTCCCTTGAAAAAGGCCTTTGAAATTGTCAGAGCCGCCAAGGGCATATTATCTCTGCCAATGTGAAAGTTAGAAACAGCTACTAACTTCATAGGTTCACTGGTGTACAGCAGGCTAATGACCACTAGGACTCTTAAAAGCTTACCCATGCAACCAAAATGTCAAACACAAATTTGATTTATAGGGGAATTATTTACCAACATTAATGGTAGAATAACTGAAACCTGAGTCAGCAAGAAAGTCCAGAAAAACTTCCAAAGGGGCAGAGGAAAAAGAATTTTCAATGAGCTCAGAGAGCAAAATGTTTCCACTTGCTACCAAATACTTTACAAGCAGACACCCTCTCAGATGAGGGCAACATATGCACCACTCTGTCCGAAAGTTTGGGATCTCTGGTCATCAGGTAAATTGGAGGAATCATGGGGTTAACCTGAGCATCTGAAGGTTGGGTGGATCGAAGCCCACCAAGTGAGAAATCAGATCTGGAATGGAATCTGCGACCCAAGGAAGGTACCTCAGAAGAGGCCAATGAAAGGGGTACCATACCTGGCGGTGCTAAAAGCAGCAATAAGGATCACAGTCACTCTGCAATGGGCAGCCTCCTGTAGAAACATCATAATCAATGGGGTCAGAGGATATGCATACAGGAGACACGGAAGCCAAGCGTACATAACAGTGTCCCTGGCTGAATGTCCCCAAGAGGGAACTAAGGCATACTAGCTGCTGCACTTGGTGTTGGATGGGAAAGCCAACAAGTTGCAACATGCATCTCTCCAGTGCTGAAAAATTCAAACTGCAATCATCGGATTTAGGGACCAGTCAGGAGGAAAAAGAATGCTCCTGTTCAGATTTGCAAAAAATGTTGGATTTCCCCAGGATATGCATTGAGATGAAACTGCTCATTGCCAAACCCTCAGGGCCTCCTAACAAAGGGGGTAAGATTGGGTTCTCCCTGACTGTTCAGACACCAGACAGCAGACATATTGATTCTTTTGATTTTTTTTTAAAAGGTTTTAGCTTCTGGTATTTAAGCCCTGTGTTTGAGCCGGTTTTTGCTTCTTTGAACCAAGCTGAACTGAGGTGGGCTACCAGCCACAAATCTGAAAAGAGATACCAGATGACAAGAGGCCTCTGAGCTTCCCAAAAACTGTTAAGTTGATTTTTTTTTTTTTTGTTTTTGCTTGACTATACTATTTACTCTACTTTCTACTGAGTTCTGCTTATTTAATACTGTAAGTACTGTAAACTAAACCCCACTGTATGGAATTCGTCAGCCTTACTGTGCCTATTAAATCATATTTTGTTGCTGTTTTCATAGGTAGGTACTAGGCTATTGGGCCAAGCACCTACGTAAGCCTAGCCAGCAAGGTTCCATAGCTTACGCCACCCAAGAAAGTTATTTTCCTGTGCCACTGTCCAGCAGAGACACAGAAGTGATCCCTGGGGTGTATTTCCTATTTCTCATCCACTCATCAAGATTTTTCTTGAAGATTGCAATTGAAGAACTTTGCTTGACATAGATGGGTATCTTGTTCCAGAGTATAGGAAGTCTTTGGGACAGGAATCTATCCCTCCAGCTTGTCCCGTTTATTGTGGTGACAAGGTTTAGGTCCCTAGAGCATGTAGCTCAGAGGGATTGGGATTTCTTTAGCTGTAGCATGTCCAACAGCTCTGGATTTGACATAGCTTTGTATGTTAAGCAGAGATCGCCTCTAAGTAGGCGATATGCGACGGAGTAAAGCTGGAGTTTTTTGAGGCAGTCAGTGTAAGTAAGGCATTTGTTTGAGACCAGTAATCCTCTTTGTGAGGTACTTCTGTGGCCTTTCCAGCTGCTGCAGATGTCTTGTGAAGTACATTCCAAAAGGGGCATTGTACTCTATATATTGGGTCTAATGAGTGACGAGTAGAGGGGAACAATGACCTCTTTTTTCCTGGATGAGAACCCTTTTATGATGAGGTGTGCCACGTGGAAGGACTTCCTGACTACTGTGGAGATGTGACTATCGAAGGAGAGACTACTGTCCACCTGGGTCCCAAGGTCTCATCACGCATTCGGTGTTAAATAGATTGCTGCCTATGTGGTAGTTCATGGGTACAGAGTTTTTACCAAAGGGGATGACACTGCACTTTTTGGCATTGAGCTTGAGGCCATGATTCTGACACCAGGCATCTGTCTCAGTGAGGCCCTTCTGTGGGATGTCCACATAATTTGGGGACTTGACTATGGCTCCTAATTTGCAGTCATCTGCAAACTTCGTTAGCCAGAGGCCTTCTGTGTTAGCCTGTACTTCAGAAAAGTAGATACCAAACAGGAGAGGCTCCAGGACGGAACCCTGTGGTGCTCCACTTGTCACTGCTTTGAGGTCAGATTTGGAGTCTGCAACTTTTACAGTGTGGGTTCTGTCAGTGAGCCAAGTTGGCGACCCATCTTGTGATGTAGGGATTTATACCTAGTTTAGTGAGTTTAGCTATAATTCCAGAATGGGGGATGGTGTCGAAAGCCTTGGCGAGGTCAAGATAGGCTGTGTAAACCACCTTACCCTCATCCACAGCTTTGGTGACTGCCGCAAAGAAGTCAATCAGGTTCAGGAGGCATGATCTGCCTTTCATAAACCGGAACTTGGTGGTATGCAGAGTTTGGAGGTTACCAATGTCTTTGTTTATGAGTTCCATGATGATACGTTCCATGGCCTTGCAGACCAGGCTCGTCAGGCTAATAGGTCATGACCGCAAAGCTTTTTTTCACTATTTTCACTGTTTGAAAAGTAATTTGTGCTACGTTTCACTGTTTGCAAAGCATCTGTTCTGTTTTCCCACCAAGCAGTGTTTTAAAGAACTGATTTGTTTGCCATTTAAAAAGTACAGTTGTGTACACTTACCATAAATGTAGATGTTCGGGGGGTATTTACTGTTGCAGTCATCGCATTTGGGTTATTCCTGCCAGGGTAGCCCTCGGCTGGCCTGAATGCCAGAGACTTAGTATTTCTGCATTGATTGCTGTCACTTGAGGACTGACGTCAGGTCATCAGTAGTATGAAGTAATGCAGTAGACGCTATTACATCAGTTTTTCTTGCCTTAACCTGTCAGGAGCCTCCAACTAGGACTCCAGGTTCTGGTGGAAGAAACCCCACCTGTGGAAAATAAATACCAATAAGTCCCTTGTAAGGAAAGGAGAACAACAAGTTAAAATGGTAATAAAAGGCGAAGAAAGGGGGATGGAGGGAGGGAAAAGTACAGTTTTGTACCTACCATAAATGTAGATGTCCGAACAGGATAGCATCTGCAGTCATAACAAATGGGTTGTCCTGTCGTCAGGCAGCCCTTCGGTCGGCCGGATTCCAAAGTCTGGGTCCGGCTTTGGCTGATGTCGCACTTCACC
Source organism: Protopterus annectens (assembly GCF_019279795.1). NCBI lineage: Eukaryota > Metazoa > Chordata > Ceratodontiformes > Protopteridae > Protopterus > Protopterus annectens. The sequence continues at coordinate 112,881,444 of NC_056750.1, read as the reverse complement.
CAACGTCATCTCTACTGGTCTTCGGGTATAAAGGCATCAGCCGACGCCATTTTCCTCAGTGTTTCTTGCCCCAGATGCCAGTTGCCCACTTGGAAAGCTAAATTTTGGATAAATGCCAATGTTTCCAAAATAATAGAAGGCAAACACAAAAAATAAGCATGTATGTACATATATACAAACAAATACACCATAAGAGACTCCCCCCCAGCTAGCTATTAGGAGGGTAAATACCCTAGGAGTACCACAGAGCGGAAGGAGGGTGGGTAATCCTGACTGCAGATGCTATCCTGTTCGGACATCTACATTTATGGTAGGTACAAAACTGTACTATGTCCTTCAAGGATGCATCTGCAGTCATAACAAATGGGTAGAATACCATAGCCAAACTAGGGGAGGAGGAAGAAGAATTATGGTGTAGTTAGGATCCCTTGCAATACAGCAGTGGCAAATCCTGCTCGGGATCTAGAGTATAGAGGTAAATTATAATGCTTGGCAAATGTATGCACGGAGGTCCAAGTAGCCGCCTCAATAATGTCCTTGGTTGCCACTCCTCGTAAGAAAGCTGTGGTAGTGGCTGTAGCCCTTGTAGAATGAGGTCTTATGTTCTGTGGAATTGGTTTTCCATGGTAGGAGTAACAGAATCTTATGCAATTTCCTATCCATTTGGAGATTGTCTGTTTGGAAATTGCTTTTCCTTCCTTCCTGTTGCATAGGCTACTAAAAGCTGGTCAGTTTTTCTGTTACCTTTGGTTCTGTCCAGGTAGTAGCGTAACTGTCTATGTACATCCAAGGTATGCAGCAGTCTTTCCCCCCTGTTCTGTGGATTGGGAAAGAAGGTAGGCAGGTGGATTGCCTGGTTTAAAGACACTCTGGATACCACCTTAGGCATAAATGTAGGATTAGTTCTCATGGACACTCTATCTTGATGGAAGATTGGGAAGGGTTGTACTGCCATTAAGGCCTGTAGTTCCGAAACCCTCCTTGCTGAAGTAATTGCCAGTAGGAAAGCAGTTTTCCATGATAGGTGTTGAAGATCTGCTGTTGCTGCTGGTTCAAATGGAGGGAGTGTCAATTTTTCTAGCACAAAGTTCAAGTCCCATGCTGGTAATGGTGGTTTCCTAGGAGGTTTTACATTCTTGATCCCTCTGAGGAACTGCCTGAGAAGAGGATGCGAAAAGACAGGTGGATTGAAGCTGTATTCTGCTGAAATAGCTGATGCATGTATCTTGATGGAGGAATAGGACAGGCCTGTATGTAGAAGCTCTGCCAAGTACTCCAGGATGTTAGCAATATCTATGTTCGACACATCTTTTCCTCTTTCAGTACTCCAAATGACAAACCTTTTCCATTTTCCTGCATAGTTCCTTCTTGTTGAAGGTCTGCGGGCTTCAAGGATAATGTCTTTAATCCTTTGGGATAAGTCTGGGTTAGTTGCTGTTATGTGATGTTCCAGGCAGTCAGTTGCAAGGTTTTTAGGTTTGGGTGCATGATGTTGTAGTTGTTCTGAGTTAACATCAAAGACATCAGGGGTATTGACCACATTCTCCCCTGAGACATGCTCCTCAGCAATGGATACCAGTGTTGTCTTGGCCAATTCGGAGCTATCAGAATTATCCTTGGACGTTCCTCTTTGATTTTCAGTAGTACCTTGTGCATCAAAGGAAGAGGTGGAAATGCATATGCTGTCAGGCCTTTCCAACTGAAGGATAGAGAGTCCACCTTCCATGCAAGTGGGTGGTATGTCCTTGTGCAGAATTTTTTGAGCTGGTGATTGAGTGGGGATGTGAATCGGTCTATTTGTGGCATTCCCCATTTCTTTGTGATGGCCTTGAAGATATCCGGGTGTAGCATCCATTCGTGAGCATCCGAGGTGGTTCTGCTTAACATGTCTGCTAGGGTGTTTTCTTTTCCCGGCACAAATATTGCCTGTAACTGGATGTTGTAGCTCAGAGCCATATTCCAAAGGTCCAGAGTCATCCTGCATAGGGGGTATGAATGAGTGCCTCCCTGTTTGTTGATGTACCACATGACTGTGGTGTTGTCTGTCCTTATCATTAAATGGCCTTCTTTGAGGAATGGTCTGAATTTCTGGATTGCTAGTTTTACTGCCAGCATTTCTTTTTGGTTTATGTGCAGGTGCAGCTGGTCTGGAGTCCACAATCATTGTATGCATTTGTCCAACATGTGCGCCCCCCAGCCTAGGTCTGAGGCGTCCGTTGTGATGGTTTGGCTTGCTTGAAAGTTGTGGAATGGCAAGCCTGGGTTTGACTGGCATGCTTGAGCCCACCATAGGAACTCTTGTTTCAGGCATGGGATTATTGGAATTTCGGTTTCTAAGCTGTGCCTGTGTTGAGACCATAAATTCTTTAGGTACCACTGTAGCTTTCTCATATGCAGTCTGGCATGGGGTACCAGGATTATGCATGATGCCATGAAGCCCAAGGCCTGCAGTACTTTTCTTGCTGTTAGTTTGTTCTGCTTTGTTAATGCCAAGAAGTAAAGAGGAGTTGTTCTTGTTTTTCTGCAGTTAGGAATGCCATTTGTTTTACTGTGTCCAATTCCACTCCAAGAATGTTCTTGTCTGGGATGGTATCAGTCTTGACTTTTTAAATTGACTGTGTATCCCAGGGCTTGTAGTAAGCAAATGACTCTTTGTAAATCTGTTGTCAGCTTGCTTTTGTTGTCCGCTTGTAACAGGCAGTCGTCCAGGTATGGATAAATTTGGACTCCTTGTAGCCTGCAATGAGCGATTACTGATGCCAGGCATTTTGTGAATACTCTGGGTGCAGTAGATAAGCCAAAGGGCAATGCTGAGAATTGATAATGCTCTGATCCTGCAAGAAATCTGAGGTATCTTCTGCAATTTGGGCGTATGGGGACGTGCAGGTATGCCTCCTTGAGATCTAGAGTTACCAGCCAACACTCCTTGCCCAGCATGGGAAGAAGTTGCTGTAGGGTCAGCATTTTGAATTTTGGGACAATGATGAATGTGTTTAAGACGGACAGGTCGAGAATAGGTCTCCAACTTTGCTCTTTTCTTGGTACTAGGAAGAGTCTGGAGTAGAATCCTTTGCCCTGTTCTGTTATTGGTACTCTTTCCACAGCTCTCATCTTTGTTAATTGAGCTATCTGCTTTAGAGCTTCTGTTTTTTTATTTGGAGGCAGGTTTGGCATTCCTCTTTTTACTGGTAAGGTGTGGAAGTGGAACCTGTAGCCTTGGTCTATGGTTTGCAAAATCCACTTGTCTTTTGTGATATAGTGCCAATTTTTGAAAATAAGGCTAACTTTCCGCCTAAAGGTGCTGCTATTTGCTCCCTGGTAGGCGGTGTCAGAGCCAAGTCACTGTGATTGTCCTGTTGCAGTGGCAGTGGTTGTGTCTGTGCCTCGCTGGTTATTGCCTTGCCACTGGCGTCCTCTGTAGGCACCTCCTCTGGATTGATTTCTGCCTCTAGAGCGTCTATTCCTGCCTCTTTGAGATTTTGAGGAGTCTGGAAAGGACCAATTTCTGGCAGGCCAGTTCCTGCTAAACCTTGGGGCTGAACCTGTAAGAAATCCTTAACTGTTTGTACAGATTTTGCCTTCTCTTCCATTTTCTTCATTACTTGCTGAGCAGAGGTACCAAATAGACTGGCCTTATCCATAGGAGCATCTAACAGCTTTGCTTTAACATGATCCGGCAAGACCTGTTCTTTCAACCATGCATGCCTTCTTATCACTGTGCCAGTCATGGCTGATCTAAATGAAGCCTCCAGTGCATCATAGCCACATTTTAAGGAATGGTTACTAACCTGCTGAATGTTATTCACCATTTCTAAAACATATTTCTTATCTAAGGAGTCATCAGAGGACAGCTTCTTAGTTAACTGATCAAGCATAAACTCTTGGTATTGGATCATATGAAACTGGCAGTTTAAAGCTCTAGCTGAGAGAGTTGCAGAGGTGTAAACTTTTTTCCCCCATCTCTCTAAGGACCTGGATTCCCTTTCAGAAGGGAGAGGGTTTTTTGCTGAGGTCGAGGCTACTGCCTTAGGCCCCTGGGATATAGTCTCAGGATCTGCAAGTGGGGCCTTGTATAGGTGGTGATGAGTGTCTGGCACCCTGTAAAATCTATCTGGTTTGGCAGGGGCCGGAGGTAAAGTATCAGGAGCAGTGCAAACATCATTAAATGCATCATCCACAACAGGCAGAACTGGAGGTATAGCTAAGGGCCTATGTTGTGGTAAGTGCAGAAAGGTCCTAAGCCTTTTTCTTGAATCTGAGAAATCTTGTCCCTGCCATTGGAATTGTTCTCTCATGGCATGTAAGGTTTCCCCAAAGGAAAATTCCTCTGGTGGAGAGGCAGATGGAATGGATTCTTCAGCATCGGAATCTTCATAAGTAGAAAAAGGAGCCTCTGGCTGATCTGTAATGTCTGAGTCATCCGAAGAATCATCAGAGGACACTGGCTCGGGGGGCTCTGCTCTAGGTCTCTTTTCTGGAGGCTGAGAGGCCCTGTCTGGGTGAGATTGGGATCCCCTAATTAAGGATATTAAATCCTCTGCCAGAGTAGGCATTTGTGAACTAGAAGTGGGCCTGTGTGAGGGGGGCTTTGCAGGCACTGATTTAACAGTTTTGGCTGCTTTAGCCCTGGCAAAGGCCTTAATAGACATGGCTGCAGGAGGCCTAGCAGCACCACGTGCTGGGGTAGAGACATCCAAAGGGATGGTGTCTGATAATTCACTGGGAACCACAGTAGTAGGCAAAACTTCAGAGGCCGATTCAACTAAGGTAGCAGGAGCCTCAGTAGTAGTCATGGATTCGGCTGAAGATTGACCCGTTTTCGGTTTCGCCGAAACCGAGACACTCATGGCTTGCTTAACCGTGGTTTCGCCGAAACCGCGGACCGCGAAAGTGTCGGTCTTTCTTTGCGTTTTTAACAATTTGGGTAGTCGGAGGATCCGACGGCATAATGTACGCAAAATCTGAGCCGAAAAACTGTTCAGCAAACTCCGACCGACGCCTAAGCGTTCGTCGGTTGAAGGAAGCACAGGCTAAACAGGCTGCTACGTCGTGGTCTGGGCCTAAGCAAGGTAGGCAGTAAGAGTGGAAATCTTTATGAGGTATTTGTTTCCCACAAGTTAAACAGTTAATGTTAAGTTGTCAATCTCGCCTTCATTCTTGCTTGATGGGTTCGGAGCCGATCCTCGGCTCCGACTCGGCACTTGCTAAGCTCGAGAGTCACTTTTACCAGCTCGAGGCAGCCCCATATCCCATGATGCAAGGCGGTAAGTACCCAGATCTCGTTTGCCGCTTCGCTTATGAGGTCCTCCTTTTACCAGCTCCTGGTAAGTGATTTGCTACTTCGCTATTTTAGCCCCTTTTAACTTAAAAACCCCTTATTGTTAGTTTTAATTTAGTTTTAAACATTTTCTGACAGAAATTTGTCTGTCTCTTCTTATTTTTTTAGTCAGACTTTCTCCCATCCCATCCCCCCCCTGTTAGGGTGTGTGTGTGTGTTTTTTTTAGTTATACCTTTGGGTATATTTAATTTAATTCTTTGACTGGTGTGTGTGTCTGTGTTTGCACCATGTCAAAAGAAAGGGTCTCAGGCTTTAAGAAGTGTGACTCGTGCTGTCAGAAGATGTCTCTGACAGACGGTCACACTTCTTGCCTGTACTGCCTGGGGCCTCTTCACCTGCAGGACTCCTGTGCTATTTGTCATTCTTTCAGCCAGAGAGTCCTGCAGGAAAGAAGAAATAAGTTAATACTGTGGGCCTTCTTAAGCCGGAGGGCTCTCCGGCTAAGTCGGCTCCATCCAAGACTACCAAGTCTTCCAAGGCCCAGGCTTCTGTGTCAAAGCCTGTGGCCTCGGCTCCGACTCGTTCTGAGTCGAGATCGGCTCCGGCTGGAGCCGATTCTGGCTTAACTAAGCCTTCGGCACCGATGGCTATCGGTGCCGATTCTGCATCGACCACTTCGGTGTCGGCTCCGATCGGTTCCGACCACCATGTGGCTCAGGCATCGGTGTCGGCTCCGATCGGCTCCGACACCGTTACTTTTGTGGCTGTATCGGCTCCGGCTGGAGCCGATGCATCGAGGTTACCTGTCGGCTCCGATAAGTTGTCGGCTCCGACAGGTTCAATAGTTTCATCGGTTCCGATGGCTCCTTCGAGGAAGAGGTCTAGGTCTCCTTCCTTGGAGCCGATACTTTCGGCCCGGCTTCACCTCTCCTCTCGAACGGAGCCATCGGAGCCGATCTTCAAGGTCATCCAGGCTTTCTGACCATGACTTAGAGAGAGTGGTCAGTAGATTACTTAAGTCACAGGCACTGGCCCAAATGTTACATAGTCCGTCTCAACAGACGACTATTGGTCCACACCCCGTTGCAGTTCCTCCTTCAACTCTACCCCAGAGATTGGAGTTGGAGTCTTCGGGAATGGTTACTGCTACGGCTGAGGGACAGATACCCCCTTCTGTTCCTTCAGCCTCTACTCTTATCTCCTCTTCGAGACCTTCCTTAGAGGGATTCGGTGGCCGGGCTTCCATGGTCTCCTCCGAGGGGGTGAGTGGCATCGGACCCTTGTCCGAACCCGCTCTTCCCCTTGGAGCCTCGGCCTTGGTGAGCTCGGCTCCGACATCTGCCTCGGAGACTTCCCTTTCGGTGGTCCCTGGAGTTCCTAGCTCTTGAACGGGTTCTCTCGGACCTGCCTGGGAGGGGAGCATTCGAGGTGATGAAGAGTGTGCTGGCCACTGGTATCAGCCAGCAGTCTATTCCCTTAGCTCCTCCCTCTATAGTGCCTGTTGACATCTCTGCCACTTCTCTTGCTACAGGACCCAGAGATCCTCCGCCTCAGGTTTCCCCATTGGGAATTTGCCCCTCTTCCGAGGATTCTCCTGATGTTTCAGGAGATCCTCCTAGGAAGAGGACTTGTAAGAGGAAACATGTAGACTCCCCCGAGTCTATCACTTCAGATACTGACTTTGATGAGTCAGAGGGATCCCCAAGATCCCCTCTGAGGATGTCTCCTTCTCAGACATCCTAGAACTCCTTAGACAGAGGGAAACTGGCCCACCAATAATCCCTCTGAGGATGAGTCAGTATACCTAGAGGCGTTTGGATCTCGGCCCTCCACCTCCTGGGTGTCTCCGCCTTCGACCCCTTATGCAGGTTATTGCCCGAAGGCGTGGGCTGCTCCTGACTCTGTAGAGCCAGTCCCTAGGAGGCCTTCAAAATTTATCACTGCCCCGTGTGATAAGCAATTCCTCACTAAGGGTGTCCCCGCTGATGCCATGGTGGTGGCTGCTGCCACCAAGAAGGAATTTGCAGATCCTTCCGTGCCGTCCATCCTCCTAATAAGGACCCTAGGACCATGGATAGGTACGGTGAGCGGATGTTTTCCTCAGCGACCTTTGCTATGCGTTCGCTGAATTACCTATGTCACTTCACCAGACTCCAAAGGGATATCCTTAAGGAGCTAGGTGATGTTGTTCAGGATCCTACAGCTGCAGGAGCTCAGGAAAAAATTGCTTCGCAGCTAGGAACCCTTAATTCCATTGCAAACTCCTCCATGCGGCTAATATCATATGCTGCTGATGGAGAGTAGGGCCGCAGGTACAGGTGTGGCTCTTAGACGCCAAGCCTGGATGCGGCTATGTGACTTTGCAGATCCCTTTAAGGCATCCTTCACAAATTCTCCCTTTGATGGGTCAGCTTTGTTTGGCCCTCAAGTGAAGGAAACTTTGACCAGGTGTGAGCAGGACGGCAAGACTCTTTCTGCCGTAGGAGTCCGTTTTCCACCCCTTCTAGACCTTACCCCAAAGGACAGAAAGGTGGCAAAATGTGGTTCCGCAAATCCCAAGGAGTCACGCCGATTCACGTGGTCAGTTTACCCCTAGAGGCAGAGGGGTAACAACAACAGACGCCGCTCTAGAGGCAGAGGGGTCCAAAACCAGGGAAACAGAGAGCCTCTCTCTGACAAGCCCTTTCAGCATCCCTGAGATGTTGCCCGGCTGTCCCTCCTTGGAGGCAGTCGGGAAGATTATCACTGTACCCAGAAGCCTGGCATTCCCTCACTCAAGACAGATGGGTACAGTTGATCATATCCAAGGGTTACATAATTCCTTTCGAGGAAAGTCCTTTCCCCTCAAATTCCCTTCCAGATGTTCCACCCGGTCTAAGGGAAATTGCAGAGTTAGAAGTCTCAAAACTACTGCAAAAGAGCCATTCAGCCAGTTACAACAGACCATTCAGAGCCGGAATCTACTCAAGGTTCTTTTGGTCCCCAAAAGACGGAGACTGGAGACCAATATTGGATCTCAGCAGACTCAACAAGTCTGTGAGGAAGACAAGATTCGAATGGTCACTCTTCAGTCAATTCTGCCCTTCTTACAGAAGGACAACTGGATGTGCTCAATAGATCTTCAGGATGCGTACTATCACATCAAAATTCACAGACGCTCCAGGAGATTTCTCCGCTTCGGCTGGGGTACAGTCATTTCCAGTTCAGAGCCCTGCCCTTTGGTCTCACTACAGCCCCAGAGTGTTCACCAAATGCATGGCAGTGGTCACGGCTCACCTGAGACGTCAAGGATTCCAGGTGTTTCCGTATCTCGACGACTGGCTCCTGTCAGCCACCACCAGGCATCAGCTTATTCAAGCCAGGGATTACACAATAAATCTTTGTTCTCATTTGGGCATCTCGATCAACTTCGAAAAGTCATCCTTATCGCCCTGCCAGTCTATTACTTTCATAGGCAAACTTAAACTCTGTTCGGATGTCAGCTACCCTTACAGATCAAAGAGTTTCAGACATTCAGACTCATGTCAGGATCATTCTAGCCAACAAGAAAGTACAGGCCAGAATGGTTCTAAAGGTATTAGGCCTCATGGCTGCGGCCATTACTCTTCTTCCCTGGCTCGCTTCTACATGCGCCTTCTTCAGTGGATGCTGTTCACACAGTGGTCGTACCAACAACTTCCAATGCGTCACCAGATTCTGGTGACACAGACTTGCAAAGATCATCTTGCTTGGTGGATCACATCTCCTCAGGTTCACCAAGGCAGACACTTTGTACCCCCATCCCTGATAGCCACTGTCACCACGGATGCCTCCCTGATCGGGTGGGGGTCATTATCAGGGCAGGATGGTTCATGGGGCGTGGCAGCCGCTCGAGTACCACCTGCACATAAATGTCCTGGAGATGAGAGCAGTGCTTTTAACGTTGCAAGCCCTCAACGACTTTCTTCCCGTAGGGACAATTGCAGTCCACACAGACAACATGTCTGTAGTTTGGTATATCAACAAACAGGGAGGAACCAAGTCCTACCCCTTGTGTCGAGAAGCGCTCAGACTATGGCAATGGGCGATCTCCTCTCATCGGTTTCTGGTAGCAACGCATATCCCTGGGAAAACCAACATTGTAGCGGACAGATTGAGCAGAGCTATTCTCATGCCTCACGAGTGGTCTCTCAAGCAATCTATAGCGGAAGAGATTTTTCTGGAATGGGGTCGTCCATGTTGCGATCTTTTTGCTACTCCCCAAAACAGCAAATGCCCAGACTTCTTCTCTCTCTTCCCTCTTCCAGGCCATCCCCCCAGAGATGCTCTGACCCAGGATTGGCCCCAGGGACTTCTTTATGCCTTCCCTCCATTTCCTCTGATCCCTCAAGTTATCCAGAAGGCAACCATTTTGAGAGCCAAGTTGATTCTCATTGCCCCTTACTGGCCTCGACAAGTTTGGTTCCCGTTCCTCCATCGTCACCTTTTGGTGCAGCCGTGGCATCTGGACCCAGTGCCAGATCTTCTGATTCACCAATCCGGTCAGCTGCACCGGTCTATCCCTTCTCTCAACCTCACAGCATGGTTGCTCCACTTCCTTCCTTAGCCAGGCTTCCTTTGATCTCTAACCCAGTTAGAGACATCATAGTAGCTTCTTTAAAATCCTCTACCAGGAGGATTTATGCAAGCAAATGGAAACGTTTCTCTTATTGGGCTAAGGCCGAGAGTATTGATTCTTTCACTGCCCCTATTCAGGCAGTCCTGGACTTCTTAGCAGAGATTTTTCATGCAGGCTCCTCTTCTTCCACAGTCAGAGTTCAATTGGCTGCTATCTCGAACTTTCATGTCGGGATCGCAGATCACAATATTATGTCCCATAGGCTCTGCAGGGCCTTCTTGAAAGGAATTTTCCTGCTAAAGCCTCCGATCAGGAATCCTCCTCCTCAGTGGGATCTAAATTTAGTGCTGACATCCTTGATTCTTCCCCCCTTCGAGCCAGCTGTTTCTTGTTCCCTGAAATTTCTTTCTTGGAAAACTTTATTCCTAGTGGCTATTACATCGGCCAGGAGGGTGTCTGAACTTCAGGCTCTATCAGTTCGACCCCCCTATTTGGTTTTTCACAAGGACAGAGTATCATTGAGAACTAATCCGACCTTTTTGCCTAAGGTCGCCTCAAAGACCAATTTGAATCAATCCATTGATCTCCCTGTATTTTTCCCAAACTATTCAGACAGAGCCGAACAAAAACTACATTATCTTGATGTCCACCGTCAACTCAGATATTATTTGGACAGAACAAAAAAATTTAGGAAATCTGATCAACTTTTTGTTTCCTATGCAGATAATAAGAAAGGCCTTCCTGTTTCTAAAGTAACCTTGTCTAGATGGCTTTCTTCGGTCATCTCTGAAACTTATCTGCTCAGGGGAAAACAGCTGTGCTCAAAACCTAAAGCACATTCAACTAGGAGCTTAGCTACTTCTACAGCCTTTCAAGCTAGACTTCCTTTAGACACTATTTGTGCAGCGGCCACTTGGGCCACTCCTCATACCTTTGTTTCCCACTACAAATTGGACTTGGCCTCCAGGGACAGAGCCAGTTTTGGCTCTACAGTCCTCAAGAGTCTGTTCCATTGAGCCACCCAGGATAGAGGTGCTAGGGACGCGGTCCCATCAAGCAAGAATGAAGGCGAGATTGACAACTTAACATTAAGAAGTTATGTACCTACCATAACGTTCCATGTTAGTTGTCTTCTCTCGCCTTCTTTCTTGCGACCCTCCCTCCTTCCCCAGGCCTGGACAGACCTTTCTATAAGAAATAATTATGCTGAAGACCATTCAGACCTGGTCCTTCTTCCATCCTGTAAGTTTTCTTCTTCCTTTTGGAAGTGTTTTTATGCTTGGTGCTATTGCCCTTTGTCATCAAACGAGATCTGGGTACTTACCGCCTTGCATCATGGGATATGGGGCTGCCTCGAGCTGGTAAAAGTGACTCTCGAGCTTAGCAAGTGCCGAGTCGGAGCCGAGGATCGGCTCCGAACCCATCAAGCAAGAAAGAAGGCGAGAGAAGACAACTAACATGGAACGTTATGGTAGGTACATAACTTCTTATTTACTTTTTCTGACATCGGCTGAGGCAAGAAAGAGTCCCCAACGGGGTACTTAGCTTTTAGAAGTCTTCGAAGTAGTATTCGGTAGTAGTAATCTCTGGATCTGACCGACCGGCACTTGCGAACAGCTTCTGCTTCGGGCGCCACGCGGCAAGAAAGACTGAGGAAAATGCCGTCGGCTGATGCCTTTATACCCGAAGACCAGTAGAGATGACGTCGGGTGAAGTGCGACATCAGCCGAAGCCGGACCCAGACTTTGGAATCCGGCCGACCGAAGGGCTGCCTGACGACAGGACAACCCATTTGTTATGACTGCAGATGCATCCTTGAAGGACATCCAGGACTGCAACAGTGAATACACTCGAACATCTACATTTATGGTAAGTGTACACAACTGTATTATGTTCTTTGTGTTTCACTGTTGCAGTCATCACATTTGGGTTGATTCCCAAAGCTGAGGAAAAGGGTGAAGGCAGTCAATGAAACTAGGGGCTGTCTAGGATGCCCTGCAAGACTGCAGAGGCAAACCCTGCCCTGTATATGGAGAAGAGGGGCAGGTGGTAATGCTTGGTAAAAGTGTGAACAGATGTCCAGATGGCAGCCTCCAGGATATCCCTGGTGGGATTCTGAGGAAAGCTTCAGAGGTGGAGGTTGCTCTTGTGGAGTGTGTCCTGACCCCCTTGGGGGGAGGCTTTCCATTCTGTTTGTAGCAGAAATGGATGCAATGTGCTATCCATTTGGAAATGGTTTGTTTGGAGATGGCTTTGCATTCTGCCCCTGTAGCAAAGCTAACCAGCAATTGATCCGACTTTCTGAAAGATTTAGTCCTGTCTAGATAGAACCTGAGCTGTCCGTGCACATCTAGAGAGTGAAGAATCATTTCCCCCTTGTTCTGGGGATTAGGAAAAAAGCTGGGCAAATGAATGGATTGGTTGAGAGCCACACTGGACACCACCTTGGGCATGAAGGATGGGTTAGTTCTGAGGAATACCCTGTCTGCATGGAAGATGATGAAGGGTTCCACAGCCATGAGTGCCTGCAGCTCAGGGACTCTTCTGGCTAAAGTGATGGCCAAAAGAAATGCTGTCTTCCAGGAGAGAATTTTTAGCTCTGCAGAAGCAGCTGGTTCGAAAGGGGGCAGGGTGAGCTTTTGCAATTCAAAGTTAAAGTCCCAAGCTGGTGTTGGTGCCCTTCTGGGTGGCCTCAAGTTGCTAGCCGCTCTAAGGAACTGTTTGATCAAAGGGTGTGAGGAAAAGAGGCTGCTCAGTGGGAAAATGAGCAGAAATAGCAGAGGGATGATTTTTTATAGGGGGAGAGAGATGCTACTGTGCAGAAGGTCAGCTAAGTAATCCATGATGACAGGGAGGGAAGGCTGTGCCGTATTGGCTCCCTTAGCATGGATCCAAGTGCAGAACCTTTTTCATTTATCAGCAGAAAACTTTCTGGTGCTAGGACATCTGGCTTCACGGATAACATCCAGAAACTGTTTACTGATGTTGTCAGATTGGTTCGGGTTAGGGAATAAGCCAAGCTGCCAAAAGTACAGTTGTGTACCTACCATAAATGTAGATGTTCAAGTGTATTCACTGTTGCAGTCATTACACTAGGGTTATCCTGCTGGCAGGTGACCCGCAGTCGGCCCGAGTTCCAAAGTCTTGGTCTGGCGTCGGTTGCTGTCACTTCTTCCCTGATGTCAGTGCGCCAGGGGTATAAAAGTTGCAACCGACGCCATTTTCTTCAGTTTTTCTTGCCCCAGATGTCAGGTGTCCCCAGATAGGAAGGCTGAAAAGATAAAAATATGCCAAAAAAATGCTTATATTACTATAAACATTTCCTTCATCTACAAGCAAATACACCACATAGGTTGTATATAGTTGAGAAGTACAGAAAAGTCCAAGCAAAGAAAAGGGGCATGGTGGGTAACCTGGACTGCAACAGTGAATACACTCGAACATCTACATTTATGGTAGGTACACAACTGTATTATGTTCATCGCGTTTCACTGTTGCAGTCATTACACTTGGGTAGAATCCCAAAGCTGAGGTTGGGTGGCTGGGTCTAAATTGGATTTGGCGTGGCTAACAAGCCCTGCAGAACTGCAGTGGCAAAGCCTCCTTGCCCAGCATGGGCAGAAGTTGTTGTAGTGTTAACTCTGGATTTAGAGTAGAGAGGTAAGTGGTAGTGCTTGGTGAAAGTGTGCACTGAGCTCCAGGTTGCAGCTTCTAAAATGTCTTTGGTTAGTACTCCTCTGAGGAAGGCTGCTGAAGTGGCTGCTGCTCTGGTAGAATGAGGCCTAATGCCCTTAGGTACTGATTTGCCATGTTGTGCATAACAGAAGCTGATGCAGTGTCCTATCCATTTGAAGATTGTCTGCTTTGTAATAGGCTTTCCTTGTGATCCTGCAGCATATGCTATAAACAAGAAGAAAGTTGAAAGCACCAACAGCAAAGAACACTAAATTCCTGGATGGCAGAGCGGAGGCAATAATTCCAATGCTGTAAACACGGTTACAAAGTTTTATTCCACCAAAACACACAACGTTTAACACAAGCGCTTTCACTCGGTTCCTACCGAGCTTTATCAAGTACAATGAAAGCTGCATAAATGGCAGTTTATATACATTTACATAATTGAATCTAATTCATTATATAAGCAAATGGTTTCTTAAAGTTGTACTGCTTAGAATTTAAATAAAAATAATTATTTAAAAATATGAGGATTATTTTGTACATTACATCATAGTAAACTAGAGTATTGTTTTACTTAAAATTAACATGGAGATTCTCATTTTTTAAGAGTGTAATTTGTTACAATACAAATGCAAAATATTAAAATTGTGCTTTTTGATTGCAATCCTCCTGCAGATAGATAGGAAAATGAAAGGTAGTGGAACATAAGGGGAAGGGAGGAGGGTGGGGGGGGCGTGGGGAGAATGGAAAGAAAAGAAAAATGAAGTGATACAATTAATAATCCTTACAATTTTCTATGTATATAGCAGCAAAACATGTATGAATGTTACAATAATTATATTATAAAACGAACCTTAATAGCAGCAAAGCTTATATAAATGTGCAATAAATATATTAAAATATACTAAGAAAAGGGGGTTCTTTCTAAAAACTATTCTAAAATGCTTTAAAATTGATTTTGGAAACTAAGCTAATAATTAGTTAATTCTCCCAGAACTAGGTATTAAAGTCTAGCTCTCCTTAATTTTAGAATTGAGCTTATACTTAAAGTGTCATTTAATCCAGGACTTTTATTTGCATCTAATCTTAGTTGCCATGTTAATTCTTTGGATTCCAAAATAGATTCCCAGTCACCACCTCTTTCATTTTGTAGCACTTGTTCAAGAATTATGAATTTGAGATTATAATTTGGACATATTAATGAGTGCTTGTAGAAGGCATTATTTTCTTTCTTTTCTCTGTGTCATAGGAGTGTTCATATAATCTTTTCTCAGCTCTCTCTCCGTCTTTCCAATATAGAAACTATTGCACGTAGTGCATAGTCCTAAATATACCACTCCTTGGTATTGCAGGTGTAATGTCCCTGTGATTTGATATCAAAGTTCCTTGCCTTCAGAAACAAGTGGGAGTCATGGATTATCATGTGACATTGTTTACAAGCCCCGCATTTATATGTTCCTTTTTTGGCTCCATGTCTGTTGGCCTGCAGGTGTTGTTTTCTCTCGAATATTTCTTTGAGACTGGGACCTTTCTTTCTAATAAATTGTGGTTTGTTTTCCAATATCGAGTTAAAGTCGTGGTATTTTGAGTACCGCCAATGTTTTAGTATGGACTGCTCAATCCCAATGTTGTCATTGGAAAACGTGTATGCAAAACCACGACTTTTTTCTGTAATTCTTTTACTCACTTCATTTTGCCCTGGATTTGTGCATCCAGCACCTAGCAGGGGTTTGTAAGAACTGTCTCTTAAATTAGTCACTTCCTGTGTGAGGGTAGTTAGTAGGTCTAGTGGATATCCACGCTGCAAAAACATGTTGTGTAGTTTTTTAATTTCATCCTCAAAATCTTCCTTCTTGCTGCACATTCTACTGGCCCTGATTAATTGTCCTTTAACAATCCCTTTCTTTTGGTGGAAGGGGTGCTGACTGGTAAAGTGTAGCAACGAGTTGGAAAAAGTTGTCTTCCGAAAGATTTTTGAGTGAACCTGTTTTGTGTTATGATCTTTGTAAATAGAGACATCCAAGTAATTTAAGTTGGTTTTACTTACAACATGGGTGAAACACAGAAAATTAGTTGTAGAATTAATGTAGTTTAAAAACAAATCCAATTCGTTTTTAGTTCCTTGCCATAAAATACAAATGTCATCTAAAAACCTACGGTAGAACATAATATATTTTGCCCATTCTTGCTGAAAGATGTATTTACTTTCCCACATGTGGAGCACAGCATTGGCGTACATTGTAGCACAGGGTGTTCCCATAGCTACCCCTCTTTTGCTTGAAAATTTCGCCATTGAAGAATATGAAGTTGTTTTCCAGTATTGTTGCCATAAATTTTACTAATAGGTTTTTAAAAGTATTACTAAGATTTGTTTCATTATTGAGAAATTCGGTAAACCATTCCAGCCCTGTTTGATGTGGAATACTTGGAAAAAGATCTTTTATGTCTATCGTAACCATTAAAACTTCTTGAGTGTAAAGTTAATGGGAAAAGCTTTTAAAAACTCCACAGTCTTTGCAAACATAACTTAATTTTTCATTGTATTGTTTCATAATAAAATCAATGAATTTGCCAAGGGGTTCAGTGATTCCCCCTGCGCCAGCTACAATTGGTCTAAAAACCAGAGGGTTGATTCCCTTGTGGATTTTTGGAATCCCGAATAGGATAGGGATCTTTGGTTTATGGACAAAGATGTAATTGTATAAATTTTCATTAATAGCTCCTTGCAACAGATCGTCCGTCAACATGAATCTTATTTTAGCTAATGCTATGTTATATTCATTTCTAGACATTAGTGCATGCTGGTCTATGTCTTGTAAAAGTGCATACATATGGGCTTCATAATTTGAATCATACATTAACACCATTCCTCCCCCCTTGTCAGGTTTCATAATTCTGATTTTTTCATTTTTCAACATATTTATGAAAGTTGTTTCTTCGCTGCTTATATTCTGTTTACTTGTTTTGCAGTCTTTGCTGCAAGTTGATCTTAGTTCTTGTTCCACTAGCTCTTCAAATACCCTCAAGGTGGGGTGTATGGGTGGGTTAAATGTACTTTTTCTTACTAGCACATTTTTTAGATTAGTTTTTCCTTTGAAAATTTGATTTATATTTAAGTTCCTAATGAATAGCTTGAATTCTATAAGCAAGGATGCTATATTCGTATTTTTGCTGGGAACAAAATGAAGTCCCTTAGAAAAAATATCAAATGCTGTGTTTTCTATCAACACTTCTGTGTAATTGTATATTGTAAAGTCTTCCTTTTTACAAATTAAGCATTCACCCTCTTTAACCCTGTTAATGTTATCTGGCAATGGTGTGTTAATATGTTGTAGTGTTTCTAAGCTTAGTAGTCTCTGTTGTTCCAGGTTCTCGTTTGCCTGCGTTGTTTCTGCTCCCACCCCCCCCGGTTCTCCCGGGGTGCTGGTGAAAAACCTGGTTGTTAAACCTTCTTCCTTTTTCTGCTAATCTTTCACTGCGTCGTGGGGGTTCCTGTTCATTGCTAGCTTCAAAAAACACTTCATCACCTTCATTGTTGTTACTTACTTCTACTCTGTCATTAGTTCTAAATCTAGTGGGGTTGGGGTAAGCTATGCCTTCATTGTAGTCATGCAAATCTCTCTCAAGTTTTTTTATTTTCCTATTTATTACTTTATCACAAAATTGGTCAACTTCATGAAACAGTTTATCATAATCATGTTTGAACATACTGAATGTGTTTTCTGCTGTAATAGCCTGGTTCAACATGTTTAACTCGTTGTTTAGCTTTTTTGCTTTAATTTCATATTCTTCAACCATAACTTTTAAAACTTCCAACCCTGCTTTATCAAATATATCACATAGTTTATCATAATACATAGTATTCTTTTTCACATGGTTAGGAAATTTATAAAAGCGTAGCCCCTTGGGGATACGTTTAACTTTAATGCATTCTTTCAGATAGTCTATCTCTAGCTGGTTGCTTTTTAGTGAGTACAGTTTATCTTTGAATTCATTAAAGTCCAATTCAGCTGTAGACATAGAGTTGTTAGTTACAGTACCTTTTTTAAAAGTAAACGGCTGTTTAGCCCAGTTGCTAAAAACAAATTCCTTGGGTTTCGTTGTTTTTTTACGTGCAGTCTGTTCCCTCAAATTCGTTGGATGATTTTCGTTTGTATCCTGAGAGCCGTCATTAATCCTGCTCGTTTGTGGACCTTTACAAACGTTTCCTTGTATGCCCTGAACTTTTTGCTGTTGTGGGCATAATTCTGGGTTCTCCGGTGAGGTGTTTGCCTTCAGTAAACCTTTTAGCTCTGCTAGCATAGCCAGAACTTGGTTGAACTCCGTCCGGGTAACCGGGTGTTCACCAGTTGAGTCCTTCAGTATTTCCGGTGTAGCTGCTGCATCGAACGCTTCCGTCTCGGATGCCATCAGGATCAAAGCACCAAAAGCCAAGAAGAAAGTTGAAAGCACCAACAGCAAAGAACACTAAATTCCTGGATGGCAGAGCGGAGGCAATAATTCCAATGCTGTAAACACGGTTACAAAGTTTTATTCCACCAAAACACACAACGTTTAACACAAGCGCTTTCACTCGGTTCCTACCGAGCTTTATCAAGTACAATGAAAGCTGCATAAATGGCAGTTTATATACATTTACATAATTGAATCTAATTCATTATATAAGCAAATGGTTTCTTAAAGTTGTACTGCTTAGAATTTAAATAAAAATAATTATTTAAAAATATGAGGATTATTTTGTACATTATATCATAGTAAACTAGAGTATTGTTTTACTTAAAATTAACATGGAGATTCTCATTTTTTAAGAGTGTAATTTGTTACAATACAAATGCAAAATATTAAAATTGTGCTTTTTGATTGCAATCCTCCTGCAGATAGATAGGAAAATGAAAGGTAGTGGAACATAAGGGGAAGGGAGGAGGGTGGGGGTCGTGGGGAGAATGGAAAGAAAAGAAAAATGAAGTGATACAATTAATAATCCTTACAATTTTCTATGTATATAGCAGCAAAACATGTATGAATGTTACAATAATTATGTTATAAAACGAACCTTAATAGCAGCAAAGCTTATATAAATAAGCTTTAATACCTAGTTCTGGGAGAATTAACTAATTATTAGCTTAGTTTCCAAAATCAATTTTAAAGCATTTTAGAATAGTTTTTAGAAAGAACCCCCTTTTCTTAGTATATTTTAATATATTTATTGCACATTTATATAAGCTTTGCTGCTATTAAGGTTCGTTTTATAACATAATTATTGTAACATTCATACATGTTTTGCTGCTATATACATAGAAAATTGTAAGGATTATTAATTGTATCACTTCATTTTTCTTTTCTTTCCATTCTCCCCATGCCCCCCCCCCCCACCCTCCTCCCTTCCCCTTATGTTCCACTACCTTTCATTTTCCTATCTATCTGCAGGAGGATTGCAATCAAAAAGCACAATTTTAATATTTTGCATTTGTATTGTATCAAATTACCCTCTTAAA
Organism: Protopterus annectens; assembly: GCF_019279795.1. Classification (NCBI taxonomy): domain Eukaryota; kingdom Metazoa; phylum Chordata; order Ceratodontiformes; family Protopteridae; genus Protopterus; species Protopterus annectens. The sequence goes on along the minus strand of NC_056750.1, from coordinate 112,862,395 downwards.
TAATGAGAATCTCCATGTTAATTTTTAGTAAAACAATACTCTACTTTACTATGATATAATGTACAAATTATTCCTCATATTTTAAATAATTATTTTATTTAAATTCTAAGCAGTACAACTTTAAGAAACCATTTGCTTATATAATGAATTAGATTCAATTATGTAAATGTATATAAACTGCCATTTATGCAGCTTTCATTGTATTGATAAAGCTCGGTAGGAACCGAGTGAAAGCGCTTTGTGTTAAACGTTGTTTTGGTGGAATAAAACTTTGTAACCCTGTTTACAGCATTGGAATTATTGCCTCCGCTCTGCCATCCAGGAATTTAGTGTTCTTTGCTGTTGGTGCTTTCAACTTTCTTCTTGGCTTTTGGTGCTTTGATCCTGATGGCATCCGAGACGGAAGCGTTCGATGCAGCAGCTACACCGGAAATACTGAAGGACTCAACTGGTGAACACCCGGTTACCCGGACGGAGTTCAACCAAGTTCTGGCTATGCTAGCAGAGCTAAAAGGTTTACTGAAGGCAAACACCTCACTGGAGAACCCAGAATTATGCCCACAACAGCAAAAAGTTCAGGGCATACAAGGAAACGTTTGTAAAGGTCCACAAACGAGCAGGATTAATGACGGCTCTCAGGATACAAACGAAAATCATCCAACGAATTTGAGGGAACAGACTGCACGTAAAAAAACAACGAAAACCCAAGGAATTTGTTTTAGCAACTGGGCTAAACAGCCGTTTACTTTTAAAAAAGGTACTGTAACTAACAACTCTATGTCTACAGCTGAATTGGACTTTAATGAATTCAAAGATAAACTGTACTCACTAAAAGCAGCTGAGATATAGATCATCTGAAAGAATGTATAAGGTTTAAACGTAGCCCTAGAAGAGATAGACTATCTGAAGAATGCATTAAAAGCTAAACGATCCCAAGGCGCTACGCTTTTATAAATTTCCTAACCATGTGAAAAAGAATACTATGTATTATGATAAACTATGTGATATATTTGATAAAGCAGGGTTGGAAGTTTTAAAAGTTATGGTTGAAGAATATGAAATTAAAGCAAAAAAGCTAAACAACGAGTTAAACATGTTGAACCAGGCTATTACAGCAGAAAACACATTCAGTATGTTCAAACATGATTATGATAAACTGTTTCATGAAGTTGACCAATTTTGTGATAAAGTAATAAATAGGAAAATAAAAAAACTTGAGAGAGATTTGCATGACTACAATGAAGGCATAGCTTACCCCAACCCCACTAGATTTAGAACTAATGACAGAGTAGAAGTAAGTAACAACAATGAAGGTGATGAAGTGTTTTTTGAAGCTAGCAATGAACAGGAACCCCTAATGCAGTGAAAGATTAGCAGAAAAAGGAAGAAGGTTTAACAACCAGGTTTTCACCACTGGGCACCCGGGAGAACCGGGGGGGGAGCAGAAACAACGCAGGCAAACGAGAACCTGGAACAACAGAGACTACTAAGCTTAGAAACACTACAACATATTAACACACCATTGCCAGATAACATTAACAGGGTTAAAGAGGGTGAATGCTTAATTTGTAAAAAGGAAGACTTTACAATATACAATTACACAGAAGTGTTGATAGAAAACACAGCATTTGATATTTTTCTAAGGGACTTCATTTTGTTCCCAGCAAAAATACGAATATAGCATCCTTGCTTATAGAATTCAAGCTATTCATTAGGAACTTAAATATAAATCAAATTTTCAAAGGAAAAACTAATCTAAAAAATGTGCTAGTAAGAAAAAGTACATTTAACCCACCCATACACCCCACCTTGAGGGTATTTGAAGAGCTAGTGGAACAAGAACTAAGATCAACTTGCAGCAAAGACTGCAAAACAAGTAAACAGAATATAAGCAGCGAAGAAACAACTTTCATAAATATGTTGAAAAATGAAAAAATCAGAATTATGAAACCTGACAAGGGGGGAGGAATGGTGTTAATGTATGATTCAAATTATGAAGCCCATATGTATGCACTTTTACAAGACATAGACCAGTATGCACTAATGTCTAGAAATGAATATAACATAGCATTAGCTAAAATAAGATTCATGTTGACGGACGATCTGTTGCAAGGAGCTATTAATGAAAATTTATACAATTACATCTTTGTCCATAAACCAAAGATCCCTATCCTATTCGGGATTCCAAAAATCCACAAGGGAATCAACCCTCTGGTTTTTAGACCAATTGTAGCTGGCGCAGGGGGAATCACTGAACCCCTTGGCAAATTCATTGATTTTATTATGAAACAATACAATGAAAAATTAAGTTATGTTTGCAAAGACTCGTGGGAGTTTTTAAAAGCTTTTCCCATTAACTTTTACACTCAAGAAGTTTTAATGGTTACGATAGACATAAAAGATCTTTTTCCAAGTATTCCACATCAAACAGGGCTGGAATGGTTTACCGAATTTCTCAATAATGAAACAAATCTTAGTAATACTTTTAAAAACCTATTAGTAAAATTTATGGCAACAATACTGGAAAACAACTTCATATTCTTCAATGGCGAAATTTTCAAGCAAAAAAGAGGGGTAGCTATGGGAACACCCTGTGCTACAATGTACGCCAATGCTGTGCTCCACATGTGGGAAAGTAAATACATCTTTCAGCAAGAATGGGCAAAATATATTATGTTCTACCGTAGGTTTTTAGATGACATTTGTATTTTATGGCAAGGAACTAAAAACGAATTGGATTTGTTTTTAAACTACATTAATTCTACAACTAATTTTCTGTGTTTCACCCATGTTGTAAGTAAAACCAACTTAAATTACTTGGATGTCTCTATTTACAAAGATCATAACACAAAACAGGTTCACTCAAAAATCTTTCGGAAGACAACTTTTTCCAACTCGTTGCTACACTTTACCAGTCAGCACCCCTTCCACCAAAAGAAAGGGATTGTTAAAGGACAATTAATCAGGGCCAGTAGAATGTGCAGCAAGAAGGAAGATTTTGAGGATGAAATTAAAAAACTACACAACATGTTTTTGCAGCGTGGATATCCACTAGACCTACTAACTACCCTCACACAGGAAGTGACTAATTTAAGAGACAGTTCTTACAAACCCCTGCTAGGTGCTGGATGCACAAATCCAGGGCAAAATGAAGTGAGTAAAAGTATTACAGAAAAAAGTCGTGGTTTTGCATACACGTTTTCCAATGACAACATTGGGATTGAGCAGTCCATACTAAAACATTGGCCGGTACTCAAAATACACGACGACTTTAACTCGATATTGGAAAACAAACCACAATTTATTAGAAAGAAAGGTCCCAGTCTCAAAGAAATATTCGAGAGAAAACAACACCTGCAGGCCAACAGACATGGAGCCAAAAAAGGAACATATAAATGCGGGGCTTGTAAACAATGTCACATGATAATCCATGACTCCCACTTGTTTCTGAAGGCAAGGAACTTTGATATCAAATCACAGGGACATTACACCTGCAATACCAAGGGAGTGGTATATTTAGGACTATGCACTACGTGCAATAGTTTCTATATTGGAAAGACGGAGAGAGAGCTGAGAAAAAGATTATATGAACACTCCTATGACATAGAGAAAAAGAAAGAAAATAATGCCTTCTACAAGCACTCATTAATATGTCCAAATTATAATCTCAAATTCATAATTCTTGAACAAGTGCTACAAAATGAAAGAGGTGGTGACTGGGAATCTATTTTGGAATCCAAAGAATTAACATGGCAACTAAGATTAGATGCAAATAAAAGTCCTGGATTAAATGACACTTTAAGTATAAGCTCAATTCTAAAATTAAGGAGAGCTAGACTTTAATACCTAGTTCTGGGAGAATTAACTAATTATTAGCTTAGTTTCCAAAATCAATTTTAAAGCATTTTAGAATAGTTTTTAGAAAGAACCCCCTTTTCTTAGTATATTTTAATATATTTATTGCACATTTATATAAGCTTTGCTGCTATTAAGGTTCGTTTTATAACATAATTATTGTAACATTCATACATGTTTTGCTGCTATATACATAGAAAATTGTAAGGATTATTAATTGTATCACTTCATTTTTCTTTTCTTTCCATTCTCCCCACGCCCCCCCCCCTCCTCCCTTCCCCTTATGTTCCACTACCTTTCATTTTCCTATCTATCTGCAGGAGGATTGCAATCAAAAAGCACAATTTTAATATTTTGCATTTGTATTGTAACAAATTACACTCTTAAAAAATGAGAATCTCCATGTTAATTTTAAGTAAAACAATACTCTAGTTTACTATGATATAATGTACAAAATAATCCTCATATTTTTAAATAATTATTTTTATTTAAATTCTAAGCAGTACAACTTTAAGAAACCATTTGCTTATATAATGAATTAGATTCAATTATGTAAATGTATATAAACTGCCATTTATGCAGCTTTCATTGTACTTGATAAAGCTCGGTAGGAACCGAGTGAAAGCGCTTGTGTTAAACGTTGTGTGTTTTGGTGGAATAAAACTTTGTAACCGTGTTTACAGCATTAAAATTATTGCCTCCGCTCTGCCATCCAGGAATTTAGTGTTATATGCTATAAACAGTTGCTCAGTTTTTCTGAAAGCTTTTGTTTTGTCCAAGTAGAATTGTAGCTGCCTGTGTATATCCAAAGTGTGCAGAACTCTCTCCCCTTTATTCTGGGGATTTGGGTAAAAAGTAGGTAAGTGAATGGTTTGGTTTAAGGCCACATTGGAGACCACTTTTGGCATGAATGTTGGGTTTGTCCTAAGAGAAACCCTGTCCTGATGAAAAATGAGGAAAGGTTTCACGGCCATCAATGCCTGTAACTCTGAGACTCTTCTTGCTGAAGTTATTGCTAGGAGCAGAGCAGTTTTCCATGACAGAAATTTTAGATCAGCTGTGCTGGCTGGTTCAAAAGTAGGCAGTGTGAGTTTTTCTGAAACAAAATTGAGGTCCCGAGTAGGTACTGGTGCTCTCCTTGGGGGTCTTATGTTTTTTACCCCTCTGAGGTACTGTCGTAGTAGAGGATGTGAAAAAATAGGAGGATCCGTATTGTAATGAGCTGAAATGGCAGAGGCATGGATTTTAATAGATGAAAAAGATAGGCCTTTGTCTAACATCTCAGTTAGGTATTGCAAAATCTGATGTATATTAGGGACAAGTGGTTTGAGCCCTTGTGCCTGGTTCCAAGCACAGAATCTCTTCCATTTTTCTGCATAAGATTTTCTAGTGCTGGGCCTCCTGGCTTCTAAAATAACATCCATAATGGCTTTAGAGAGAGGTGCAGTCTGAGTGGCTACATTATCTGCCATGCTGCCAGGTTTAAGGTTCTGAGCTGACTGCGCAGAATCTGATTGTTTTGTTGTGTCAGAAGATGAGGTATTTGAGGTAGAGGCCAAGGTGGGCCTTGGGACAAACTCTTTAGGATTTGGTACCAGTGCTGGCGTGGCCAGTCTGGTGCAATCAGGATCATTTTTGGCCTTTCTTGTCTGACTTTTAGTAGCACTTTGGTGAGAAGAGGCATCGGAGGGAAGGCATAGACTGTCGGTCCTTTCCAGCTGAATGATAGAGCATCCACTTTCCATGCTTGAGAGTAGTAAGTTCTTGTGCAAAATTTCTGTATTTGGTAATTATGAGGGGAGGCAAAAAGATCTATGTCTGGGTGTCCGCATTTCCTTGTTATCATGCTGAACACTTGTGGATTTAGCTTCCATTCGTGAGGATCCATGAGATTTCTGCTTAGTTCGCCTGCCAGTGTATTTTTTTGTTCCTGGCAGGAATTGCGCTTGCAGATGTACTTGGTAAGTCAGTGCTGTGTTCCACAAAGTCATGGTTTGTCTGCATAGGGGGTAGGAATGTGTGCCCCCTTGCTTGTTTATGTACCACATAACTGTGGTATTGTCCATCTTTATTAATAGTTGTCCTTGATGTATTAGGTCCTTGAAGGCTGTCAGGGCATTCTGTACAGCTAGCATCTCTTTTTGATTGATGTGAAGATGCATTTGTTCCTTGGGCCACGTGCCCTGAATACATTTTCCAGCCATATGTGCTCCCCCAGACATAATCCGATGCATCCGTTGTTATTGTCTGCCTGGCTGTGGGTAAGGTGAAAGGCTGTCCCTTGTTGTGGTGACAGGCCTGGGACCACCATCGAAACTCCTGATGTAGGCAGAGAATTCAAGTTATGACTGTCTCCAGGCTGTGACAATGCTGAGTCCAAACACTTTTTAGATACCACTGTAGTTTCCTCATATGCAGTTTTGCATATGGAATTAGTAGAATGCAGGATGCCATGAAACCCAGGGCCTGCAGAAATTTTCTTGCAGGGAGATGGGCTTTTGTTGCCATCACTTGAAAGTAATGAGTCAGTTGCCTTTGTTTGTATGGCGTGAGATTAGCCATCTGGGCAGTTCTATTTAGGCTTGCACCCAGGAATATTATCTCTTGAGAATTTTGATTTATTTTTGTTTACTGTGTACCCTAGGCAAATTAGCAATAATTTTACAAACACCAGGTGCTTTAGAACAGTGTCCTTGCTCTCTGCTTGAATAAGGCAGTCGTCCAAGTAGGGATATATTTGAATTCCTTTTTGTCTGCAAAATGCAATTACTGGTGCCAGGCATTTTGCGAAGACCCTGGGTGCAGTAGATAAGCCAAAGGGCAGTGCACAGAATTGGTAATGCATTGAGCCTGCTATGAATCTGAGGTATCTTCTGCATGATTGTCTGATTGGGACATGCAGGTATGCCTCTTTGAGGTCCAAAGTAACTAGCCAAGCCTCCTTGCCCAGCATGGGCAGAAGTTGTTGTAGTGTTAACATTTTGAATTTTGGAACATCCAGGAAAGTATTTAGGATTTACAGGTCCAGTATTGGTCTCCAGGCTTTGTCCTTTCCGGGTACTAAGAAAAGTCTTGAGTAAAATCCTTGTCCCTGTTCTCACTGTGGAACTTTTTGAATAGCTCTCATGTCCATAAGAGCAGCAATCTGTTTTTGTGCCTCTGCCCATTGGTTTTGTGGCAGGTCTGGCATACCTTTTGGTTTTGGAAGCGTGTTGAAGTGGAACCTGTAACCCTGAGAAACAATGCTAAGCACCCATTGGTCTTGGGTGATCATGTGCCAATTTTTTGAGAAAAGTGTTAGCTTTCCCCCTAGGGGAGCTGTCAACAGATAAGTGCTTGGCATTTACAGAGAGAAGTCATTGTGACTGTTTACTATAAGGTTGTGATTTGTCTTCCCCTCCTTTGGGGGCTGAAGCACCCCATTGCTTAGGTCTGTAGGAGCCTTGGAGCTGAGATCTGCTTCTTGGGCATCTGTATCTGCCTTTTTGTGGCCTGTCTGACACTGGAAAGGACCAATTTTATGAAGGCCAGTTTCTGCTAAATCTAGGTGGTTGAACCTGTAAGAAATCTTTCACTGTCTGTATTGACTTTGCTTTATCCTCCATTTTCTTTAACACCTCTTCTGCCTTAACACCAAACAAAGTATCATGCTGTAATGGAGCATCCAATAATTTTACTTTAACATGGTCAGGTAAACTTTGTTCTTTCAACCAAGCGTGTCTACGAATAACAGAGCCTGTAATTGTGGCTCTGCAAGAAGCCTCTATTGAATCAAAACCACATTGCAGAGAATGCTTTCCTACTTGTTCAACTGCATGCAATAAATCCTGCATTTCCTTACTGTCGGGACTTTCTGTATTTGAAACCATTTTCTGTTTTAACAATGACATGAGGTACTGTTGATATTTAAGCATATGAAACTGACAGTTTAAAACTCTTACAGCTAAAGTAGCAGAAGTGTAAACTTTTTCCCCCATCTGTCCAGAGCTCTGGAATCCCTATCTGAGGGGACAGGATTTTTGGCAGTGGAAGCCTTAACCCCTTTAGGACCCTGAGAAATTGTTTCTGGGTCTGCAGCGGGGTTTTTGTAAAGAAATTTATGAGAGTCAGAGACCCTGTAGTACCTGTCTGGCTTGACTGGTGCAGGGGGTAAAGAATCAGGAGACAGACTGGATTCAGAAAAAACATCATCTACAATATCAGGCACAGGGGGGAATAGCCAGGGGCCTGCGCTGATTCAATAAAAGGAAATCCCTGAACCTTTTCTTGGATTCTGAATAATCCTGGCTCTCCCAATGGAAATGCTCCCTCATAGTGTGCAGGGTTTCCCCAAAAGAAAAATCCTCAGGCGGTGAGGCTGAAGGTATGGACTCTTCTGCATCAGAGTCCTCATAAGGAGGGAGAGAATATCCCTGATCAGAAGAGGAATCAGAGGAAATGGAAACCTGGTCAGAGGAATCATAATCAGTGTCTTGCCTAGGCCTTTTGTCAGGAGGGGGATGGGAACCCCTGATTAAAGTAATTAGGTCTTCGGCCATTTTAAGCATCTGTTTCTTTGGCATGGATGACTGTTCTGAAGAATGCTATACTTGTTTCCTTGTCTTTAATGGTGTTTTTGACTTTGCCTTTGCTGCTGTAGTAGCCTTAATTGTAAGCTGTGAAGGTCTGAAAACACCCTCAGAAGCCGATGCCTACTCAGCGGCTCCGGACCCATCTGAGGGTATAGTTTCCGTAGGCCTAATACCTTGAGTTTCCACAGGCCTTGGTGTCTCCACGTGGCTGTCCGTTACGGCCTGTGGCTCTGAGGTAGCAGGTATCAGGGGCTGCGAAAGCGCCTCACTGAGAACTGGCGAACCGGCGACTGGCCTAGAAGAGGCTTTGTCGTCGGTTTTGGACCTCGGATGCCTGTCCTTTTCTTTGTCTTTCCGTTTTTTGTAAATTCCGGTCATCGGTTGTTCTGACGGCATTATGTAAATTAATCCTTTGGCCAAAATAATGTAAAGCAAAATCAAACCGACATTTAATAGTGCGTTTATTGAATCTAGCACAAAACCGACAACTAGTAACGTCATGGTCAGGGCCTAGGCAAGGAATACAGTAAGAGTGAAAGTCCTTAAGAGGTATTTGCTTCCCACAAGAAATACAATTATTAACTTTTACTGACATCGGTCTGGAGCAAGAAAAAGTTTCCCCAACGGGGTACTTAGTTTATTGAAGACTTCAGTTCTGAAACTCAATTTTGAAAATCTCAGGAGTCGGCCGACCGGCACTTGTGAACTGCTTTTGCTTCGGGCACCGCGCGGCAAGAAAGACTGAAGAAAATGGCATCAGTTGCAACTTTTATACCCCTGGCACACTGACGTCAGGGAAGAAGCGACAGCAGCCGACGCCGGACCAAGACTTTGGAACTCGGGCCGACTGCGGGTCGCCTGCCAGCAGGATAACCCTAGTGCAATGACTGCAACAGTGAAACACAATGAACATCTGAGTGTTTGCAATTGGGGATGCATGAATTCCCCTTCCCTCTGGGTCAGGAGGTTTGGAATCTGAGGAAGACGCCATGGGGGTAGTGAGGACAGGCTGCACAGCAAGGGGTACCCAGTGCTGCCAAGGCCAGTCTGGCACTATAAGAATGGTCCTTGGTTTTTCCTCCCTTATTTTAAGCAGTACCCTGGGGATGAGGGGTAAGGGGTGAAAGGCATAGACCGATAGACTGACCCAGGGGAAGGCAGGGCATCCACTTTCCAAGCCATGCAGTGATGATCCCTGGTGCAGAATTTGCTGAGCTGATGGTTGGAGTGGGAGGCAAAGAGGTCTAACCTTTGGGGTTCCCCATTTCTGAATTATTAGGTTGAAGGTACTTCTATTGAGTTGCCACTCGTGTGGGTCCAGAAGATTTCTGCTTAATTGGTCTGCCAGAGAGTGAAGAGAGCCTGGTAGGAAATGTACTAACAGGTGTAGTTGCACGGCAGAGGCTGTGTGCCAAACGGGATAGACCAGCCTGCATAGAGGGTAAGAGTGAGTCTCTCCCTGCTTGTTGATGTACTACATTACAGTGTGTTGTCCATTTTAATCAGGAGAGCCCCTGGAGAGAGAAGGGGCTTGAAAGCTATCAAGGTGTGCTGCACAGCTATTGTGTTTTTGATTGATGTGCCAAGGGATTTGCTGTGGGCTCCATTGGCACACTGTATGCACCTACCGTCCAGGTGTGCACTCCAAGTGTAGTCCGATGCGAATGCTCATAATATCGAACATACAAAGTGCTTTTTTTGAGATTGCAGTACAGTGAAGAATGAGATATTTGTCTTTTCCTCACTGTAGTGCGATCTCGGAGTTGGAATATATATTCAGTATGGGGTGTGGGGGGAACAGCCCCGCACAATAGGAAGTTCGTGGTCCAGTACATTCGATATTATGAGTTGCAATTTGTGCAATTCGCTCATATGATATAGACCCGTGCTACACAGCCATCATCTCTTTTTGACTGATGTGCAGAGGCATTTGCTGTGGGTTCCATTGGCCCTGTATGCACCTTTCATCCAGGTGTACACCCCAAATGTAGTCTGATGCGTCTGTGGTGAGGGTCTGGGCAGCGGGGGGTGGGGAGAAAGGCATTCCCTTGTTGTGGGAGCATGCTGTTGCCCACCAAAGAAAATCTTGTCTGAGGCAAGGAATTATAGGTAGAAGAGTTTCCAGGTCTTGAGAGAGTGCTGGCACCAAAGGCTCTTTAGGTACCATTGAAGTTTCGTCATATGCAGTCTGGCATATGGAATGAGTAGTATGCAAGACGCCATGAACCCCAGAGCTTGCAGGATCTTCCTTGCAGTTAGCTGGGGCCTTGTGGCTAGTTGAGAGAAATAGGCTGTCAGGAAAATTTGTTTCTCTGGAGTAAGGTATGCCATCTGGGAAGCTGCGTCCAGACTTGCTCCCAGGAAGATTATCCTTTGGGTGGGCACCTGTTTGGATTTCTTTTCATTGAGTGTGTGCCCTAGGGAGGTTAGTAGTGTCTTTACAAAGGCCAGGTGCTTGAGCAGCTTCTCCTGGCTGTCTGCTTGAATAAGGCAGTTGTCTAAGTATGGGTAAATCTGAATATTTATTTGTCTGCAAAAGGCAATGGCCAGAGCCAGACATTTTGTGAAAACTCTGGGAGCAGTAGATAAGCCAAAGGGAAGCGCAGAGAAAGTACAGTTGTGTACCTACCATAAATGTAGATGTTATACTGTATTCACTGTTGCAGTCATTACTCTGGGATTATCCTGCTGGCAGGCTACCCGCAGTCAGCCTGAATTCCAAAGTCTTGGTCCGGCGTTGGTTGCTATCGCCTCTTCCCGGACGTCAGTGTGCCAGGGGTATAAAAGATGCAGCCGACGCCATTTTCTTCAGTTTTTCTTGCCCCAGATGTCAGGTGCCCCCAAAAGGGTAGGCTAAATAGATTATGCCAAAAAACATGCATGCACTAAAGTAAACATTTCCGTCATCTACAAGCAAATACACCACATAGGTTGTATAGAATAGAGAAGTACAGATAAGACCCAGCAAATGAAAGGGGGATGGTGGGAGGGTAACCTGGACTGCAACAGTGAATACACTCAAACATATGCCACTAAAAGTTGCTCAGTCTTGTCTGAAAGCTTTAGTTCAGTCCAAGTAGAAGCGTAGCCACCTGTGTATGTCCAAATAATGCAGAAGTCTCTCACCCTTGTTCTGTGGATTTGGATAAAAGGTAGGCAAGTGAATGGTTTGGTTAAGGGCCACACTGGACACCACCTTAGGCATAAATGTAGGGAGTGCCTGTAACTCCAAGACTCGTCTTGCAGAGGTTATTGCTAGGAGCAGAGCTGTTTTCCAGGATAAGAATTTAATATCAGATGTTGAGGCTGGCTCAAAAGGAGGCAGTGTGAGTTTTTCCAAGACATAATTTAGGTCCCATGCAGGTATTGGTACTCACCTTGGAGGTCTTATGTTTTTGGCCCCTCTGAGGTACTGTCTTATTAAAGGATGATAGGTGGTTCTGTATTGTAATGGGCTGAAATGGCAGAGGCATGAATCTTAATTGATGAAAAGGATAGGCCTTTGTTCAGCATCTCAGTTAAGTATTGTAAAATCTGAGGAATATTTGGTACAAACGTGTCAATTCCTTGTTCCTGGTTCCAAGCACAGGATCTCTTCCATTTTTCTGCATAAGATTTTCTGGTACTGGGCCTCCTGGCCTCCAAGATAAAGTACAGTTGTGTACCTACCATAAATGTAGATGTTCGAGTGTATTCACTGTTGCAGTCATTACTCTTGGGTTATCCTGCTGGCAGGCTACCCTCAGTCGGCCAGAATTTCAAAGTCTAGGTCTGGCGTCGGGTGCTGTCGCCTCTTTCCTGACGTCAGTGCACCAGGGGTATAAAAGATGCAGCCAACGCCATTTTCTTCAGTTTTTCTTGCCCCAGATGTCAGGTGCCCCAAATAGGTAGGCGGAAAAATATACCAATAAGAAATGCATGCACAAAAATAACATTTCCTTGATCTACAAGCAAATACACCAAAAAGGTTGTATAGGATAAGTCCCAGCAAAGAGAAGGGGGATGGTGGGTGAGTAACCTGGACTGCAACAATGAATACACTCGAACATCTACATTTATGGTAGGTACACAACTGTACTATGTTCATAGTGCTTCACTGTTGCAGTCATTACTCTTGGGTAGAATCCTAAAGCTGAGGATGGGTGGCTGGGCTAAATAGGATTAGGAGAGGCTATGAGGCCCTGCAGAACTGCAGTGGCGAAGCCTGCTCTGGACTTAGAGTAGAGAGGCAAGTGGTAGTGCTTTGTAAAGGTGTGCACTGAACTCCAAGTTGCAGCCTCTAAGATTTCTTTGGTTGGTACTCCTCTTAGGAAGGCTGCTGAAGTGGCTGCTGCTCTGGTGGAATGAGGCCTAATGCCCTTAGGCAATGATTTGCCATGTTGAAAATAGCAGAAATGGATGCAATGGCCTATCCATTTAGAAATAGTCTGTTTTGAGATCGCCTTACCTTGTGATCCTGCAGCATATGACACTAAAAGTTGCTCAGTCTTTCTGAAAGCTTTAGGTCTGTCCAAATAGAAGCGCAACTGCCTGTGTATGTCCAAAGAATGCAGAATTTTTTCACCCTTGTTCTGTGGACTTGGGTAAAAGGTAGGCAAGTGAATGGTTTGGTTGAGGGCCACACTGGACACCACCTTAGGCATAAATGTAGGATTTTGTCCTCAGAGAAACCCTGTCTGGATGAAAAATGATGAAAGGTTCCACAGCCATGAGTGCTTGCAACTCCGAGGCTCGCCTTGCAGAGGTTATGGCTAGGAGCAGAGCTGTTTTCCAGGATAAGAATTTTATATCTGCTGTTGATGCTGGCTCGAAAGGAGGCAGTGTGAGTTTTTCCAAAACATAATTGAGGTCCCAGGCCGGAATTGGTGCTCTCCTTGGAGGCCTAATGTTTTTGGTCCCTCTGAGGTACTGCCTTATTAAAGGATGATAAAAGATAGGTGGTTCCATATTGTAATGTGCTGAAATGGCAGAGACATGAATCTTAACTGATGAGAAAGAAAGGCCTTTGTTCAGCATCTCAGTTAGGTATTGTAAAATCTGAGGAATATTTGGTACAGACATGTCAATGGATTCCGGCATGTAGCTCGCGAGACATTTGCCTGCGAGCTACATCGCCGAAACCAAACGGCTGCATCAGCACTTTGCCGTAGTGCAAAGTGCAGAAACAGCGCAGCCGCTGCCACTATAATCTATGGACGAGCAGCTGCAGCATTCCTTCTTCCCGTGCAAGGAATGCATTTATTTACTTATTTATTTATTGTGATGTCAGACTGACAACACAATAAATAAATAATTAAATGAATGCATTCCTTGCACGAGAAGGAATGCGTTACACAGCCCGTACGGCTGCAGCTGCTCGTCCATAGATTATAGTGGCAACGGCTGTGCTGTTCAGGCACTTTGCACTACGGCAAAGTGCTGATGCAGCCGTTTGGTTTCGGCGATGTAGCTTGCAGGCAAATGTCTCGCGAGCTACACGCCGGAATCCCATGTCAATGCCTTGTTCCTGGTTCCAAGCACAGAATCTCTTCCATTTTTTTGCATAAGATTTTCCGGTACTGGGCCTCCTGGCCTCTAAGATAACATCCATAACAGCTTTTGAAAGAGGAGTGTTCTGAATGGCTACATTATCCGCCATGCTGCCAGATTTAAGGTCCTGAGTTGGCTGTGCAGGATCTGACTGTTTTGTTGGGTCAGCAAGTGAGAAGTTTGAGGCAATATCCATGCTGGACCTTGAGACAAGCTCTTTAGGATTGGGTACCAGCGCTGGCGTGGCCAGTCTGGTGCAATCAATCATTTTGAGCTTCTCGTCTGACCTTTAGGAGTACTCTGGGAAGGAGAGGCAGTGGGGGAAAAGCATACACTGTTAGATTTTTCCAGCTGAATGATAGGGCGTCCACTTTCCATGCTTGCTTGTGGTAAATCCTTGTGCAAAATCTCTGCAATTGACAGTTGTGAGGGGAGGCAAATAGATCTATGTCTGGGCATCCCTATTTCTTTATCATCATGCTGAAGACTTGTGGATCCAGTTTCCATTCGTGGGGATCCATGAGGTTTCTGCTTAGTTCGTCTGCCAGAGTATTTGTTTTTCCTGGCAGGAATTGTGCTTGCAGGTGACCTTGAAAAGCCAATGCTGTGTCCCATAAGGTCATTGCTTGTCTGTAGAGGGGGTAGGAATGTGTACCGCCCTGCTTGTTTATGTACCACATGACCGTAGTGTTGTCTGTCTTTATCAGTACCTGTCCTGGATGAAGCAGGTCCTTGAAAGCTGTCAGGGCATTTTGAACAGCTAGCATCTCTTTTTGATTGATGTGAAGATGCATCTGGTTTGCAGGCCATGTACCCTGAATACATTTTCCTGCCATATGGGCCCCCCAGGCATAATCTGATGCATCCGTTGTCAGTGTCTGTCTGGTCAGGGCTGGTGTAAGCATTTTGGGGGCCCCCAGCAAATGTCAAGTTGGGGGCCCCCTGGGCACTTTCAGTCTAAGTATCACCCTGTCACTGCCACCACTTCTATCCATCGTTTTAGTTCATGCTGCAGGCTTTTAGGAGTAGTACACACACAATGACCTGTAGCTACAATGATCTTATTACAACAGGCATACATACCACACTGTGTTGGCCCATCTCACAAAGGGACATTTTACAGTTACTGGCATTTATGTGTAACAAGGATACATTACAACAACTCTATGTACAGGGGAGAACTAATGTGCAATGGAACCCTAGGCACTGCTTACTGTTTCAGCCCCCGCCAAAAAAAAAAAAAACATCCTCCAGAGTTTCCCCCATGTTGGGCTTCCCACTTATGCACAATACTTTTTTTTCTTCCATTTCTCACATTTTACCTTTTTTTCTTCAGCTTTTTCAAGAAGCCATAACTTTATATATGCTCTAAAGTGCTTTTTAAGTTTATTTTTTTTACCCAATGATGGCTTGAACAGAAATGATGATTAAGGAAAGAAATTCAATATTGCTGTTCAGCTTTAGTTTTCCTTCCGTCTTTTCAATATACTTTCTTGACCAAGACAGCACAGTAATAACCATTTAGGAAATAACTCAGTTAAGCCGGTGCCCCCAGAAGCTAGAGCATTTCCTAACCTTTTAATCCAAAAGTGGCCTAAACAAAAATCGTGAGTAAGAAAAAAAGAATTTCAGTCTTATTTTTTTCTTTCAATGAAGACAAGTTGTATCCAAGGCTTAAAATTCAAAGCTGACAAAAAAAGTAGCTCAAAATAAATTAACAAGTCAATTGTTGTGAGGATACACAGATCATGTACAGGAATACTGCCTGCCTTCCTAAACCTCCCAAAAAGACAGTCACTGCCTATGTAACCCTTTAGTGTTATACTGAGATGAAAGCAGAGATTCAGATGGCCACAGTCATATATTTCAAGTGACTTCTGAAATACATATACATAGCATGCCTACTTACTCTTTGATCCTAACCCCCAAAGGCAACCAGCTGTATATGTGCCTGATGTTTGATTGTGAGGAAAGTGAAAATAAATAATGTTTGCAGTAATGTATTCTACTTTGCTGCTACCAGGCAGTACACTGCCCCTACAGGAGCTAAAGTAACCTTCTTTGTATACCTCTGAGGTCTGTT
Source organism: Protopterus annectens (assembly GCF_019279795.1). Taxonomy (NCBI): domain Eukaryota; kingdom Metazoa; phylum Chordata; order Ceratodontiformes; family Protopteridae; genus Protopterus; species Protopterus annectens. The sequence continues at coordinate 112,846,357 of NC_056750.1, read as the reverse complement.
AGAAAAGTAAAGGAAATGATGACCACACAATCCCCAGCACCCACATAACCTACAGTAAGTTTCTGTACACAAACATCTGAGCAGGGATGTTTTAGAATGTTTGTGGTTGAGGACAAAGGCTATTATCAGTTTTATCCTAACAGGGTCATATAATAACTCAGGCTAAAGAGTGCAATCAGAAAATTAAAGCATTTTTTTCTCGTCATTTTTCCTCAACCAAAAACAGCTTTTTTGGGGTCCCCAAAGTCAAGGATGATTAAGGGAGCCTCCTGTATCCATTTATAAAGTTTAGGGAGTGGGGGCCACCAGATTCCTAGAATATCTAAGTGTCTGAAGGCTCTGTGATATATTTTATGCCTTACTTTTGAAATATAATCACTTGTTAGCTACATTTTTATTGATACCCTGAAGAATAATGTGTGTGTTCCGGCATTATTGGATATGTGCATTGATAAAAATCTGTGATATTTTTTACACGCGCGCACACACACACACACACACGCACGCACACTACAGCAGTGCTAATTTTGTACTTATTTCAGCAAGTACATTGTACAACACTAGTACTACTACACAAGATCAGTGACTGCATTTAGCAGTCATCAAACAGCAACAGGGATAAGTCACTTTTATTTACCTCAGTGAGGAGTAAATTAATACCTATTACTATCCCTGATTTCACAGATATTCCTGATTTTGTCTCATAATTTTGCTCTGTCACAATAAATCCAGTCATCAGAGTTTTATACTTATTGTCTAAAAATGCATGTTGATGCAAAATGTGTTATTGTAGTAACTTTTTAAATTAGAGTAATATATAAAATGTGTTCCTCATTTTGAGACTTTATTATGCTATTATTTTAATAACTAAATAGAATTCTTCAGCAAAGATGTTGAGAGTTACAGTATCAGTTGTTCTGCCAGTATGTATAAAAACCGTGAAAGATCAACCATTTCTGAAGATTAGAAGCATCAGCTCTTTCTAAAACTCCACAGTTTGCAATGAGATCAGTCACCCTGGGCTGCTGACCTCTGCAGTGCTTACTTTGCTTATGTTCATTACAGCTTTGTCCTAACAGGGTTATATTACAGTCCTGTTCAGGTTAAAGAGTATAATTGAAACTTAATACATTTTTTCTCCTCATTTTTCCCCAACCAACAGCGGTTTTTGTGGGGCTCCCACACAGTCATTGATGATTAAGGGGCCCCCTCCAGCCACAGTTATTGCAAGTACCTAAAGCTGGCTAGGTTGTTAATTTTAGTGAAGAGGATGTCCACCATCAGGGCTTAACCTAGGCCAGGGCGTTATGTCACTGGTAAAATATTTAATGAAATTATAAAGCTTGTTACTTAACAAAATACTATAACTAAAGATGTTTGAATTTTGAAGGAGATAAATATGAGTTATTGTTACTTACCTGCTTTATCAAGTATACAAGATTGCTGTACTAGCTTTTGTTGGTTTGACAGACATGTTACAAAATACAAGATAAGATAACTTGCTGTGGCTGGGGGGCCCCCCCAGGACCAGGGGGCCCCCAGCGACCGCAGGGTTCGCTGGTGCCTAAAACCGGCTATGTGTCTGGTTGTGGGTAAACTGAATGGCAGACCCTTGTTGTGGTGACAGGCTTCTGCCCACCATCAAAACTCCTGTTGTAGGCAGGGAATGAGTGCAATTACTGTCTCCAGGCTGTGGCAATGCTGAGTCCAAACACTTTTCAGATACCATTGTAGTTTCCTCATATGGAATTAGTAGAATGCAGGATGCCATGAAACCCAAGGCCTGCAGGATTTTCCTTGCAGACAAGCGGGTTTTTGTTGCCAATTTCTTGAAGTAAGTAGTCAGTTGTTTTTGCTGGTCTGGTGTGAGATAAGCCATCTGGGCAGTTGTATTTAAGCTTGCACCCAGGAATATTATCTCTTGAGAAAGCACTAGTTTTAATTTATTTTCGTTTAATGTGTACCCTTGGCCAATTAGTAATCTTTTTACAAACGCCAGATGCTTTAGGAGAGTGTCTTTGTTCTCTGCTTGAATTAGGCAGTCGTCCAAGTAGGGATATATTTGAATTCCTTTTTGTCTGCAAAATGCAATTACTGGTGCCAGGCATTTTGTGAAGACCCTGGGCGCAGTAGATAAGCCAAAGGGCAGAGAATTGGTAATGCATTGAGCCAGCTATGAATCTGAGGTATCTTCTGCAAGATTGTCTGATTGGGACATGCAGGTATGCCTCTTTTAGGTCCAAAGTTACGAGCCAAGCCCTCTTGCCCAGCATGGGCAGTAGCTGCTGTAGAGTCAACATCTTGAATTTTGGAACTTCCAGAAACGTATTTAGTATAGTCAGGTCCAGAATTGGTCTCCAGGTTTTGTCCTTCCTGGGTACTAGGAAAAGTCTGGAGTAAAGTCCTTGCCCCTGCTCTTGTTGTGGTACTTGCTGAATGGCCCTCATGTACATGAGGGCTGTAATTTACTTTTGTGCCTCTGCCCATTGATTGTGTGGCAGATCTGGCATGCCGCTTGACCTTGGTAGAGTGTGAAAATGGAATATGTGGCCTTGGGACACTATGTTCAGGACCCATTTGTCTTGGGTAACCATTTGCCAATTTGATGAAAAAGTGCTAGTTTTCCCCCTAAGGGGGTTGTCAAAAGAAAACTGCTTGGAACTGGTAGAGGAAAGTCATTGGGACTGTTTCCTGTAATGTTGTGATTTGTCTTCTCTGCTTTTGGAGGTAGAAGCACCCCATTGTTTAGGCCTGTATGAGCCTTGGGGCTGAGATCTGCCTCTGGGACACCTGTATCTGCTTCTTTGTGGTCTGTCTGAGACTGGAAAGGACCAATTTTTAGAAGGCCAGTTCCTGCTAAACCTGGATGGCTGTACCTGTAAGAAATCCTTGACTGTCTGTATGGATTTTGCTTTATCCTCCATTTTTTTCAACACCTCTTCTGCTTTAGTACCAAACAAAGTATCATGCTGTAATGGTGCATCTAATAATTTTGCATTAACATGATCAGGCAGATTCTGTTCCTTTAACCAAGCATGCCTTCTAATAACAGAACCTGTAATAGCGGCCCTGCAAGAGGCCTCCAGTGAATCATAACCACATTGCAAAGTATGCTTTCCCACTTGTTCAGTTGCATGCAATAAATCCTGCAATTCCTTGTTCTCTGAACATTCAGTATTTGTCAACATTTTCTGCTTAAGTAGTGACATTAAATATTACTGATATTTAAGCATATGAAACTGACAATTTAAAGCTCTTACAGCCAGCGTGGCAAAAGTGTAAACTTTTTTCCCCCCATCTGTCTAGAGCCCTAGAATCCCTATCAGAGGGGACAGGGTTTTTTTGCAGTGGAAGCTTTGACCCCCTTGGGACCCCGAGATATAGTTTCTGGGTCAGCAGCGGGGTTTTTATACAGGAATTTATGAGAATCCGAGACCCTATAGTATCTGTCTGGCTTAGCAGATGCAGGGGGTAGAGAGTCAGAGTTGAGACCGGACTCTGAAAATACATAATCTACAATGTCTAGAACAGGTGTCTGTGCTGAGGAAGGAGCAGAAAGTCTCTGAGCCTTTTCTTAGATTCAGAATAATCTTGGCTCTCCCAGCGGAAATGCTCCCTCATAGTATGCAGCATTTCCCCAAAAGAATAGTCCTCAGGAGGAGAGGCTGAAGGAATGGATTCTTCAGCATCAGAATCCTCATAGGGAAGCATGGAGTAATCCTGTTCAGAAGAGGAATCAGAGGAAATAGATACCTGATCAGAAGAATCATACTCTGTCTCTTGCCTAGGCCTCTTATCAGGAGGGGGATGGGAGCCCCTGATCCAAGTAATTAGGTCTTCGGCCATTTTGAGCATCTGTTTTTTAGGCATGGACGTCTGAGTAGGAGAATTCTGTACTTGTTTCTTTGTCTTTAGAGCTGCTTTAGTCTTTGTCTTTGAAGCTGAAGATGGCTTAATATATAGCTGTGTAGGTCAGAAGTCGATGCCTGCTCAGTGGCGCCGGACCCATCTGAGGGAGTGATTTCCGAGTGTCCAATACCTTGAGTTTCCAGAGGCCCAGTTGGCTCCACATAGGAGTCAGTAGCGGCCTGTGGCTCTGAGGTAGCGGGCGCCAGGGGCTGCGAAAGCGCCTCACTGAGAACTGGCGACTGGCCTAGTAGAGGCTTCGTCGGTTTTGGACCTCGGATGCCTATCCTTGTCCTTGCGTTTTTTGTAAACTCCGGTTGTCGGCTGTTCCAACGGCATTATATAATTAAATCTTCAGCCAAAGTAATGAAATGCAAAATTGAACAGACGCTAGACAGTACGTTGGTTAAATCTAGCACAAAACCGACAGCTAGCAACATTGTGATCAGGGCCTAGGCAAGGAATACAGTAAGAATGAAAATCCTTTGCTTCCCAAAAGAAATACAATTGTTAACTTTTTCTGACATCGGCCTGGAGCAAGAAAAATAAGTTTCCCCAATGGGGTACTTAGCTTTAATGAAGACTTCGGTTCTGAAATTCAGATTTGAAAATCTCAGGAGTCGGCCGACCGGCACTTGCAAACTGCTTTTGCTTCGGGCATCGCGCGGCAAGAAAGTCTGAAGAAAACGGCGTCGGTTGCATCTTTTATACCCCTGGTACACTGACGTCAGGGAAGAGGCGACAGCAACCGACGCCGGACCTAGACTTTGGAATTCTGGCTGACTGAGGGTAGCTTGCCAGCAGGATAACCCAAGAGTAATGACTGTAACAGTGAAACACGATGAACATCATCCATTACAGCTTTGGAGAGTGGAGTGTTCTGAATGGCTACATTATCTGCCATGCTGCCAGATTTAAGGTCCTGAGTTGGCTGTGCAGGATCTGATTGTTTTGTTGGGTCAGTAAGTGAGAAGTTTGAGGCAATGTCCAGGCTGGACCTTGAGACAAGTTCTTTAGGATTGGGTACCAGTGCTGGCGTGGCCAGTCTGGGGCAATCAGCATCATTTTTGGCTTCTCGTCTGACCTTTAGGAGTACCTTGGGGAGGAGAGGCAGTAGAGGAAAGGCATATACTGTTAGGTTTTTCCAGCTGAAGGATAGGGCATCCACTTTCCATGTTTGCTTGTGGTAAATCCTTGTGCAGAATCTCTGTAGTTGGCAGTTGTGAGGGGAGGCAAATAGATCTATGTCTGGGCATCCCCATTTCCTTGTTATCATGCTGAAGACTTGTGGATCCAGTTTCCACTCGTGGGGATCCATGAGGTTTCTGCTTAGTTCGTCTGCCAGAGTATTTATTTTTCCTGGCAGGAATTGTGCTTGCAGGTGAACTTGATAAGTCAATGCTGTGTCCCACAAAACCATGGCTCGTCTGCGGAGGGGGTAGGAATGTGTGCATCCCTGCTTGTTTATGTACCACATGACTGAGGTATTGTCCATCTTTATCAGTAGTTGTCTTGGATGAAGAATATCCTTGAAAGCTGTCAGGGCATTCTGAACAGCTAGCATCTCTTTTTGATTGATATGAAGATGCATCTGGCTTGCGGGCCATGTGCCCTGAATACATTTTCCTGCCATGTGGGCCCCCCAGGCATAATCTCATGCATCCGTTGTTAGTGTCTGCCTGGCTGTGGGTAAAGTGAATGTCTGTCCCTTATGGTGACAGGCTTGTGCCCACCATCGAAACTCTTGTTGCAGGCAGGGAATGATAGTAATTAATATTTCCAGGCTGTGGCAATGTTGACTCCAAACACTTTTTAGATACCATTGTAGTTTCCTCATATGCAGTCTGGCATATGGAATTAGCAGAATGCAGGATGCCATGAAGCCCAAAGCCTGCAGAATTTTTCTTGCAGATAACTGGGTCTTTGTTGTCAACATTCTGAAGTAAGAAGTCAGTTGTCTTTGTCTGGCATGAGATAAGCCGTCTGGCCAGTTGTATTTAAGCTTGCACCCAGGAATATTACCTCTTGAGAGGGTACTAGTTTTGATTTCTTTTCATTTACTGTGTACCCTAGGCAAATTAGTAATCTTTTTACAAATGCCATATGCTGTAGTAGAATGCCTTTGTTCTCTGCTTGAATAAGGCAGTCGTCCAAGTAAAGATATATTTGAATTCCTCTTTGTCTGCAAAATGCAATTACTGGTGCCAGGCATTTTGTGAAGACCATGGGCATAGCAGATAAGCCAAAGGGCAGTGCAGAGAATTGGTAGTGCACTGAGCCAGCTATGAATCTGAGGTATCTTCTGCAAGAGTGTCTGATTGGGACATGCAGGTATGCCTCTTTTAGGTCCAAAGTTACGAGCCAAGCCTTCTTGCCCAGCATGAGCAGTAGCTGCTGCAGAGTCAACATTCTGAATTTTCGAACGTCCAGAAATGTGTTTAGAATAGACAGGTCCAGTATTGGTCTCCAGGCTTTGTCCTTTCTGGGCACCAAGAAAAGTCTTGAGTAAAATCCTTGTCCCTGCTCTTGTTGTGGTACTTGCTGAATGGCCCTCATGTCCATGAGGGATGAAACTTGCTTTTGTGCCTCTGCCCATTGATTGTGTGGCAGGTCTGGCATACCTTTTGTCCTTGGCAGGGTGTGAAAGTGGAACCTGGCAGGAATTGTGCTTGCAGTTGTACTTGGTAAGTCAATGTTGTGTTCCACAAGGTCATTGCCTGTCTGCATAAAGGGTAGGAGTGTGTTCCTCCCTGTTTGTTTATGTACCACATAACTGTAGTGTTGTCTGTCCTTATTAGTAGTTGTCCTGGATGCAAGAGGTCCTTGAAGGCTGTCAGTGCATTTTGCACAGCTAGCATCTCCTTTTGGTTGATGTGTAGATGCATTTGTTTTGCAGACCATTTGCCCTGTATGCACTGTCCTGCCATGTGTGCTCCCCAGGCGTAGTCTGAAGAATCTGTTGTCAAAGTTTGGTTTGCTGGAGTTAAGACAAAAGGAAGACCCTTGTTTATTTGACATGCTTGAGCCCACCATAGGAACTATTTTTGAAGGCAGGGAATGAGAGGTATACTTGTTTCGAGGCTGTGCCTGTGTTAAGTCCATACACTTTTCAGGTACCATTGCAATTTCCTCATACGCAGCTTCGCATGTGGAATTAGTTGAATGCAGGATGCCATGAACCCCAATGCCTGCAGGATTTTCCTTGCAGTGAGCTGGGTAAAAGTTGCCATCTTTTTGAAGTATTGAGTCAGTTGTTTTTGTCTGTCTGGCGTGAGATGAGCCATCTGGCCCGTTGTATTTAAGCTGGCACTCAGGAATATTATGTCTTGTGAGGGTATTAGCTTTGACTTCTTTTTGTTTACTGTGTACCCTAGGCAACTTAGCAGCTTTGTTACAAATGCCAGATACTGTAATAGAATGGCCTTGCTGTCCGCTTGGATCAGGCAGTCGTCCAGATATGGACAAATTTGTACTCCTCGTTAAATGGAGTATGCAATTACTGATGCCAGGCGTTTCGTAAATACTCTTGGCGCAGTAGACAAGCCAAAGGGCAATGCAGAGAATTGATAATGCGTTGTACCTGCCAAAAATCTGATGTATCTTCTGCAATCTTGTCTGATAGGGACATGCAGGTATGCCTCTTTGAGGTCCAACATTACCAGTCAAGACTCCTTTCCCAGCATGGGAAGAAGCTGCTGTAGTGTGAGCATTTTGAATTTGGGTACCTCCAGGTATGTGTTTAGAATTGAGAGGTCTAAAATGGGTCTCCAGGCTTTGTCCTTTCTTGGTACTAGGAATAGTCTTTTGAATTGCTTTCATATCAATGAGAGCTGAAATTTGCGTTTGTGCCTCTGCCCATTGGTTTGGAGGCAGATTTGGCATGCCTCTCATCCGTGGTACATTGTGAAAATGAAATCTGTATCCTCGGGTAATGATATCCAGAACCCATTTGTCCTTTGTTATGATGCGCCAGTTTTGTGGAAATAGGGCCAGTTTTCCTCCCAAAGGTGCTGCCAGGGCAATTTTGCTTGGCAGGCGAAGAGGGAAGTCATTGTGTTTGTTTCCTGAAGGGTTGAGATCTTTCGTCTCCACCTCTTTGAGTTGTTGTATGCCATTGTCTAGGCCTGAAAGAACCTTGTGGCTGGCCTCTGCCCTTGGTCGGTACCTACCCCTTTGGGGTCTGTCTGATGCAGGAAAGGACCAGTTTTTTGATGGCCAGTTTCTGCTGAAACGAGGAGGTTGTACCTGTAAAAAAATCTTTAACTGTCTGCATAGACTTTGCCTTTTCTTCCATTTTCTTTGAAACTTCCTGTGCTTTGACACCAAATAACACATCTTTCTGCAATGGAGCATCCAATAACTTTGCTTTGACATGTTCTGGTAAGGCTTGCTCTTTTAGCCAAGCATGTCTACGTATTACAGATCCTGTGACAGCTGCTCTACATGAGGCTTCCAATGAATCAAAACCACACTGTAAGGTATGCTTTCCCACCTGTTCTGCTGCATGCAGCAAATCCTGCATCTCTTTGAAATCAGGTTGATCTGTCTGAGGGATCATTTTCTGCTTTAACCGTGTAATCAAGTACTGCTGGTATTTTAGCATGTGGAATTGGCAGTTTAAGGCCCTCATGGCCAAAGTGGCAGACGTATACACTTTCTTCCCCCATCTTTCTAATGCTCTGGAATCTCTTTCAGATTGTAGTGGATTCTTAGCAGTAGAGGCCTTAACCCCCCTTTGGGACCCTGGGAAATGGTTTTGGGGTCTGCAACAGGGCTTTTATATAGAAACTTATGAGAATCAGGAACTTGGTAGTATCTGTCTGGTTTAGCTGGTGCAGGAGGTAAGGAATCTGGGTTTAGACTAGATTCAGTGTAAACATCATCCAAAATGTCTAAAACTGGAGGAATTGCAAGGGGTCTATGCTGTGGAAGAAGAAGAAACTCACGGAGTCTTTTCTTAGAGTCAGAGTAATCTTGGCCTTCCCAGTGGAAGTGTTCCCTCATGGTGTGTAGAGTTTCCCCAAAAGAGTAGTCTTCAGGGGGGGAGACAGAGGGAATGGACTCTTCAGCATCTGAGTCTTCATAAGGAGGGAAGGAATAATCCTGGTCCTCAGAGTTAGCTGAGGAAATGGATGCTTGGTCAGAGGAAGGATAATCTTCCTCCAGTCTAGGCCTTTTGTCAGGAGGGGGTTGGGAACCCCTGATAAGGGTAATTAAATCCTCAGCCATCTTAAGCATCTGTTTTTTAGGCATAGGGGCCTGTGGGGGGGGGTCTGTGGACCCGGTTTTCTAACTTTTAAGGGGGCTTTAAGTTTAGCATAAGACTTAATAGAGATAGTTGTCAGTTTGAAGACACCTTCAGAAATGGAAGGCCTGTCCAAAATCTCCGGATCACCATCAGGGTTGGCATCCGAGGGGTGAGAGGGAACTGGCTCTTGAGGCCCAGCTGATTCAGTCTGGGAGGCCGTCAGAATTTCTAAATCAACGGTAGTCAGGGGCTGCGTAGGCGCCTCGCTGAAAACCAGAGAACTGGCGGTAGGCCTTGCTGAGGCCTCGGTATCTGGTCTTGGCCTTGGTTGCCTGTCCTTATCCTTGCGTTTTTTAATCACTGCTGATGTCGGTTGCTCCAACGACATGCTATAGTTATATTTTCTGCCAAAATAATGTTGGGCGAAATCTGCCCGACGCTTGATTGTACGTTTGTTGAACCTAGCACAAAACCGACAACCAGAGACGTTGTGGTCTGGGCCTAGGCAAGGAATACAATAAGAATGAAAATCCTTATGAGGTATTTGCTTCCCACAAGAAATGCAATTATTAATTTTGTCTGACATCGGTCTGAGGCAAGAAAAGTTTCCCCAACGGGGTACTTAGCTTTAGAGAAGACTTCGGGCTGAAATTCGATTCGAAAATCTCAGGAGCTAGCCGACCGGCACTTGCGAACTGCTCCTGCTTCGGGCACTGCGCGGCAAGAAAGACTGAAGAAAATGGCGTCGGCTGCCTCTTTTATCCCCCTGTCGCACTGACGTCAGGGAAGAAGCAACGACAACAGATACCAGACCAAAACTTTGGGATTTGGCCGACTGCGGGACCGCCTGACGGCAGGATAACCCAAGTGTGATGACTGCAGCAGTATAACACGATGAACATCTGCAGTGGCAAAGCCTGCCCTGGATTTGGAGAAGAGAGGCAAATGATAATGCTTTGTGAAGGTATGAACAGAGCTCCAAGTAGCAGCTTTTAGAATGTCTTTGGTTGGAACCCCTCTGAGAAAAGCTGCTGAAGTAGAGGCAGCCCTGGTGTAATGTGATCTGATCCCCTTGGGCACAGGTTTACCATGGTGCAAGTAACAAGAATGAATGCAGTGGCTTATCCACATAAAAATAGTCTGCTTTGATACAGCCTTCCCCTCTGACCCTGCAGCAAATGCTACCAGTAGTTGCTCAGACCTTCTTAGAGATTTGGTCCTGTTTAAGTAGAATCTTAGTTGTCTGTGTACATCCAATGAATGCAGAATCCTCTCCCACTTGTTCTGCGGATTTGGGTAAAATGTTGGCAAGTGAATGGTCTGGTTAAGTGCCACACTGGATACCACCTTAGGCATAAAAGAAGGATTGGTCCTGAGGGACACCCTGTCCGGGTAAAATATAATAAAAGGCTCCTGCCATGAGAGCCTGTAGTTCTGAAACCCTTCTTGCTGAAGTGACTGCCAAGAGAAAAACTGTTTGCCAAGATAGAAATTTTATATCCGCAGTAGCTGCTGGTTCAAAAGGAGGCAGGGTGAGTTTTTCCAGCACAAATTTGAGGTCCCATGCAGGAGTCGGTGATCTTCTGGGAGGCCTTAAATTTTTGGCCCCTCTAAGATACTGTTTAAGCAGAGGATGAGAAAAGAGCTCTGTGTTGTAATGAGCCGAGATGGCAGAGAGATGAATTTTTATTGAAGAAAAAGATAGGCCCTTGTCAAGCATCTCAAGTCAAATATTGTAAAATCTGAGGAATATTGGGCTTTGCTATGTCTGTTCCCTGTGTTTGGTTCCAAGCACATAATCTCTTCCATTTATCAGCATAAGATTTTCTAGTACTAGGCCTTCTGGCTTCCAAAATTACATCCATCACAGATTTACTGAGAGGTGTTGTTTGAATAATTAATTGATCAGCCATGCTGCAAGATTCAGAGTTTGGAGCCGAGTGTGCAGAATTTGATTGTTCTGAGACAGTAGATGAGGTATTTGAGGCAAGTACCATGGAGAAAGTTGAGACATATTCCGTAGAATTGGGTACCAGTGCTGGTGAGGCCAGTCCGGAGCAACTAGGATCATTTTTGTTTTTTCCTGTCTTTTAGTAAGACTTTGGAGAGTAGAGGCAGAGGGGGAAAGGCATAGACTGATAGTTTCTTTTTCTCTCTGTGTGTTAGTTCTGCTCATTTCTATTCTTTTTAATTAATCTACCAATTGATCGCTCTAAGATTTCCTCGCACATAAGGAACTGCTTATCCCAGTCTACCTTACTGTGCTCTGTTGTATCATTAAGAGGCTGAAAGAGCGTACATTATTTCTACCTTAGCTGCATGCTTACCTTAGTTTACACTTACTCTAGGCATATTTTTAACTACTGTCTGTTTGTGATCTCTCGTTGCCTGCACTGCCTGCTTTTTAAATATTCCTTTCTCTCCTTGTTTTGTTCTAGCTCGGGCTCCTGCCTACCCTGCCTTAATCTTTGAAAGTACCCTCCCGGACACCCTGGCTAAGAACCACCATTAACGGACATTTCAAACCATACCTGAAAGGACTTACTGCTCCTTGAGTATCACCCACAGCAAAGATTATCTATGTAAAAGTATGTGTACTGCCCTTGCACTTTGTTGTAGCTAACTTGATTACAACTAGGTTGTAGTGCTCTTCCCTGCCAGACCAGCCAGCAGCCACAAACCCCCCCCCTACAGCTTGATTATCCCACTTACTTTCCATAATTTCTATAATTACACCCCCTATCCCGACCTATGATAGCTCCCTCCTTCCCTTTAGCTGATATCTCTCCCTGGGGTCTCTACTGCATTAAACTGACAGAACACTAGGTGGCGCTCCTCTACCTTCTTACTGTCCCCACTTCTTAACTCACACCCTCCTCATCTCTCTCATACAGCCCACTGACATCTTTCCTCTACTCTCTCCCCCACCTCTCTTCCAGGACTTCCAACACATTTTTCACTCTACTTACACCCTTTCTCAATCCTTCTTTAAAGCCTCCTACCTCTCTCTCTGTCCTTCACCTACATTCCTACACACCACTCCATTCTCAGTAGTCTTCTCCTAATACACATATCTGCAAGACTTACTTCTGACTATTTCTCTTTACTGATTGCCTTCCTCAATTTTTCTCCTCCTTTGGCAGATCTCAAGCTGTCAGATGGAAGAAATGCAACTCTTCCTTTCTGCCTATACCTACTGGCGTTCCTCAGGGGTCCATCCTCGGACCCATGCTTTTCAACATCTTCATAAATAACCTTCACACTGTCATCCCTGACACTACAGTCATCCAATACGCTGATGACTCTACCTTAGTCTGTGCTGCCCACAACATTTCTGAACTACTAACTAAGACTCAAACAGCTTTCTCCACTACAGAGAACTGGATGCACCAAAACCACCTCTCCCCTCAACTCCAATAAATCTAAAATACTAATTTTCCTGCCCACCAGGGTTTCCTCCTTTGACAAAAACATCTTCAATATCCTAAGCCAAACTAACACTGCTAATGAAGTGGTCCCCTCTGCAAAACTCCTTGGCATCACCATAGACGAACACCTTAAATTCGACCTCCACATACAACAAAACAAAGAAAACCCACCAAAAGCTAGGTATGCTGTATAAGAATAACCAATTTCTCACCAACTCCTCTAAGCATTCTCTAGCAATTACTTACCTCCTTCCGTCTCTTCTATATGGAGCCCCCCTTCTAACCAGTCTGTCTGCTTCCAATACCTCTAAACTTGAAGCTTGCTACAATAAGATCTCCAAATTTGCCACTAAATCCAAAATCTCAACTCACCACTGTCTTAACCTAAAATCTCTGAACTGGTTAGAACTCCCTAACCACCTAGACTATCTCCAACTAACCACCGCTCACAAATTAATATTCTCCCCAGATAAATGCCCAGCCTTAAACATCCTTCCCCTAGACATCCCAAACAGATCCCAGAGATCTGAAAACCAAAACCTAATTTCCATCCACAAACCCAAACGTCCCGCTGGCCAGCTCCTACTCTCCTTCTCTCTAGGTAAAAAATGGAATTCCCTTCCTCCTTCTCTTAGGGCTATAAATAACACTGAATCCTTCAAAGCCCAACTTTTCCTACACCTATATTCCACATGGAAATGCTCCTGCTTTCACCCTACATAAAACTACAAGTCTCCCCACTAGCTCTCGACAATCCTCTTTCACTTTACTCTCAAGTTTTTTTTTCTTTCTCTTCCTCCAAAAGCAGAACTAGCAGACTTTAATTAACTCCTACTTTGTAAATATGTAAAACGTTTGAAGAACCTCAAAAAAAAAAAAAAAAAAAAAAAAAAAAAAAAAAAAAAAAGCCTGTTTTATACTGTCCTATGATGTATTTTGCAATTTCCTGAATGTATGAATCTCACTCTTGTATTTTACTTCTACATTATGCAACCTTTATTGTATTTTGTAACCTTTCATAGTATTGTATTGCTATTGGAGCTTTTCTCCCAGGGCCTCCACTGAAAATGGGCACTCCTCAGCTCAGTGGACTTCCCTGGTAATCAAACTGAAAATAAAAAATAAAAAAAATAAATAAAGGATAGGGCATCCACTTTCTATGCTTTTTTGTGATGAGTTCTTGTGCAGAATTTGTCCAACTGATAATTTTGGGGAGAGGCAAATAGATCTATGTCTGGGATCCCCCATTTCTGTGTTAACATGCTGAAGATTTGTGGATCCATTTTCCATTTGTGCGGGTCCATAAGATTTCTGCTTAGGTCGTCTGCCAGATTATTTTGTTTTCCTGGCAGGAATTGAGCTTGAAGATGAATTTGGTAAGTCAAGGCTGTGTTCCACAAGGCCATGCCTAGTCTGCAAAGGGGGTTGGAATGTGTACCCCCCCTGCTTGTTTATGTACCACATAACTGTGGTGTCGTCCGTCTTTATCAGTAGTTGCCCCGGATGAAGTAAGTCCTTGAAGGCTGTCAGAGCATTCTGAACAGCTAGCATCTCTTTCTGGTTGATATGCAGATGCATTTGGTTTGGGCTCCATTTGCCCTGAACGCATCTCCCCGCCAGGTGGGCCCCCCAAACATAGTCTGATGTGTTTGTAGTTAGGGTTTGAGTGGCATGGGGTAGAGTGAATGACAGTCCCTTGTTATGGTGACATGTCTCTGCCCACCAAAGAAACTCCTGTTGTAGGCAGGGAATAAGAGGAATCATTGTTTCCAGACTGTGACAATGTTGACTCCATAAACCTTTTAGGTGCCATTGAAGTTTTCTCATATGCAGTCTCACATATGGAACTAGTAGAATGCAGGATGCCATGAACCCCAAAGGCTGAAGAATTTGTCTTGCACACAACTGGGTTTTTGTTGCCATTTGTTTGAAGTATGTTGTCAGTTGCCTTTGTTTGTCTGGCGTGAGGTAAGCCATCTGGCCAGTTGTATTCAAGCTTGCACCCAGGAATGTAATTATTTGAGAGGGTACCAGATGTGACTTCTTTTCGTTTATGGTGTACCCTAGGCATGCTAGAAGCCTTTTTACAAATGCCAGATGTTGAAGAAGAGTGTCCTTGTCCTCTGCTTGAATGAGACAGTCGTCCAGATAAGGGTACGTTTGAATGCTTCTTTGTCTGCAGAATGCAATTACTGGTGCCAGGCACTTTGTAAAGACCCTGGGCACAGTAGATAAGCCAAAGGACAGTGCAGAGAATTGGTAATGCAAAAAACCTGCTTTGAAACGGAGGTACCTTCTGCAAGATTCCCTTACTGGGATATGCAGGTATGCCTCTTTTAAGTCTAGAGTTACTAACCAAGCATTCCTTCCTAGCATAGGCAGAAGCTGTTGTAAAGTCAGCATTTTGAATTTTGGAATATCCAGGAATGTGTTCAAACTCGATAAGTCCAGTATTGGACGCCATGAATTGTCTTATCTGTGTACCAGGAAAAGTCTTGAATAAAAACCTCTTCCTTTTTCCTTTTCTGGTACAGGTTCAATAACCCCATATCCATGAGGGACAAGACTAGATTCTGGGCCTCTGCCCACTGGTTTTGTGGCAGATCCAGCCATCCGTTTGGAATTGGCAAAGTATGGAAATGAAATATGTATCCCGGGATACTATGTTTAATACCCACTTGTCCTGGGTAATTAACTGCCAGTTTTGAGCATGAAGTGCTAGTTTTTCCCCCAAGGGGGCTGCCAAAAGATAAGTGCTTGGTGATAGTAGAGGAAAGTCATTGAGACTGCTTACTGTAGGGTTGTGCTTTGATGTTCATCGTGCATACAGCTGCAGTCATAACAGATGGGTTCTCCTGCCGTCAGGCGGGTCCTCGGTCGCCCGAATTCCAAAGTTTAGGTCCGGCGTCGGTTGCAGTCGCTTCTTCCCTGACGTCAGTGCGACAGGGGTATAAAGGAACCAGCCGACGCCATTTTCTCCAGTCTTTCTTGCCGTGCGGTGCCCGAAGCAGAAGCAGTTCGCAAGTGTCGGTCGGCCAGCTCCTGAAATTACGAAAATTTTGAAACCGAAGTCTTCTTGAAAGCTAAGTACCCTGTTGGGGAAACTTTTCTTGCCTCAGACCGATGTCAGACAAAGTTAATAATTGTATTTCATGTGGGAAGCAAATACCGCATAAGGATTTCCATTTCCTCTGTATACCTTGTTTAGGCCCAGACCACGACGTCTCGGTCTGTCGCTTTTGTGTACATTCAACAAATGCACCATTAAGCGTCGGGCGGAGTTCGCCCAGCATTATTTTGGAAAAACATTTAACTATATTATGTCGTTGGATACTCCGACTCCAGTTTTGTCTAAAAAACGCAAAGATAAGGACCGACACACGAGGTCCGCGGCCTCTACCGACACCACGCCAAAGCTGACTACACGTGGTCCGGTTCTCAGTGAGGCACCTACGCAGCCCCTGACTACAGACGACACTTCATTGGTGGTGTCTCCTGTGCCCGAGGTCGCAGGCTCCTCGGCCCACACCCCGACTACAGATACCGAAGCCACTCTTGGCGTTGAACCTCAAAATGTGGACAGGTCTACCTCTACTCAAGGTGTCTTCAGACCTTCCTCTTCTTTTTCCATCAAGGCTTTCACTAAGTCTAAAGCAGCCATGCATTCTAAGAGACAAGCTACACAGGGCCCATCTCCAGGCCCCATGCCTAAAAAACAGATGCTTAAAATGGCTGAGGATTTAATTACTCTTATCAGGGGTTCTCAACCCCCACCGGACAAAAGGCCCAGAGTGGAGGAAGAATACCCCTCCTCTGATCAGGGCTCCATTATTTCAGAGCACTCTCATGATCAGGAACATTCTTACTCCCCTTTTGAAGACTCTGATGCAGAGGAGTCCATTCCTTCTGTATCTCCCCCCCAGAGGATTACTCATTTGGGGAAACTTTACATACATTAAGGGAACACTTCCACTGGGAAGGCCAAGATTATTCAGATTCCAAGAAAAGGCTTATGGAATTTCTCTTGCTACCTCAGCACAGACCTCTGGCTATACCTCCTGTCTTGGACATCCTAGATGATGTTTACTCGGAGGCCTGCCTTAACCCGGATTCTCTGCCTCCAGCCCCAGTCAAGCCTGACAGGTACTACAGGGTTCCTGACTCTCACCAATTTCTATACAAAAGCCATGCTGCTGATCCAGAAACCATCTCACAGGGCCCCAAGGGAATTAAGGCCTCCACTGCTAAAAATCCATTACCTTCCGAGAGAGATTCCAGATCCTTAGAAAGGTGGGGAAAAAAGGTATATACCTCGGCTACCTTAACCATGAGGGCCTTAAACTGTCAGTTCCATATGCTACAATACCAACAGTTTTTGTTATCACAACTGAAAAGTAAAATGTCACAACCTGAACAACCAGACTTGAAGGAATTGCAGGATTTGATGCATAGTGCAGAACAAGTGGGTAAGCATACCTTACAATGTCGTTTTGATGCTCTAGAGGCCTCATGTACAGCTGCTGTTACAGGATCAGTCATACGTAGACATGCCTGGCTCAAGGAACAAACCTTGCCTGATCATGTCAAAGCTAAATTACTAGATGCCCCTCTACAAAAGGATGTATTATTTGGTGCTAATGCTGAGGAGGTATTAAGAAAAATGGAGGAAAAGGCTAAATCAATGCAAACTGTGAAAGATTTTCTACAGGTACAACCCCCACGTTTCAGCAGAAATTGGCCTTCCAAAAATTAGTCCTTTCCAGCCATGGACAGACCCCAAAGAGGTAGATACAGACGCCAGAGGGGCAGGGGACAATCCCAAGGATCGTTTAGAGGCAGACAATGGCAAGCCCCTACACAAAGAGGTGGTGAGGATAACTCGCAATCATTCAGAAAGCAAGCCCAATGACTTTCCCCTTTGCATGCCAAGCAAGACTCAAATGGCAGCCCCCTTAGGAGGAAAACTGGCATTATTTTTAAAAAAATTGGCATATTGTCACAAAAGACAAATGGATCCTGGACATTATAAACAGAGGCTACAGATTCCATTTTTACACCCTTCCAAAAATGAGAGGCATGCCAAACCTGCCACACAATCAAAGGGCAGAGGCACAAAGGAAAATTACAGATCTCATAAACATGAAAGCTATTCAAGAGGTACCTACGCACGAACAAGGTCAAGGTTTTTATTCCAGACTATTCCTGGTACCAAGGAAGGGAAAAGATTGGAGACCTATTTTGGACCTATCCATCCTGAACACATTTCTACTCGTACCAAAATTCAAGATGCTCACTCTACAGCAGCTTCTTCCCATGCTGGGCAAGGAGTCTTGGCTGGTAACACTGGACCTCAAGGAGGCATAACTGCATGTCCCAATCAGACAAAATTGCAGAAGATACCTCATATTTCTTGCAGGTTCAACCCATTATCAATTCTCTGCATTGCCCTTTGGCTTATCTACTGCGCCCAGAGTATTCACGAAATGCCTGGCATCAGTAATTGCCTACTGCAGACTTCAAGGGATACAAATATACCCCTATTTGGACGACTGCCTGATCCAAGCGGACAGCAAGCACATTCTTCTGAAACATCTGGCTTATGTAATAATGTTGTTGAACTCTCTGGGATACACAGTCAACAAAAAGAAATCAAGACTAATAACCTCTCGGAAGATAATTTTCCTGGGTGCCAACTTGGACACAAACACCCAGATGGCCTACCTCACGCCAGAGAAGCAGGGGCAACTAACTCAATACTTCAGAACACTAGCAAATTGCACCAGGCTGACTGCAAGGAAAATCCTGCAGGCTCTGGGATTCATGGCATCTTGCATCTTACTAATCCCATGTGCAAAGCTGCATATGAGGAAACTTCAATTGTACCTGAAAAACCTATGGTCTCAACACAGCCACAGTTTGTAAACAATAATACCACTAATTCCATGTCTGCAAAAGGAATTTCTGAGATGGGCTCAAGCATGCCAAACAAACACAGGTCTTCCATTCAGCAAGCCTCAAGCAAATCAAGTCATCACAACAGACGCCTCGGACTACGCCTGGGGGGCGCACATGACAGATCGGTGCATTCAGGGCAAATGGTCCCAAAAAGAAAAATACCTTCACATCAATCAAAAGGAAATGCTAGCAGTAATAAATGCTATTATAGCTTTCAAAGACCTCCTGCAACCAGGTCAACTATTGATAAGAACGGACAACACCACAGTTATGTGGTACATAAACAAACAGGGAGGAACACATTCATACCCCCTATGCAGACTGGCCATGTCACTTTGGAACATGGCCATGGACTTACAAATCGAACTACAAGCACAGTACTTGCCAGGCAAGGAAAACACGCTGGCAGACAACCTAAGCAGAAATATGACAGATCCACACGAATGGAAGTTGCATCCAAAAGTTTTTACAGAAATAATCCAAGCATGGGGAAGGCCAGACATAGATCTCTCTGCCTCCCACAAAAATCACCAACTGACAAAATTCTGCTCAAGGATTTTCCATCCAAAGGCCTGGAGAGTGGACGCTCTCTCTTTCAGTTGGACATCAATGACAGTTTATGCCTTTCCACCTCTTCCTCTGCTGCCCAAAGTTCTATTGAAAACCAGAGCAGACAGACCAAAAATGGTTCTCATTGCTCCAGACTGGTCAAGACAACACTGGTACCCACTCCTGAGGAGCCTGACACATTCTCCACCAAGGACCGTGCCTCTAATGCCTCTTCTCCTGACTCAGCACAGCTTCAAAACTCTTCACAGCCAGCTAAAAACACTCAATCTAGCCGCATGGAAGATTCCTTAGCATCACAACAGACCCTACTCTCCAAGGAGGTGCAGGATGTCATTTTGGAGGCCAGGAGGCCGTCAACTAGAAAAGCTTACTCCGCAAAATGGAAACGGTTTTGTGTCTGGAATGAGAAAAAGGGCCAGGATCCTGGAAAACTGAATTTACCTCAAATACTACAGTATCTAGCTGAGCTGCTAAGCAGTGGACTTTCATTCTTCTCCAGCAAAATCCATGCCTCAGCCATTTCTGCAGAATACAACACTGATCCACCCTTATTCTCTCACCCTCTCTTAAGACAGTTCCTCAGAGGGGCTAAGAATCTAAGACCCCCAAGGAAACCACCAATACCTGCTTGGGATCTCAATCTCATTCTGGAAAAACTGACCTTGCCTCCCTTTGAGCCAGCTGCCTCATCAGATTTGCAATATTTGTCCTGGAAAACAGCTTTCCTTCTGGCTATTACCTCAGCTCATAGAGTTTCAGAACTACAAGCTCTCATGTCTGTGCAGCCTTTTATCATCTTCCATCAGGACAGAGTTTCCTTATGAACCAACCCATCCTTTATGCCTAAAGTGGTATCCAGGGTAGCTTTGAATTAGGCCATACATTTACCTACCTTTTATCCTAATCCTCAAAACAAAGGGGAGAGATTACTACATTCCTTGGACATCCACAGACAGCTGCGTTATTATTTGGACAGAACAAAGCCTTTCAGAAAATCAGAACAGCTCTGTGTCCTATGCTGTAGGAGCTCAAGGAAAGCCAATTTCCAAACAGACAATCTCAAAATGGATAGCCCACTGCATATGCTTTTGCTATTCTTTTCATGGCAAAACTGTACCTACAGGCTTCAGATCTCACTCCACCAGGGCCCACAGCTACCTCTGCAGCTTTCCTCAGAGGAGTTCCTACCAAAGATATTTTGGAAGCAGCCACTTGGAGTTCTGTGCATACCTTCTCCAAGCACTACAACCTACCATTATACTCCAAAACTAGAGCAGGCTTTGCCACTGCAGTCTTGCAGGGCATCCTGGCTCCTCCTAGTTCCACCTAGTGCCTACCACCCCTTTCTTAGCTTTGGGATTCTACCCATCTGTTATGACTGCAGCTGTATGCACGATGAACATAGTACAGTTTTGTACCTACCATAAATGTAGATGTTGAGTGCTAATACAGCTGCAGTCCAGGTTCCTCCCTCCTTCCCCTCTTGGGACAGGCCTATTGGCTAACACCTCCTCATACAACCTGATTGGGGTATTCATTTATGGTGTATTTGCTTGCAACTACTGTATTTTGATTATATTGCATTGTTTTATTACACAAATTTATGTATTGCCTTCCTTCTGGGGGCACCTGACATCTGGGGCAAGAAAAACTGAAGAAAATGGCATCGGCTGGTTCCTTTATACCCCTGTCGCACTGACGTCAGGGAAGAAGCGACTGCAACCGACGCCGGACCTAGACTTTGGAATTCGGCCGACCGAGGACCCGCCTGACGGCAGGAGAACCCATCTGTTATGACTGCAGCTGTATTAGCACTCGAACATCTACATTTATGGTAGGCACAAAACTGTACTTTTCCTCCAGTTTTGGGGGTGGAGGCGCCCCATATCTTTGACCTGTAAGAACCCTGTGATTGGTATCTGGAGTCTTATGAGCGCCTGGATTTGCCTTGAGTGGCTCTGTTGGACACAGGAAAGGACCAATTTTTAGTGTGCCAGTGTCAACCTGGGTGGCTGCACTTGCAAGAAATCTTTTACAGTTTTCATAGATTTAGCTTTGTCTTCCATTTTCTTTAAAACCTCTTCTGCCTTATTACCAAACAGAGTATTATGCTGCAAAGGGGCATCCAACAATTTAGCTTTAATATGATCAGGCAGATTTTGCTCCTTGAGCCAGGCATGCCTTCTAATCACAGATCCAGTAATGGTGGCCCTAGAGGAGGCCTCCAAGGAATCAAAACCGCATTGCAAAGTATGCCTTCCAACCTGTTCTGCTGAATGCAATAATTCCTATAACTCTATTTTCCACACAATCAGAAATCAACATCATTTTCTGTTTCAGTAAGCCCATAACATGCTGTTGATATTTAAGCATATGAAACTGGCAGTTTAAGGCCCTGATTGCCAAGGCTGCAGAAGTACAAACCTTCTATCCCCATCTATCCAGCACCCTGGAATCTCTGTCAGAGGGGGTAGGATTTTTGGCTGTAGAGGCCTTTACACCCTTGGGACCCTGAGAAAAAGCTCAGGATCAGCAGCAGGATTTTTGAATACAAATTTGTGGGAGTCAGGAACCTTGTAATATCTGTCTGGCTTACTAGGAGATGGAGGCAGGGAATCAGGAGCCATGCTTGACTCAGAAAACACATCATCAACAAAGTGTAATACAGGAGGTATTGCCAAAGGCCTATGCTGAGAAAGAAGGAAATCCCTAAGCCTCTTTTATTCAGAGAAGTCCTGACTCTCCCAGTGAAAATGTTCCCTTAAAGTATGCAAAGTTTCTCCAAAAGAGTAATCCTCAGGAGGAGATGCAGATGGGATGGATTCCTCTGCATCAGAATCCTCATAGGGTGGAATAGGAAATTCCTAATCAGAAGAGGAATCAGAATAAATGGAAACCTGATATGAAGATTCATAATCAGTGCCTTGCATAGGCCTCTTATAGCAGGGGAGGGGGCGTGGTTGGGAACCCCTGATCAAGGTAATTAAATCCTTAGTCATTCTGATAATCTGTTTTTTAGGCATAAGGGCCTGAGCATGTGGCTCATGCATCAGTTTTTTAGACATAGAAGATGTTTTTGACCTTGTTTTTGTTTCTGGTGTCGGTTTAATATATAAATGTTGAGGCCTGAAAACACCCTCAGAAGCTGGTGCCTGCTCAGTGGCTCCGGACCCATCCAAGAGAGAGACATCCACGGGTTCAATCCTCTGAGAATCTTGTGGCATACCGGACTCCGAATGGATCTCGGTAGAGGCCTGTGACTCAAAAGTAGCGAGTATCAGGGGCTGCGAAAGCACCATACTGAGTACCGGCAACTGGCTTAGGAGAAGCTTCGTCATCAGGTTTGGACCTTGACGGTCTGTCTCTGTCTTTTTCTTTAAGTTTTTTTGTGAACTCCGGTAGTCGGACTGCTAACAGACGACATTTCAGGATAATTAAATCTTGAACCAAAATATCTGGAAGCAAAAATATACAAATGCTTAATAGTGTGTTGGTTAAATCTAGCACAAAACCGACAGCAAGGCACGTTGTGACCTGGGACTAGGCAAGGAACACAGTATAAATGAAAATCCTTATGAGGTATTTGCTTCCCACAAGTAATGCAATTATTAACTTTTACTGACATCAGGAAGGAGCAAGAAAAAAAGTTTCCCCAACGGGGTACTTAGCTTTAGTTTGAAGACTTCGGTTCTGAAACTCGAATGCGAAAATTTCAGGAGTCGGCCGACCGGCACTTGCAAACTGCTTCTGCTTCGGGCACTGCACAGCAAGAAAGACTGAATAAAATGGCATCGGCTGCATGTTTTATACCCCTGACGACCTGCCGTCATGGAAGAGGAGACAGCAACCGACGCAGGACCCAAGACTTTGTTATTCAGGCCGACTGATGGCAGCCTGCCAGCAGATTACCGAAATGTAATGACTGCAACAGTGAAACATGAAGAACATCCACAGTGCAAGGTGTGTTTAGCTACTTGACTTCCAGGATACATTAACTCTTGTAAATCTTTAGATTCTGCCCAAGCAGGAAAGGAAGACATTTTTTGTTTAAGGAGTTCCAAGGTATGTTGTTGAAATTTCAGCATATGAAACTGGCAATTTAGTATCCTGATAGCAAGAGTAGCCGAGGCGTATATGTTCTTACCCCATCTGTCCAAAGCTTGGGAATCCCTGTCTGAGGGAGTGGGATTCTTAGAAGAGGTTCCTTTAATCCCTTTTGGCCCATGAGAAATGACCTCAGGGTCAGCTGTAGGATTTTTAAAAATATAATGTGAAGTTGTTAAATCTCGCGGTTTATTCTCACTGATGGGTTCAGAGGCAATCCTCGGCTCCGACACGGCCGATAGCAAAGCTCAAGGTTTGCCAGACCAAACCCCTTATCCCATGATGCACTGCTGGAATTACCTCAGATCTAGTTTGCTGCGGCACAGATCTTGGTGTTCCAGATAGCTTGGACCAATATTAATCAATAGATACATCTATTTGCAAGTTTAAAAACTTTTTTTTTCTTGACTTTCTTGATAGGATAGTATATATATATATATATATATATATATATATATATATATATATATATGTGTGTGTGTGTGTGTGTGTATATATATATATATATTTATTTATTTATTTATTATATATATATATATAAATATATA
Source organism: Protopterus annectens (assembly GCF_019279795.1). Taxonomy (NCBI): domain Eukaryota; kingdom Metazoa; phylum Chordata; order Ceratodontiformes; family Protopteridae; genus Protopterus; species Protopterus annectens. Next base: position 112,822,598 of record NC_056750.1, on the reverse strand, counting down.
TATAAATACATATATATAATTTATATAATTTTAGACTTAGATTTAGTTTTAGATAAGTGCCCTGTGTTGGCTTTTTTTCTATAGTGTTGGCCTAATAGTTGGCCTTGTATTTAACCACATTCTTAGGAGTACTTTGATAGATAATTTCTTGAGTATGTTGTTTCAATTGTTTAAAATTGTTTAAATTGATAATAGAGATGTCTGATGAGAAAGAGAAGCCATATCCTAAATCTGGTTTCAAAAAATGTCTGGATTGTGGACAAAAAATGTCAGTCACTGACAGGCATGTTCAGTGTGTTTACTGTCTGGGGGCTTTACACCTCCAAGACTCTTGTAGTATCGGTCACTCCTTCTCTTCTAGGGTACTTTTAGAGAGGAGGAGAAAATTAGTGGATAGGGGTTTACTTCAGCACCCCTTCTCCGAAGCACTGGGAGACCAGGATGGTGCTAGTAGATCCTCAAAGTCTTCCAAGTCTTCAGGTGACTTGAAAGCATCGAAAAAGGCTAAAAACAATGGAGGGTGTAGGGTCATCGGTTCCACTGTCCTCGGAACAGTGTGTCCCTTCTGTTTGGAGCCAGTTTCTGAGATTCCCTCATCTCCTCTGCTCCAATCAGCACCATCGGTGCACTTCTCGAAGTCTTCTGTCAGCCTCTCAGATCTGGATATGGATCGGTTGGTGCAGAAGCTTTTACGGGCACCAGGCCTTGCCAAACTGTTGTCGGCTCAAACACCTTCATTGGAGCTGAAGACCATTAACCCGGACTTGACTACTCCTCCTCCAAGCCGTACTGGACTTTCAGAGGCAATGGAGCCCAACCCGATGGTTGTTGAGCCTGTGGAGCAGAGACCTGCTCTGGTGTTATCGGTTCCATCTACTCAGATGTCCTCGGCGCCGACCGGGGACTCTAGGAGCCGGCACTCTCCTGTCGGGTCCAGGGAGGATAGTCATACTGATTTGTCGGTGCCGACTCTTCCCCTCGGGGCTTCGGCTTGGATGAGCTTGGCTCCTACCTTGGGCTCGGAGCCCATGGCCTCAGTGCAGGAGGATCAGACGGTCCCTTCGGATCTGTCTACCCCTTCTCGTCGGAGCCATGTTGCGTTCGATGCCATGAGGAGAGTTGTCTCCAAAGACATCATCATCATCATCAGATCTGGCTTCCTCCTCCCCTCAAGCGCCTGTGTCCGCTCCTGCTTCTACCGGTCCACCCAAGCGTAGAGACCCTGAGCCTCAAGTAGCCCCACAGGGTGCCCCCTGCTCTTCTGAGACCTCCCCAGATCCCCCCACTGAGGAGGTACCCAGGAAGAGACTGTGTAAGAGAAGGCACTTGGATTCCCCACAGGAGTCTTTGACATCTGACACTAACTTGGATGAGTCAGAAGGGTCCCCTCGATCCTCCTCTGAGGATATCTCCTTTGCTGAGATATTAGAGATCCTTAATCAAAGGGGCGGTTGACAGTCCAAAAGCTCTACTGAAGACGAGTCAGTGCTCTTGAGGGCTTTCGGGTCTCAACCTTCCACTTCTTGGGTGTCTCCGCCTTACGATGAGCTCATGGAGCTGATCTCTCGTAAAGCGTGGGAGTCTCCAGAGACCATGGAACCTGTCCCTCAGAAGCCAATTAATTCATCTCTGCCCCAATGGATAAAGCATTTTTGACTAAGGGAGTGCCTGTTGATACCATGGTGGTGGCTGCAGCCACCAAAACGGAAATGTCCGAGACGTCCTCATCTATCCATCCTCCTAACAAAGATTCTAGGATCATGGATAGATATGGGAAACGCATGTTTAGTTCAGCAACCTTTTCCCTTTGATCACTGAACTATTTAACCCATTTTTACAAGACTACAAAGAGATCTCCTGAAAGAGCTAGGAGATACTCTCCAGGGTACAGTAGCTGCAGGGGTTGCCGACAAAGTTAATACACAGCTCGCTACCCTAAACTTGATTGTGAACTCGTCCATGCGTCTCATATCTTACGCAGCTGATGGTTCAAGTAGAGCCGCTAGTTCAGGCATTGCTCTGCATAGACAAGCCTGGATGTGTGTCTATTCCATTGCGGAGCCTTTCAAGTCTTCCTTTATCAACACCCCATTTGACGGCTCATCCCTGCCTGGGCCCAAGGTAAAGGAAACTCTAACCAGGTGTGAGCAGGAAGGCAAGACTCTATCTGCCATTGGAGTCCATTTTTCTACCCCTACTCAGCCCTATCCCAAGGGCCTTAAGGGCAGAAAGATGTGGTTCCGAAAAGCACAGGGAGCCTTTCAGGACACACGTGGAGAAACCCCCTCTAGAGGCAGAGGAGGGGGTTATAATGGAAGATGCCATGCAGCAGAGGGATCTGCAACAGCAGGATGACAGAGGCCAGTTCTCTGGTCAGCCCTACCAGCGCTCCTGAAAGGAGACCCGGCTGTCCGGCTCTGGAGGCAGTCGGGGGTCGCTTATCTTTGTACCCAGAAGCCTGGCTAAGCATAACGTCCGATACCTGGGTACAAAGCATAATTTCCAGAGGGTATTTCATACCGTTCTCTTCCCCTCCCACTCCTGTAAACAGAATCCTGGATGTTCCACTCAGTCTCAGGGAACAAGCAACTATAGAGGTCTGCAAGTTGCTAGGAAAAAAAAAAAAAAAAAAAAAAAAAAAAAAAAAAAAAAAAAGAGTCATCCAGCCAATCCCAGCAGACCAAATTGGATTCAGAACTTACTCAAGATTCTTTTTGGTTCCAAAGAAAACAGGGGACTGGACCTCAGATCTTGGACCTCAGCAGATTCAACCAATTTGTAAAAAAAAGAGAAGTTCTGAATGGTCACACTTCAGGCCATTCTTCCCTTTCTAGGGAAAGGCGATTGGATGTGCTCCATTCATCTCAAGGACATGTACTACCACAAAGATGGACAGACACTCCAGAGATCACCTGTGTTTCTGGCTGGGAGCCAATCACTACCAGTTTTGAGCCCTGCCTTTTAGTCTCACTACAGCCCCCCCAAGTGTTCACCAAATGCATGGCAGTGGTCACGGCTCACCTGAGGCATCTAGGATTCCAGGTGTTTCCATATCTAGACGACTGGCTCCTCACTGCTACCACCAGGCATCAACTGATTCAGGCAACACAATCTACTCTTGACACTTTGCCACCACTTAGGCATTACAGTCAACTTCGAAAAGTCTGCCTTGTTGCCACTGCAGCATACTGTCTTTATAGGAGCAGAGTTAGATACCTTAACCACCACTCTATGTCTTCCAGTTGAAAGGGTCTCACTTCTTCACCAACACGTCAACTCATTGGTGTCAAAGAACAGCTACAGCTGCAGAGATCTTGAAGGTACTAGGTTTGATGGCAGCAGCAATTCTAGCCATTCCACTCACAAGGATGCATATGCAAATTCTTCAATGGCTCCTGTTCACTCAATGGTCTTACCAGAAATTACCAATGAACCATAAGATTCTCATCACAAATTCTTGCAAGAGAGACCTTCGGTGGTGGTTGATGTCTCTTCATGTCTGTCAGAAAAATATGTATTAATGTGTGTGCTTAATGCTAATTAGAAACGAAATGAGTTAAAACGTTTTTCATTCCATTTTATATGCAGCTTAATTTCATGAGACTAAAAGATGCTTTTGAAACTGCAGTGTGCTTTCTGAAACTTGCAAGATGCCCTCTGACCTAGTAATTGCTAGCACAGCAATATTCATGTTTACGCCTTTTGGAAATGTACTTGAAAAGCAGGTGATTATCTGCTAGGTCAGGAAGTAATGAATGAACAATGCCATATTCTATAATGTAATGATTTTGAGCAATTAGCTCTGTTCGAAGTATGAGAACACGCACAGCTGCAAAAGAAAGAGATAAAACAGACAAAGGACTGTTGGAGAAATGAACTGCAATCTATACTTGCTTTGTGCTCAAATTAGCCATAGTACCTTGAATGGTAACATTGCATACATCTAACCGGTGGTAGCCAAGGCCACGTTGCTTTTCTTAGGAAGTTTCTCACAAAAACTGATAGTACAAGCAGAAAATCATATAAACAAGCACTACGAAATGATGATGTTAAAACTTGTGATTTACTATGTCAGCTTGGTAGGCAATGTCTTTTTAGAAAATGTATAAAAATGCTTGCATTTCCTGATTCTAGTCAGACAAACTCTGTATTAGCACGTTTTTGTTTCCTTGCTGCAAGATTAAAGTGCCTTAACCTGAACCTATGGTGTATTGATCATTTTTAAAGTATATTTTTCCTTTGACAGATTGGTCCTTCGAGCCGGATACATATCTCTCACTCTGGCTCAGGTCAGAATTGGGCCCGGTGGCATGAACCGGTACGGAGAAGAGGCCACATCGGTTCTTCTGTTTTGAAAGACCTCCGACTGAATTGTCGTTCAAGAGGCCAGCCACTGTTTCTGATCTGTGATTGGAGGACGAGTCAACGTTCCATTGGGATCAACACATGGAGGCTCAGGTAAGGAGGAATTTACCTTTTTTCTGTTTTAGATCAGGGACTTGTTACAGTATTATTGTTTTTGTCAGGGAGATTTGCATGTGCAGATCAGTGACAAAAAAGATTGCTGTCTTGTCATAGATCAGGGAAACAGAATATGTAGGCAGTTACTCTAGATAAACTGTGAAAAGGTGTAAATCGTGGTACCACGTGATAAAAAGGGTTGCGTAACAATTTCTAACTTAGCTAAGACAACATGGGAAATCAGTGCACAAAAAGTTCCCGAGACCCGCCCTTAACTGAAGACGCAAAATATATGCAATTACAGCGTGCCGATAATGTTAGGTATTATACAAAATGGGTTAATAAGTACAAATTTGATGATAATTTAGATAAACCTTCACTTATTAAATTTGTTAGACAACTTAAAACAGACGCGAAAGGTCAGCTAAAAAAGCAACGACAATTAGGAGTCCCTCAGGCACACAGGTGGCTTGAGGAAGCAAATCGCAGGGAACAAAAGATTAAGAATTCAAAAGCAATGTTTTTAGATAAAGAAGATAATAACTTGGTAATAGCAACAGCCCCTCCGCTTCCCTTACCAGAATATGAAGCGAGTGGACAAGCTGATCCACCTCCGCTACACCCAGCGGTTCCTGCAAAACCAAAACCGTTTGTCAGAGATCCTATCGAGACCAGGTCTCGAGCACGCAACTTAAGAGGGGATATTGAATTGTATGAAATAAATAAAAATTCACAAGCTATGAGTGAAGAAGAGATATGTCCACTCATAGAAGTACCAAATCCGCAGGCAGGACAGGACCCAACTGTTCTAGTATATAGACCGTGGACACTGGAAGACATCCGGGAAAGCCACAGAGGGCACTCCCCATCCACAAGTTAATTTTAGAAAATTCTTAGAAGACTTACAGGGCATGAGGTTAAGTTACCATTTGAATGGAGAGGAAGTACAGAAAGTAGTTAGACAAATCGTAGGTCCAGATTGGCACATGATCAGTGGCAACTGGAATCCCCGTGACGCAGAGCTTAGACCACTCCCACATAGTAACGCAGAACTGGACAACAGAGTGAAAGGCCTGACAGACCGAATCTCTGAGAAATGGAAGCCTAGGGCTGATTGGACTTGCATTAATCAATGCATACAACAAGAAGGTGAAACTGTTGATAGATATTATGCCAGATTATTAGAATGTTTTAATAACCATTGTGGAATGCAGGTACCTGAAGACCAAACACGATTCCCCATATGAGCAGCAGCTAAAGAATGCATTTTTGAAAGGCAGTATTGCACCCATTAGCAGCTTTATTACAAAGCACATGGTAGATCATCGTACAAGTAGATTACAGTCATTACTTGAATATGCAAGACATGCCGAAAGGCATTTTAATAGCAAAAAGAAAAAGAAAACTCAAGTATTTGCAGTAGAAGATGGATCAGAAGTCTTTGTAGTACAAACTGGGAAGAAGGGTAAGAAAAATACCCAGGGAAACAAACAATCTGATAAACAATCAGAGGACTTTGAAGAGAGAAAGAAAAGGGGTGAATGTTTTAAATGTGGGAAAAAGGGACATTTAGCAAGGGATTGCAGGCAAAATAAAAAGGTAACCACAGAAGACAAGGAGGGCGAAGACTATATGGTAGTCAAGAATCACTGGAAAGAAATAAACAAGAAAAGACAAGTGCAAATGTAGTAGAAGGGGTAGAGGACATGATAGAAGAGGTAGAGGATGTGCATGAAATCACAGATAATGAAAAAAATGAAATTTTGGACTTGGCATTATTGAGCCTAGAGCTCTACTTAGCAGACACAAAACCGGAAGTTACACTTCTGGTAGAAGGGAGGGAAGTTAAATTCCTGTGCGACTCAGGGGCTTCACGGACCCTGATACATCCTTCCAAACTACCAGAAATTCAGAATCACTTGACTAGATATTAGTGAAAGCAGCTAATGGACAGCTGTATCGGGAGCCACTCTCCCACAACATAGCGATAACTGACCCAGTTTCAGGGATGATCCAGAAAAGCAAAATTGTTGTTTCTGCAAAATGCCCAGTGAATCTCTTGGGCAGAGACCTAATGCAGATATTTGGCATAGCCATAGTTCCAACTATGCAGGGTATGGAAGCACAGCGACAAATGGATACTTTTGTAGTGCGACCAGATGGTGAAACATTTTATTGGTACAGCCAGGACTTAGTTATGACTGGTCCAGGGGCAGTAACCGAAGAACTGATGAACGTAGCCATCAGTAAATCCCCCTCCCTTGACACTGATAAACAGCATTTGTTGCATTGCACTCCATATTACTGTAGCAAACCAAGACCTGATAAAGAATATGAGCAAGAACTCTTTAGAAACCATGCTAACAGATTAGTATTACGAAATTTGTACTGGGACAAAGAAGGAAACAGTGTAGTGAGCTGTTCATTGCCCCAGGAATTCCTAGCACTTTACAAATCTAATCGATTACCACATGTGAGTTTAACTAAAGATGGAAATGTGAAGTGGGCAGACCTAGGAGAAAAAGTCACAAGGTGGGAAAAGCAGACAGAGTTAGAACTTTCCGAACAGGGAGTACAAAAGCAGAAACTAAATTGGATAATGCAGGCACACCCAGCTGTACAATCACAGGCAAGTGAGGACAGCTGAGTAGCACTCTTACTAGAGGAAGAGGAAAAAGCCTTACGAGACATACCAGAGACTCTCTGGTCAACAGGGAAATCAGATGTAGGACTTATTCGTACAGCAGGACCAGTTATTATCACGCCAAAATCAGCATTTAGACCTCAAAAGAGACAGTATCCCTTGAGAAAGGATGCAGAAATAGGAATCAAACCTATAATAGCAACCTTACTTAAGGAAGGAGTCTTGATAGAATCTCCGGATTTACCATGTAATACACCCTTATTTCCTGTTAGGAAAGCAAACGGAGAATGGCGTACAGTCCAAGATTTATAAGCTGTAAATGATGCAGTTATACCCAGGGCACCTACGGTGCCAGATCCACACACTTTATTGAATGATTTGAAACCTCAACAAAAATATTTTTCTGTGGTAGATATTAGCAATGCATTTTTCTCAATACCGATACACCCTGACACCAACATTGGTTTGCATTTACAATTCAGGGGAAAAGGTATACATATACGTGACTACCACAGGGATATTGTGAAAGTCCAACAATATTCGCACAGGAAATGGCAAGTAACCTGGCGGGATTTATACTACCGAAAGGCAGTCAGATTTTACTTTATGTAGACAACATTCTGCTGGCAGCCCCCACCCAGCAAGAATGCAGAGAGGATACCATAGAATTACTACAATTTTTAGCCACTCAAGGACACAAGGTAAACAAAAACAAACTGCAACTTTGGAAAAAAAAGGTCAAATACCTGGGATATGTAATATCCAAAGAAGGCAGAATATTAGATGAAGACAGAAAAACAGCAATATTACAAGCACCTAAACCAACTACCAAGAAGGAAATGATGTCCTTCCTGGGTACTACTAACTTTTGTCGGAGTTGGATTCCAAACTATGCTTTGGAATCTGCTCCGCTGACCAACTTGATATTCAAAAAGCCTATGGGAGCACAAGATTTATTACAGTGGACACCAGAAGCAGAATCAGCTTTCTGCAAATTGAAACAACTGATAGCTTCTTCATTAGTTTTAGGATTACAAAACTATCATAAATGATTTTTCCAAACTATAGATTGTAAGCAAGGTTATATGACATCAGTGTTAACACAACAGCATGGGGACAAACAATGCCCCATAGCTTACTATTCATCACAGCTAGACCCAGTGGCGCGATCCCTACCCCACTGTGTACAAGCAGTAGTCGCAGCTGCAATGGCAGTGCAGGCTTCAGCCTCAGTAGTATTGTTCCACCCTCTCACATTGAGAGTGCCTCATGCAGTCGCGATTATTTTACTGCAAGAAAAAGTAGCACATCTTTCTCCTGCTAGACATCTTTCCTGTATGACTATACTGTTGAGCCAACCTCATAGGACAACTGAACGATGCACAACTTTGAATCAGTCAACCTTGCTCCCAACCCCTGCAGATGGCAAACCACACTGCTGTCTGCAAGAGATTGAGCAAAAAACACTACCTAGAAAAGATCTTACAGATGTTCCCTTGGATGATGCCGAGGTGACATACTATGTGGATGGCTCGTGCAGGAGGGGTCCTACAGGACCGAATCTAGTGGGGTATGCAGTAGTTTCTGATACCGAGATTTTAGAAGCAAAGTCTTTACCACACAACTTATCTGCACAAACAGCAGAATTGATTGCTTTGACAAGGGCATGTACCTTGGCAAAAGGTAAATGAGTGAACATTTTTACTGACAGTCAGTATGCTTTTTCTACTGTACGTGTTTTTGCGCAGCAGTGGAAAAATAGGGGAATGATAACATCTACTGGTAAACCAATTAATCATGCACAATTTATTTTAGACGTGTTAGACTCTATTCAGTTACCTCAGGAAGTAGCTATTTGCAAATGCGTAGCTCATACCAAGCAACAGGACAGAATTTCAAAAGGTAATGTGAGGGCTGATACAGCTGTAAAACAAGCAGCTTCAGAAGTATTTCTTTTGAGTGAGGAATTACAACCATCTGAGATTTTAGACTTAGAAATGTTAAAAACAATGCAGACACTTACTACAAATGTAGAAAAACAAAAGTGGATAAAACGAGGAGCAATGCTTGAGAAGGGACTGTACATCTCCAAAGAGAAGAAACCGATTTTGCCATCTAACTTGTTTAGATATGCAGCTTTGTTGAGCCATGGGCAGTGCCATGTCTCAACAGGGGGGATGGTACAGTTAGTGAATCAAGTGTTTACGACGTATGGATTTACAAACTACACAAAAATTTTTTGTGCAGCATGCCATGTTTGTAACAAGCATCGTGCACAAGGGGCATTGAAACCTAAGCAAGGGAGTTTCCCTACACCACCGTATCCGTTCCATACTATTTGTATGGATTTTATAGAGCTGAACAAATGCAAAAATAAGAAGTACTGCCTTGTCATTATAGATATGTTTTCCAAATGGGTGGAAGCTTTTCCAACTAAAAATCCAGATGCAGCTACTGTTGCAAAAGTCCTCGTTAAAGAAATTATTCCTAGATTTGGCATACCGGAAAAGATTTATAGTGACAATGGCACACACTTTGTAAATCAAACTATACAACTCAGCCGTTATTTCGGGATTTCTCTGAAAAATCATTGCTCATACCACCCCCAATCTGCAGGATTAGTAGAGAGGCACAATGGGGTTTTGAAAAACAAACTTAGGAAATTGATTAGTGAGACACAAAAGAACTGGGTGCACTGTCTACCTCTGGCACTGTTGAGCATGAGAACTGTTGAGCATGAGAACTGTCCCAAATGCAAAAGGGTTAACTCCTTTTGAAATTCTGTTTGGGAGGGCATATTATACACCTCAATGGAAACCTCTCATGCCTGCAGAGCAGGAGGCTGACAGTTCACTTGCAGAGTACATGAGGTAGATTTTTGAATAACAAACTTTTGCAGTTAAATTCTGTTTCAGATAAAGAACAAACCAGCCCATTAGAGGCAGCAATAGCCCCAGGCACGTGGGTCTGGGTGAAGGTTGTGAAGAAAAAGAACTGGAGTTCTCCGAAGTGGGAAGGGCCGTACCAGGTACTACTGTCGACACCCACTGCAGTCAATTATCGCAGAGTGAGCGTCCTGGATTCATTTGACACATTGTAAACTGGTTAAGAACTTCAAACCGGACAAAAACCTTGTTACTGTTGTACAACGAGAACAAAATGACCAGGTATAGAGTAAACAGAGATGCAGAACAACCTCAGAAAATTTGCATGATTATTCTGATAGCTATACTGATAACAGTGAACTTTTTGCTGTGGCCTTTCCTTTTCCCAACCACAAGAGTTGAACTGATCAAACGTGATGCATTACTCATAGACTGGCATCCAAACTTTAACACTTACCAAGCAATTAAATACGTGTATGCTGAGACTTTTAATATTTCGAACTGCTGGATTTGCACAGCTATACCAACAGCATATGGGGGGTTATTAATGACTGCTGTCCCCCTAGGGGTCAATGAGACCTGGGAAAACTTGATTTATGATACTACACCTGTGAAATCACAGGACAAAATAGCATTGTATCTACCTGTTACACAAAAAGGGATTGTATGTTTTTACAAGAATGACACTATTCAGGTGGGTTGGAGCAATTGCAATGTGACTGTTTCTTATAAATGTTATATTCAAGCCAGTAAGACAAACTATTTGTGATACAAACTATGATGCATATTTTGCGAAAATGCATAGAAATGTTGATGAGATACAACATAATCCTGTTCTTTTAAAACCGCTTTCTATTACTGATAAGAAAATGTTTCATGCAGGGCAAGCTTATATCAATACTAAAGTAGAGAATTGTTATTTTGTTTGTGGGAAAAAAGCATATAAACGGCTACCTGAGAATTGGTCTGGCAGTTGTTTTTTTGGGTTACCTGGTTCCGGCCATGCGACATACTGCAGCTTTGCCTCAGGGAAAAATTCGAAACGTCAGGGAGGTCAGCAGTAAACCTAGAAGTCCAATTAAGAGACCCGAGAATCCAGTAGGACGAATTGAAGCAAGATGGAGAAACCATAACTCCGTAAAAAACAAAGAAACTGACACACATGGACTTGAGTGACACCATTATATCATGGGCAGGCATAGCCCCTGCATATGGTGCAGTAAAATCGATTTGGGAGCTGAGAAAACTGTCTAAACTACTCGAAGTTATGAGCAATGCAACTTTTTCTGCTCTCGAGTTAGTGACTGATGAACTGAATGCTATGAGAACTGTGGTGCTTCAGAACCGCATGGCTCTCGACTTCACCCTAGTGGCGAGAGGTGGTACGTGCGCTTTAATCAAAGAAGAATGCTGTTCGTATATTCCTGACAACCAGTACGAAATAAACAACCATCTTGAGGTGATCCAGCAAGTGTCAACCATGACCAAACCAGGCCCAAACCCTCTGACGGACATTTTCCAGAATTTGTTTGGGGGGTGGGGTTCCATCCTAATGAACATCCTGATTGCCATTTGTGTGGGATTACTCCTATTAGGAGCATGCATTTGTTGTGGTATTCCCTGCATGAAAAAGTTAATCAAAGAATTTATAGATATATCAGTTTCTGAGACTTTGTATCAAAATACTGAAATTGAAGAATTGTTGAAAAGTGAAACACTTTCATAAGTTTAAACTGAATGACTCTCTTAACTGCAAATCCTGAATGGAAGAAGTTAGGAGAAGAAGCAAACTGTTTATTCTTTTGAAAATAGAATTAAAAAGTATTAACAGGGGGAAATGTCAGAAAAATATGTATTAATGTGTGTGCTTAATGCTAATTAGAAACTAAATGAGTTAACACGTTTTCCATTCTATTTTATATGCACTATTTTATATACAGCTTAATTTCATATGAGACTAAAAGATGCTTTTGAAACTGCAGTGTGCTTTCTGAAACTTGCAAGATGCCCTCTGACCTAGTAATTGCTAGCACAGCAATATTCATGTTTACACCTTTTGGAAATGTACTTGAGAAGCAGGTGATTATCTGCTAGGTCAGGAAGCAATGAATGAACAATGCCATATTCTATAATGTAATGATTTTGAACAATTAGCTCTGTTCGAAGTATGAGAACACGCACAGCTGCAGAAGAAAGAGATAAAACAGACAAAGGACTGTTGGAGAAATGAACTGCAATCTATACTTGCTTTGTGCCCAAATTAGCCATAGTACCTTGAATGGTAACATTGCATATATCTAACTGGTGGTAGCCAAGGCCACATTGTTTTTCTTAGGAAGTTTCTCACAAAAATTGATAGTACAAGCAGAAAATCATATAAACAAGCACTACGAAATGATGATGATAAAACTTGTGATTTACTACGTCAGCTTGGTAGGCAATGTCTTACTAGAAAATGTATAAAAATGCTTGCATTGCCTGATTCTAGTCAGACAAACTCTGTATTAGCACATTTTTGTCTCCTTGCTGCAAGATTGAAGTGCCTTAACCTGAACCTACAGTGTACTGATCATTTTTAAAGTATATTTTTCCTTTGACAGATTGGTCCATCGAGCCGGATACATATCTCTTCACTCTGGCTCAGGTCAGAATTGGGCCCGATGACATGAACCCGTACAGAGAAGAGGCCACATGTTGCAGACTTGATTTTCCACAAATAGGGCCAACCTTGCTGCATCCTCTTTGCCAGTCACCTAAATACCAAATGCAGAAGCTACTTTGACCTAATACCACCTCTGGACATCCCCCGAGAGACCCACCAATTCCACTGATACCCAGGTTTTTACAGAAAGCAAAATCACTGGGAAGGACTGTTATCCTCATAGCCTCCCACTGGCCTCGACAGATTTGGTTCCCTTTTCTTCACCATCATCTGCTGGAGGATCCATGGATCCTGGACCCAGTTCCAGACCTCCTGACACACCTGTCAGGGGACCTCCATCCTTCACTGCAGTCTCTAAAGCGGACTGCTTGGTTGATCCACTTCCCCAAATAGCCAGGCTTCATTCACTCTCAGATGACACAAGACAAATTCTCTTGTCTTCTCATAAGCCATCCACCAGAAAACTATATTGCAATAAGTGGAAAAGGTTCTCCATTTGGGCCAGTATACAAAAAACAGACCTTTTCTGAGCTCCCTTGTCCATTTTAGAGTTTTTGACAATGATTTTTAAGGAAGGAGGAGCAGCAGCAGTTGCCACAGTTCGGGTTCAGCTAGCCGCCATATCAAATTTCCACCTTGGATTCGATGGGTTAAATATTATGGCCCATAAGTTATCTAAGGTTTTTGTCAAAGGTGTTTTTCACATGAGACCTCCTGTCAAAATCCCTTATTCTCCCTGGAATTTTAATTTTATGCTGTCTCAAATAATTCTTTTCCCCTTTGAACCAGCATCATCTTGTGATCTCAAATGTTTGTCCTGGAAAACTATTTTTCTAGTGGCCATTACTTCTGCCCGCAGAGTGTCAGAACTTCAAGCATTATCTATCAGACCTCCTTACATAATTTCCATGCTGATAAAGAGTATCTCTCAGAACAAACCCCTCCTTTTCGCCTAAAGTCTGTTCTGAGTCTAATATCAATCAGGTCTTTGAGTTGCCAGTCTTTTTTCACAACCATTCCAACAAATTGGAATACATGCTGCACAAACTTGACGTACACAGACAGCTCAGATTTTATCTTGATAGAACTAAGGATATTAGAAAATCAGATGAACTCTTTGTATCCTTTTCGGAGGCCAGAAAAGGTAGACCAATGGCTAAAACAACCCTTTCAAAATGGTTATTGGATTGTATCTCATTTGTTCATGCAAATGCTAACATACCTTTGCCACACAAAGCAAAGGCTCATTCAACCAGAGCCATTTCTACATCTTCTGCCTTTCAAGCTAAATTGCCCCTTGACAACATTTGTGCTGCAGCCACTTGGTCTAAGCCTCACACCTTTAGCACTCATTACAAAGTAGGTAAGGCTTCCAGGGACAGGTCTTCTTTTGGTTCTACGGTCCTAAAAAATATACTCCCGTGAGCCACCCAGGATTGCGGGTGCTAGGGATGCTACCCATCAGTGAGAATAAACGGCGAGATTTAACAACTTCACATAAAGAAGTTATGTACTCACCATAATGTTCCATGTGAGTTGTTTATCTCGCCTTTATTCTCACGTCCCTCCCTCCATCCCCCTCCTGGCTGACAGTTGACTTGGGGACTAGTATCATCCTAGTTGTTCAATACTTCTTCCTTCTTGGGGAGTGCTCCCCTTACAGGGGTATATATACAGGCAGCAAACAAAATCTGAGGTAATTCCAGCAGTGCATCATGGGATAAGGGGCTTGGTCTCAAGCTACTGGCAAACCTTGAGCTTTGCTATCAGCCGTGTTGGAGCCGAGGATCGACTCTAAACCCATCAGTGAGAATAAAGGCGAGATAAACAACTCACATGGAAAGTTATGGTTACATAACTTCTTTTTTGTGTGAGTCAGGGACTCTATAGAACCCGTCTGGGGAGTGCATCAGGAGTTAGGCTGGTTTCAAGGAAAGCATCCTCCACAACATGCAGGACTAGGGGTTGGCCAAGGGTCTGTGTTGTGGAAGATCTAGGAATTCCCTGAGTCTCTTTTTAGACTGAGGGTAGTTCTGACTCTCCCACTAGAAATGCTCCCTTAAGGTATGCAGGGTTTCCCCAAGGGAAAAATCCTCTGGGAGAGAGGCTGAAGGAATGGAATCCTCTGCATCAGAATCCTCATAAGTGGAGCGGGGTTGCATGTCTTCCTATTCAGATGCATCAGATTCATCAGACTCTTGTTCAGACAAAACTACAGGGGACAGATCTCTTTACCTTTTGAAGGAGGTAGCTTGGCTTCCCCTGATCAGCATGATAAGGTCTTCCTCCATTTTAAGCATTTGAGACTGAGGCAAGGTAGCAGGCGCCTGAGAGTGGGTCGTCTGTTTCCTGGGAGTGGTTCATACCCTGGGCCTAAGAAACTCAGTAGTTTTAGAAAAAATGGTAGTCGCGAAAGATGACATCTGTTTGTGTCGAGAATCGGTAGTGCAAAGGACTTCATCGGAAGCCAGTGCTTGCTTAGCGGCTTCGGACCTATCCAAGATAGAGACTACCACAGGATCCTTAGTAGAAGAGTTTTGTGGCATACCAGACTCTGAAAGGGTCTCGATAGCAGCCTGCAGATCAACAGAAGCGGGCATCAGGGGCTGCAAAAGTGCCTCACTGAGTACCAGAGAACTGACTAGCATAACGGAAGCATTGTTGGTAAGTCTGGACCTGTGCGGTCTCTGTCTTTATCTTTACGGTTTTTTTTGAAGATCTGCTGTCAGATGGCTTACCAAAGCCATATCGGAAGTCGAGGACTGTAAGCGAAAATATCTGGCTAGATTAAGAGCCCGACGATGGATAGTTCTGGCACTGAATAAAGCACAGAAGCGACGAGGGACGTCATGGTCTGGGCCTAAACAAGTGACACAGTAAGAGTGGAAGTCTTGGTGTGGTATTTGTTTTCCACAGGTGAAACAATAAACTTTTTCTGACATTGGTTAGTGCAAGAAAAAAGGATCCCCAATGGGGTACTCAGAGTTTTAGAAGACTTCAACTTCAATTCGGTAGACGAAAACTCAGGTAGCGGACGATCGGCACTCGTGCGAACTGCTTCTGTTTTGGGCTCCACGGCAAGAAAGACTGATGTAATGGCGTCGGCAGCCTTACTTTATACTACTGACTACCTGACATTAGTCCTCAAGCGACAGCAACAGAAGCAGAAATACTAAGTCTCTGGTATTCGGGCCGGCTGAGGGCTACCCTGGCAGGAATAATCCAAATATGATGACTGCAACAGTGAAACACGAATAACATCATAGTATCTCCTTGCTGTTTTTCTGCTGTTTAAAACATTTTTTTTTGCATCTCACTGCTGCTGTTCTGCTGTTTAAAAACATTTTTTAGTGTTTCCCATCTAAATTAGTGTAGCTAGTAGCAGAGTCCAGATACAGGTTTGCTGCATCTGGGTCTGTTTGTAGTGATCTTTGTATTCTGAGCACATTTCCCAAGCCATCTTTGATTGGAAGGGGCTTTTCTGCATCCTTGTGAGCAAAGTGTGCTGAATGGAAGCTGTCTGGTGAAGGGTGATTGGTCTAGGGCTTGGAGTAAGCACCCTTATTGGTTGTTTTGAGTTTTTTTACATTTTTTAAAAGTTTTTAGCTTCTGTTATTTAAGCTCTGCATTTGAGGGGGTTTCTGCTTGTTTGTACGTTGAACAGCACCTCGCACTGCCGTGCAATTGTGTGCCATAGCCGGATAGATAATTTTGACAATTTTTCCCTTGGATACCGCTGTATTATATATCTGGCCTAAGTACTGCTAGTGATCTGTGACCTTATTAAACCACCAGCCAAAACCCCCTTCAGAAATACCCATCTACAGAGCACCTCCTAGATCAGTCCTGAAAGCACCCCCGTTGTGATAACAGTACTTCAAATGTAGCATTATGGACAGTTGGACTATCCCTGTTTCTCCTGCCAGCCATGTTGACTTGGTTCTCTTGAGGCAGTGTAGCAACTGCCTCATGTAAATGGACAACCCTCTACAAATAACTCACTCTAGTACAGAGTGCAAGAGATGCATATCTACACCATGAATCTTGAATCCCTGCTCTCTTGTCCTTAAAACAGTAACACTGAAGAGGCTGTCAACTCACCCACCACTACTCATACATACAGAATGCATCCAACACATAAATCAACACACACACAGGTTCTCTCAAAAAACTTACCGAAACAACCAGAGACCTCCAAAAAAGAAGTTATGTACTCACACCATAACGTTCCATGTTTATTGTCCATCTCGCCTTTCATTCTTACAATGATGGGTTTGGAGCCGATCTTCGGCTGCGACTCAGCCGAATACTTAGCTGAAAGTCTTGAACCTGGTTCATGGCAATAAGGTATTCCACAATGTAGTGGTGTAATTCCCCAGATCTTGTTTGCTAATACTACACAATATGTACATTATATACATATCTACAAACATACACATATAAACATACATCTAAGTCTATAGTATATGTACTGGAAGGAGAAACAAGCTGAGACAAAGAACTCCTGAAGTTGGTGAAAATCTGCCAGGTCCACAAGGAGTCTTTGGCAGGAGGGAGGGTTCGTAAGAATTAACGGCAAGATAGACAAACATGGAACGTTATGGTGAGTACATAACTTCTTTATGTTATGTTGTCCTATCTCGCCTTCATTCTTACAATGATGGGACAGCGTCCCTAGCACCTTTTCCCTGGGTGGTTCACGGGAGTACACCTTTAAGCACCGTGGAACCAAAGGATGCCCTGTCCCTGGAGGCCAAATCTACTTTGTAATGAGTGATAAAAGTATGTGGAGTAGACCAAGTAGCTGCTGCACAAATATTATCTATGGGAATTCTGGCTTGAAAAGCAGATGAGTAGCTATTGCTCTAGTGGAATGAGCCTTCACTTTGAAAGGTAAATCTTTGTGATTTGAGTTCTAGATGAATGTAATACAATTTGAAAGCCAATTAGAAAGAGTAGTTTTTGACAATGATGATCCTTTTTTTTTGCATCAGAGAAGGATACAAATAATTGGCCAGATTTTCTTAAGTCTTTAGTTCTATGCAGATAGAGTCTGAGTTGTCTATGCACGTCCAGTTGATGTAATTTGTACTCTGCCCTGTTGCTATGATTAGGAAAGAACACTGGAAGTTCTATGGATTGGTTTATGTTGTTTGGAGAAGAGACTTTAGGTAGAAAGGATGGGTTTGTACGCAAGGATATCCTATCCTTACGAAAAATAAAATGAGGTGGTTTAATAGAAAGAGCTTGCAATTCTGACACCCTTCTAGCAGAAGTTATAGCCACTAGAAACAAGGTCTTCCATGAAAGGAACTTGAGGTCTGAAGATGAAGAGGGCTCGAAGGGAGGTACCATGAGATGAGACAAAACAAAATATAGATCCCAAGGAGAAAGGAGTTCCTTAAAGGGAGGTCTTAATAAGGAAGCACCTTTTAAGAAGGCTCTACACAACCTATGTGACATTAAGTTGGAAGCAGTATCACCCATATGAAAATCTGAAATTGTAGCAAGTTGAACCTTGATGGTTGCTGCAGCTGAACCTTGTTGAAATAGTTCTGCCAATGCTCCAAAACAGAATGAATAGGTGCAGAGAAAGGATCAATGTTCTTATCTTGAGCCCAAAGGGAAAACCTCTTCCATTTACTAGAATACAGCTTTCTAGTGGAAGCTTTATGGGAGGACATTAAGATATGTCTAACTGTAAGAGTGAAATTGTGAAGCCTGACTAAATTGGGAAACGGAGCAGCCAGCTGTCAGTTTTAGGGTGTGGAGAGAAGTATGAATCTCCCCTGATATATGAGTCAACAGATCTGACACTGGGTCAAGAATCCAAGGCTTCTCCTGAAGATGAGGCCAAAGGAAGGGGAACCAAACTTGGGGAAAACAGTAAGGAGCAATGAGAATTATCCTGCTTCCTAAGCATTGTGCTTTCTGAATTATTCTGGATATGAGAGGAAATGGTGGAAAGGCAAATAGAAATTCCGAGGGCCAATCGTGAGCAAGAGCATCTCTCGCGGTCTCCCCTGGAGGGGGGATTAGGGTAAAGTAGTTGCTGCACTTGGCATTCATGGGACTGGCAAAGAGATCACAGAAAGGCTGTCCCCGTGTGTTTGGAAAATCATTTCCACTATATTTTGATTGAGAGACCACTCTGGAGACATTAGGATTGCTCTGCTCAGCTTGTCCACTATCACGTTGGACTTCCCCAGAATGTGCATTGCGATTAGAAAGCGCTGGGAAGAAACTGGCAATTGCCATATTCTTAGGGCTTCTTGACAAAAGGGATAAGATCTAGTTTCCCCCTGCTTGTTTATGTACCAAATCACAGACATATTTGTCTGACTAGATCGCAGTAGTCCCTAGAGGGAGACAGTCGAACTGCTTGCAACGCAAGAAGGACTGCTCTCATCTCTAGAACATTTATATACAAGTGAACCTTGTGTTCTTGCCATGTACCTTGGACTGTTCTTCCCAGATAATCCCCCCCCACATCTGGGAAGTGTCAGTGGTCACTGTAGCTAGTGGTTGAAGTGGAACAAAGGGTCTGCCCATTGTCACATGAGTGGAGTGTATCCACCATCTCAAGTCGTTCTTGCAAGATTCCGTTATTCTGATCAGATGAGACACTGGAAGCTCTTGAAGTGACCACTGGGAGATTAATAGCCATTGAAGAATCCTCATATGCATTCTGGCAAGAGGGGACCAGTGTAATCATGGATGCCATTGTTCCTAATAAGCGTAAAATTAACTTTGCTTTCACGTTGTTCTTGGGAAGGAGATGAAGTATTTGCTGTCTGAGTGCTACAACTCTTTTTGTTGGAAGACGTGCTACCATAGATGAAGTGTCTAGATTTGCGCCTATGAATGTAATATGTTGACAAGGCAACAAGGCAGATTTTTGAAAATTTACTGTAATGCCCAGTTGATTGCAAAAGTCCAAAGTTAGGTCCCTGGCTTGTAGAAGTAGATGCTTGATGGTGGCATATAGGAGCCAGTCGTCTAGATAGGGAAACATACGTAATCATAGACGTCTCAAGTGAGCCTTGACTACTGCCATACATTTGGTGAACACTCTGGGGACTGTAGTGAGACTAAAGGGCAGAGCTCTGAAATGGTAATGGCTGACTCCCAGCGGGAAGCGTAAGTACCTTCTTGATGTTCTGTCCATTTTTATGTGGTAGTAAGCATCTTGAAGGTTTACTGAGCACATCCAATTGTCTTTCCCTAAAACGGAATTATAGAGTGCAGTGTCACCATATGGAACTTTGACTTCTTGACAGATTTGTTTAACTTGCGTAGGTCTAATATGGGCCTCCAGTCCCCTGTTCTTTTTGGCACTAAAAAGAATCTTGAGTAAGTTCCGAATCCTTTTTGGTCTGCTGGGACTTCTTGGATGACTCTTTTGTGGAGCAACTTTTGAATCTCTACAGTTGCCTGTTCCCTTAGATTGGGAGGAACATTTGGGAGTGTTTTGGTCTGTGGAATAGGTTTGGAAAAAGGGATGGAGTATCCTCTGGATATTATATTTAGTACCCATTTGTCATTTGTGATATTTCGCCAGACTTCTGGGTACATTGATAAACGTCTCCCGACCCACTGCCTCCAGAGTAGAGCAGTCGGGACTCCTTTCAGGAGGGCTGATGAGGGCGTCCACAAAAGGAATCGCAGTCACCCTGGTTTTGCGGGCCCCTTCTGCCTCTGGAGTGGCGTCTACCCTTATTACCTCCCCCTCTGCCCTCGGGGAAGGTATCACCCCGTGCTTCTTGGAAAAATCTATGGGATCTTTTGAACCACATCTTTCCACTCTTCTGACCTTTAGGATATGGTCTTCAAGGTACAGAAAAACGTACTCCAACGGCAGAGAGAGTTTTTCCCTTCCTGCTTGCACTGGGTTGGAGTGTCTTTTACTTTGGGTCTAAAAGAGGGAGGAACCATCAAAAGGATCATTAGTAAAGGTAGACTTAAAGGGCTCTGCAAAATTGCACAAGTGCATCCAGGAGTGTCTCCTAAGGGAAACTCCAGAACCCGCTGCCCTGCTCGCTCCATCTGCTGCGTATGATATGAGCCTCATGGAGGAGTTGACTATGGAATTTAAGGTGGACAGCTGGGAGGAGACCTTCTCATTCACCCCGCAGCTAATGAACCTTGTAGAGCATCTCCTAGCTCTTTCAGTAGATTTTTGTAGCCTCATGAAATGGGATAAGTAGTTCAGCAATCGCAGTGAGAAAGTCACTGAAGAAAAGATATGCTTCCCGTAGCTGTCCATCATTCGAGAGTCTTTATTCGGAGGATGAACAGATGAGGAAGTCTCTGCATGTTCCTTCTTGGTGGCTGCTGCCACCACCATAGCATCTACAGATACTCCCTTTGTTAGAAATTCCTTGCGCAAAGGAGCTGACAAAAATTTGTTTGGCCTCCGAGGGACCGGTTCTGTAGTGTCGGGTGATGCCCACGCCTTTTGACTAACCAGGTCCATTAGTTCATCGAAAGGCGGAGACACTCAGGAGGCTGAAGGTTGAGACCCAAAAGCCTTCAGGTACACTGACTCCTCATCAGAAGGGGTGGTGGTCTGCCAGCCAGCTCTTTGCTTGAGGATCTCTAGAATATCTGCAAATGAGATATCATCAGAGGACGACCATGGGGACCCTTCAGACTCATCGAGGTCAGTGTCTAAAGTGATGGACTCATCTGGGGAGTCAACATGCTTCTTCTTGCAGGTTCTCTTCCGAGGTGGCTCCTCAGAAGGATATTTTGGGAAGGCCTTGATGAGAGGTGTTCGCCCAATTAGGGATCCTGAGGCTCTGGGTCTCTGCTGTCTTGAGGAATGGGTGGTGCTGAGACAGTAGCCGGTGCCTTGAGGGGACGAGTACTGATATCTTCCTGTGGTGCTGAATGGGTAGACAACATGCACCTTATCAGCTCAAAGGCAGATCCCACGTGATTGGACTCAAGGCTGATTTGGGAGCCGAGCTGATGCTCTGAGAGATAAGCTTGGCACTGAAGAGGATCTGGGTTGAGAATCCCTCCCTGGGGCCGAGCAGGGAACCTCGGCTCCCAGACTCACCGGACAGCACCGAGAGAGACTGAGCAGATGTCGGCTCTGACACCACTGAAGGGGGTCCTAGAACTGACTGGTCCACAGTAAGTGGTACCAAACACTCTGGCTCCAAAGGACCAGCTTGGCTCGGAGAAGGAACAGTGGGCACAGTAGGCTCAGAGACCAAATGGGAGGGAGCCAAGAATAATTTAGTCAATGCCGGTGACTTGAGGAGTCTACGCACCACCCGTTCCACATCATCTGATAAGCTTCTTGTAGACATGGAAGATAGGGAAGGCGATCGAGACCTATGGAGGATTAGCGATCTCAAAGTCAGAGAACTCTCAATGGGCCAGCTCCGAGTGGAGGTATCTTGTGGTTCCGAAGGCTTTGGAGCCAAAGTACCAGACCTGTCAAACAAAAGGACTTCCGAAAGCTCCTAGGACTGTGGAGCCGAGGAAGTAGTGGCCTTTGAAATTTATGGAAGTTTGACTGGCGGCTCCGACTGTACCGATGTAGCGGGAGATTGTCTTTTATGAGATTTATCTTTTTTTGAGGAAGGCGACGAAGAAGAGGAGGAAGAGCTATGAATGGCTTCTGCAAAAGAAGGCTTTAAGAGCCCTTTTAGAATCAACTTGTTTCTTCTTTCCTGAAGTACTCTAGCACTAAATGAATGACAGAAGGTGCAGTTTTCATGGAGATGAATGACACCAAGGCAACAAACACAAACATGCCCATCTGTGATGGTAATTTTTTGCAGGCACTTTTGAAATTTTTTTAAAGTCCGAAGGCTTATGTTCTCTCTCTTTTTGGTCTTTAGACATTTTCAAGATAAGACCCTAAAGGCGAGAGCAATTTAAAAAGATTTATTAGCTAAGACTAATATGCTAAAGCTAAACCAAAGGTTACTACAGGACAACACAAGGAGCAACAACCAGGGAAAAAAAGAGAACCTCTTGCTAAAACGGTTCTATTTTCCACACAAAACAATAAAACAATACAAGTCCTCTAACTTAAATGGGCGTACAGCTCTCTAACTTAAATGAGGTATAAAGACACTAACAATGAACAACCACTACACGGGATACCAAAGGGGCCTAGAGAGAGATGGCAAAAGCCATGCTAAATGGGAAAAAGACATCACTAATTTAACAAAAAGCTGCAAAGGGACACAACGAGTTAAACCTAGCAAGAATAAAACTAAATATATGCAAAAAATAGCAAGTTTTGACAAAGGTAATACAAAATACATCACAACTTAGCCACAGCCAAGATGAGCGCATCCAACCTCAAAGCGGCAAACGAGATTTGGGGAATTACACAACTGCATTGTGGGATACCTTCGTGCCACGAGCCAGGTCTGAGACTTTCAGCTAAGTATTCGGTCGAGTCGGAGCAGAGGATCAGCTCCGAACCCATCACTGTAAGTATGAAGGCGAGATAGCACAACATAACATCAAAAGACTGCTACAACTAACAGTTCCCACAGCACCCAAGACACACAGCATCAGTCTCACTTACTAAGCCCTTAAGGCTTAACACTCAAAAAACAAATTTTCTTGTCATTGGAGACTCCATAGTGAGACATACGGATGTCCCACTCACCAGGTTAGATAAAGAGAAAGTCACGGTTAACTGCCTGTCTGGTGCCAGTATTTGTCAGATCATGCCTGCACTCACGTCCCTCAGCAACAAATATCATTATGATTCTGTCTTAGCTCATGTTGGAGTAAACGACCTGAGACATACCTCACTGGACTATATGAAGAGAGACTCAGAGTATTTATCCCAGGCAGGTAAGTCCCTAGCCTTGAGCAGCATATTACCCTCACCTAGAATGATGCCATAGTATAAACAAAAATATCGAATTCAATTGGCTTAGTTTCTGATGTCATTCGAAGGGGATCTAGTTTCCGCCAGCTTGGGATGACATGGTTGACAAACCTTGCTGTTTTGCCAGAGACGGTTTGCACCTGGCACCACTAGGCTTTCGGCTGCTGGCAAAGGCACTTGCATCCCCCATAGTGAGCTTAAAGCAAAAACTGCACACCCTGAAAGCACTTCTATTACTGAAGGATGTAGATGTCTTTGCAGTCACAGAGGCCTTGCACCAGGTTTCTGAGAGTACCCCGGCCTTACATGGCTAGAATGCCTTCCAGACCTACAGGCTGCAAAATAAATGTGTAAGTACCAAAGGAGGCAGTGTTTCTACCTATACTGGAGATAAATGTACCTCCTGACTAGTTAGACTGGACAACTCCATTGAGTTACTCCATGTTCAGATTACTCTGGGTAAGACCCCTATTCACGTCATAGGTAGTTAGAGCTCCCTCGCCATGGATCATAATGGCCATGAGGCCTATCTGACCAAACTGGAGTCAATCCAAATACTCTGGTCATGGAGGATTTTAATTATCCCACCAACTGGGAAACCTACTCTAGCCCTAACCCATTAGCGTAAAAGTTCCTTGACGAACTCAAATACACTGGAACAAATTGTTCAAACTCCAACAAGAGGAACAAAAGTACTAGATCTGATCATCACTGTCATGACAAACAGATGCACCACCGCAACTGTCTGACCCTCATTAGTTAAACGTGACCACAAATCTGTTGCCTTCAAATTTCGCACTACCAGAGAACTAAGAACTCAATGGGAGAAGTCAGACTAAAAAACTTCACCAAAGCAAGCTATACGTTCCTAGGGGAAGGTATAAAGGCATTCCAAGCCCCATCCCCAGCTAGAAGTGATAACTACACCAAAACGTACACTAAAGACCTGTACAATCACTTGTATAAGTGAATAGACTTGGCTGTTCCAGAGAGAATCAAAGACAGACCCCCAGGTGAAAAAAAAGCCACCCTGGTAGACATGCACCACCAAACGTCTAACAAAACTAAGGTGAGGCCCTAACAATGGAAAAGCACCCTCCTCAGCCTCAACAGGCAAATAAGACAACATGTCAAATTCTCTAAGGGTAACTTGGCAATAACAGCCAAGGATAACCATAAGGCCTTTTATAGCTATGTACAAAACCTAAAAGGTAGGACACAAGCATGTGCCGAACTAGTGACTAATGGTATCACACACACACTGATCCCGCAGAGATAGCAAACCTGCTAATGGACAGATTTGGTGAAATTTTCACTCCCTTGTCCCCTACAAACTTATAAACCTTGCCCCAACTCCCCCCCCCCAAGCCTACATATCTGAACAGCAGATCATTAAAGCCTTGTCTAAGGCACAAAACACAGCTTCTATGGGACCAGACGACATCCCAGGCTATCTTCTAAACAAACTAAAACATGAACTAGAATCACCATTAAGTACCCTAGTCAATCACAGCCTAACCACGATCTTTGTTCCTGGGGAATGGAGAACAGCAATAGTTATTCCCCTCCACAAACGTGGCTTTGCAACAGATCCAGGGAATTACAGACTCATAAGTCTGACCAGCCTCATCTGTAAAGCCATGGAAAGTATCGTCATGGACCTCAAATACATAGGTAACCTCAATACGCAGGATCCGACCCAATTCAGCTTAGTCAAGGGCAGATCCTGCCTGTTAAACTTGGTGGATTTCTTTGAAAATGTGACCAGGCCCACTGACAATGGGGTTCCCTATTAGAAGACCGAAGATGCATTCTTTCGAATGCATCTTGGTCAAACTCAAAAGACTAAAACGGCAAAATATTGAAGCGGCTTTTAAGCAAATTTGTTCCCTGGGAAAGAATTTGCTTGGCCACTTCGTTACTTTGCTGTTTTTGGCACTGTAGCGCTGTCTCGGAGTTGATATATTTAAGTAGGGGGGGGTGAAGCCCCCCACCTAATGTAATGTTTAAAGTGTTTTATTTATTTTTTTTGGAACAGCGATTTTTTTTTCCCCCAAGGGAAAAACAGTTCAAAATTGTAAGCTTTCGCTTACATAGGGTCAATTAATCACAGTTCGCTTTTTTAAGCGTTCGGTGATCTAATATAGACCCGACAATGGCAAATCTGTGCACATAGCATACCTTGATTTGACAAACGCCTTTAACATAATCCCACACTCAGGCATTACCAATAAACTTAGCAAACTGAATGTAAACCCCTTTGTTGCAAGATGGGTTGCCAGCTGGCTCACAAACCATCTTACTCATCACACACTATCAAAGTGGGTGACTCCACATCAACCAGCAGACCTGTCACCAGTGGAGTGCCAAAAGGGTAAGTGCTGCCCCCCCACACTGTTTGGTATATACTTCACATAAGTTCAGGCCAAAACTAGGGGGATGTGGCTAACCAAGTTTGCGGACTGCAAACTGGGCACAATTACTGAATCCCCAAATGATGTCAGAATACTTCAGGAGGGTCTTACTTAGACCAGTGACTGGTGTCTTAGTTACAGTCTCAAACCGAATGCAGAGAAATTCATCGTCATACTCTTTGGTAAAAACAATGTCCCTTCACACTATCACATTAACAATAACCTATGTATTTATGAAGTGGTAAGAGATCTGGTATCACAAGTAGACTGCAACCTTAACTTTGACCACCACACCATGTGTCTACTGTAGTAAGCAAGGCTTTCTATGTAATACATTTGATTAGCAAAGGCATCACCTCTAGAGCAAAGGAGGTTATAATCCCTCTATACTCATCACTAATCAGGCCCATAATTGAGGATAACGCCCCTTTCGGCATGTACCATACAAAGCACCTACAGCAACTGGAGAGACCTCAGAGGTTTCTAACTAAGAAGATCAAGGGACTCCAGCACGTGCCTTACACAAACCGACTAAAGTCCCTGTCATTATACTCAGTATTTTATAGACTTCTTCGGAAAGACTTATGTCTGGCTTGCAGAGCAATTTCTGACCCAAACCCAATGAATTTGCTGCATATCTGTAAATCAAACAGGAGTAGAGCTACACATTCCAGGGACCTAAATATGGCCTGCGACTTGAATAGGACATACTGGAGGGACAGATTTGTCTCCCGACGACTGCCGTGCCTTCAGAATAGGCTGCCAATTCATGTGAAGTACGGCACCTCTATGACACTGTTCAAAAGGAACCTGCACGAGTTGATGGGGCACCATAAATTCTTAACGGGGATACCACAACCCTTTGGGACATGGGCAGTCATTAATGAATACAATCCTAGGTATTGACTAGAGCATCTATGGCATTACATTGGGATGAAACAACTAGGTTTGAAATGGCATCTGGGTCGATAGCCTAGTAAAAAGCCTGCAATGCAAGTAGGACTGCTCTCAATCTCCAAGACACTGAAGTGAAAATTTGCCACAATCATGGACCAGGTCCTTTGGACAGTCCTTCCTTCAAAATACCCCCCCCCCAAGAGAGAAAGGTCCATTATAACTGTACCCAGCGGCAGGGGAAGAACAAACGGCCTTCCAGTGGACACCAGAGGAGACTCCAACTACCACCTGATTTGAGCAACATGATGGGAAACTCCAATGAATGAGTCAAGACCATTGCACCACAACTGTCCACTGCAGGCCCCTTATGTGGTACATAGTCAGGAGAGCTAAGCAGATGGCGGCTGCCATGTGCTCTAACAACTTGTCAACTAGCGACACGGGAGGCTTTCTGTAAGACAGCAAAGAAATGGCTTTGACAATAAAGGGTATTTATCATGGAAGCTTTGCAATTTAAGAGACTGTGCCCAAGTGACAACATATGAATTCTAGCATCTGAATGGGGTGAAAACAGGCTCTCAGTTGATCATAATCCCAAAGGAATGTCACAGCTGAAGTAAGGTGCCCTTGGCCCTGACTAGTGATACTCTCTGAATTTCGATGGCTGCATCCCTTCTCTGATGAGATGGCACTTCTGGAAGATGCTTGGGATTTATGTTTGGTGCATTAAAAATGGAATCCTGTAACCTCTGGATATGACAACAACCATGCATCTTAGGCGATGGCCTCCCAAGCTTCTGGATGCAGAGCCAAATGCCCCCCCCCCCACTGCCTTCAGAGTTGGACAGTCAGGCAACCTATCAGATTGCTGAAAGGGTCTCCAGGAGAAAGCTCTGAGGAAGTCCTGGTTCTGCATACCACCACATTGCTGCTCAGGTGCACCCACAAGTTTTCCTCCCTTCTGGTTCAGAGACCGTCCTTTCAGAGGGTAGCAAAACAGACTCCAACGGAAGGCGGCGTTTTTCCATACTGCTCACTCCTGGTCAAAGTGTCCTTAACCTTAGGCCCAAAAAGTGAAGAGTCATGATAGGGAGTGTTAATAAAGGACATCTTGAAGCAGCCTGCAAAATTGCACAATCTCATCCAAGAGTGGCAAAGCATGGCAATGCCAGCAGCTCCAGATGTGCCATCAGTCATGTTAGAAAGCAGTCACATGGACATGCTAGAAATAGACAAGTGAGTCTCCAGAGTCCCTTGTGTCTTAACCATAAGTCCCTTGTGTCTTAACCATACTTGACAATTCTGACACAATGTCCTCTGAAGTCTCATCAGGCGAGTCAAGTAATTTAATGCTCTCAGTGTGAACATGGCTAAGGTGTAGGAGTACTTCCCCTAACCGCTACAAAATTTATTCGGAAGATGTACCAGTGAACTCTCTTCCAAGATGTCCTTCTTGGTGGCCACCAGCACCACCACAACAGCATCAATGGCAGGACCCTTACTACAATGTTGTTGAAAGGGGCCACGCCCTCTGGGATATAACATCAATAACCATATCCAGAGAGGGAACCACCTAGGACATGGATGGGCCCACTTCAAAGGCCTCCAAAAATACAGACTCCTCGGGAGACAAGGTTTCAGCAGTCCAAACCCAGGCTGGCACAGCAGCTCCAAAAGGTCGCCAAAAGAGGTGTCATTGTAGGGGATTTAGGGGACTCCTTTCCTTCATCAAGGTCTGTATCTTCAGTGATGGATTCCTCTAGAGAATCCAGGTGCTTCTCTTTGCACAACCTCACATCAGAAACTTCCCATCCTGAAGAATCAGGGGTGGGGGAGGCAGAAAAGGCAGGGGACCCTGAATGCAGAGCAGACTGGAGATCACCAGGACTGGGTTAGCCTGGAGCAGACTGATGCAGGTCCACAAGCAAAGACATTGATGAGGGATGGATATCAGTAAGTGCTGACCACTCCAACTGACAGAACATCCTCTCTACAACATCAAAGGCAGAGGCCGAAGCTGGCATCCTGGAGCCCTCACACCTAGGATCCAAAGATCCTAAAGATATACCAGACTTTGGAGCGGTTCCCGCCTTCCCCAACACTAAGACTGGAGCCGAACTATTCAGAGCCAAGGCACCGCGAGAGAGAGACAACTCAGAAACCTGAAGCTTAGATCCTGACCCAGAAACTTCTGTGTGGAAGTGCTGGCCCCGAAGTCTGCTCTGCACCAACACTGCTGGAGATGAGGAAACCAAGGCAGGGGTAGGAGCAGATATTGGCCAAGCTGTTGGATCCGACCCAAAGGGTGGTAAGGCAACCAGCTCCAATAACCTTGAAGCTGTAGGGCCTAAGGGTGGAAACGGAGCCGAAACCTCAGGTTGAGGACCCAAAGTTGAAGGGATAAGTTCTAACTGCATCTGGGTTGAAGGGATCAGTTTTAACTGCATCTGGGCTTGTAGGAAGTTCAGCTGGTCCATCTCAACAAGTCTTAAATTCCGGACCAATCTGAATGACTGAACTGGCAAAGTCATCAGTGGAGGCTTACTTGCTGGTTGATGGCTCTGAGGACCTGGCTTGAACTTGAAAGGATCAGATCCACAGCAGAGAAAAATATATGACTACAGAGAAGGCTCTTGCAGAGTACAGGGGAGAAGGGCAACAAGGTACAGCCCAAGGGAGACCCTTTCAACAGGAAAGGAGTTGGGGTGCTAAGCAATAAGGAGGGAGCCACCCCCATATTTGACTCCGTGAAAGACTGGGTCTGAGTTGTCATATCTGATAATAGTGCCAAGTCTGCCAGGACAGTCAAAGATCTTGGGACCTTCAGATCTAGCAAACAGGACAAAAAGGGTGAGGATTATTTTTGGTCCCTTTTCAAAGAGCTGGGGTCCTTAGATCTCTCCTTCCAAGCCTAATCTCCATCAACCCTAGCAGTCAAACTGGACGAGAAGGAATAATCATCGACTGGCAACAGGTCTTTGAGGACCAACTTCAACCTCCTCTCATTAACGGCTCGGGTGCCAAAACTCTCACAAAAAGCACAGTGAGTGTCAAGGTGAAATGCCTCAAGACAATAAATTCTCTTGTCATGCGCATCTTGGGAAGGGAAATTTGTGGCCATACATCACATGCTTCTTGAAGCCCTTATCCATACCACACTAAAAATACACACTAACTACAAAAACTACAAATCACCATGCACTATCCTAAGTACACAAAGCATGCAGCATTTACAAAACCTAAAGCACACAAGGTAGGAAAAGCCCACAAATGAAATACACTACCTATACCTAACTTAACAAATCTACATGACCTAAGCCTATACTGACAATAAAGCACTCCAAGAACGCTACCAACTACTATGAAAAACTAGGATAGAGGAAAGGGGAAAAATAAATGATTTAGCTAATCAGCACTAGAAATGGATACAACCCAATGGAACCAGAGGCCAAGCTGCTATCCTGGAAAGCAGAAAATGAGATCTGGGGTAATCTGAATAGGGCAAGGTATTATGGGTTGAGAAGGCAGAGCTTTGGGGCAGATGTCTTTTGGATATGGCCAGCTGTGGATTACAGTAGGCTCTGATAACTCCGAGTTTGAACCCAGATGGAAAAAAAAAATTATGTACTTACCGTAACGTTCCATCTGAGCTGTTGCTTTTCATTTGTTTTCAACCTGAGGGACTCTGATACAACATGGGTCCGACTTAGAGCATTACTCCAGCAATGGATCCAAACTCCAAGCTCCTCCGCTACCCATAATGCCCCTATCTCCCGCCTCCCCTCAGATAGAGTTTGTTGCAGAACAGCAGCATCACAACCTAGACAATATGCCTAAAAATCTTGCACAACCTACAAATGGTTTATCAAAGGGAAGACTAGCCAGGATAGAGGGGCTCTAATTCTTCCATCTGGTCCACTACACAGCCCACACAAGGCAGGGGGAAGGAGGGAGGGATATCTGAAGACAAATGAAAAGCAACAACTCAGATTGAACTTTATGGTAAGTACATAAAACTTATTTATCTGAAGTTGTTTTTTTCATTTGATCTTCAAACCAAGGGACAGAGTCCCTAGCTGCCAATAAACTCTGGGAGGTCCTCATGGAAGGATGCCCTGCCCCTGGAAAGAAGGCCAAATTTATAATGGGAGATACATGTGTGCGATGACGCCCAGACAGCTGCAGAGCAGATATCATCTAATGAAACCCTGGACCAAAAGGCTGCAGAAGTAGCAACAGACCTGGTGGAATGTGCCCGGACATGCCCTGGTGGAGTTAACGCTTTGGCTTGATAGGCCAATGAAATGCATTCAGAAATCCATCGAGCAATAGTAACTTTACAAACAGGCTTTCCCAAGAAAGGTTTGGAAAAGGAAACAAAAAGTTGATCCGACTTATGAAAGGATTTTACAAAACACTAAACAAACTTGCTCAAAGGAGCATGTACACATAAAACAAAAAAGAAAAGAGTGTCAAAATACTGAGTAATCCATAAATTGGTAGGAAGGAGAACAAAAGAACTGTTGATTCACAGACTAAGCGCTTTCACCGTATGTCCATAGGGCATCATCAAAGTGAATTAACACAAAAAAAACTCTACATTTATACAACTCTAAAATGCAACACGCCCACTACTAATTGTAAAATGCGGTGCCAATTAATTCTTAAAGAAATATAGTTAAAAACAATCAAACATTAATAAATGTACTATAATGCATTCCCTCCAGTACAGCTCTTTTGAGTGTGTACCTTTAACTCCTAGTGGGCGTGGCTTCAGCATTTAAAAATTAAAGTTATCACCTTACATTTTTAACAAATATCCATTGACAGAGGTCATATATCAATATAATTGTGTTTGCTATCATTTATGCTTCAAGATAAAATTTTCCGATACCTTGTATGTAACATGGTTTTGGAATTATTAATGCAAATATGAACAGGCAATATTTGACGCTTAGAGGAGCAGTAGGGTGTAACTGCAGAAATGCCTGGAGATGTCACTCGGCAACTGGATGACTTAAGTACAAATATATATATAAACATGCACAAATGAATATAAACATGTGCAAATCCTGATATAAAAAAATAAGTTCAGTTAAAAAACTTGACTAACAGAAGTGTACCAGAGAAACATATATGTATTTTAAACCTGCATATGTGACATTACAAAAGAGACATTATTTCTAGTGGTCACCTTAAACCTGTAATGCTCTTAACTTCAATACAGAACTTATGATATATTACCATTAATACCTGGAGACATAGTGGCGTTTGTCCTCAATTGCCCTTCTAACTCCAAATTCTCTAGCTATAGGTTAAAATTACCCTCTCTAAAATGGTCAACAATTTTGTCAATAATAAAAAACAAGACTTTATTGAAACCCTCACATTTCACTGAATGATTATAAAGTGCACTTTCCTTCTTACTTGTTTTAATCTCCCTTACATGCTCTAATATTCTTTCTTTCAGTTTTCTAGTGGTTTTACCCACATAGAATGCTGAACAGCAGGATTTGCACATATTTATGTATATTTATATTCATTTGTGCATGGTTATATATATTTGTATTTAGTCATCCAGTTATTTAATAAGATAGTACATTTATTAATGTGTTCGATTGTTTTTAACTATATATTAGAATTAATTGGCACCACATTTTATAATTAGTAGTGGATGTGTTGTATTTTAGAGTTGTATAAATGTACAGTTTTTTGGGTTAATTCACTCTGATGATGCCCTATGGACATAGGGTGAAAGCGCTTAGTCTGTGAATAAACAGCTCCTTTTGCTCTCCTTCCTACCAGTTTGTGGATTACTCAGCATTTTGACACTTTTTTTCTTTTTTGTTTTATGAAAGGATTTTGTCCTATGCAAATAGAAACACAGCTGCCTGTGAACATCAAGCAAGTGCAATTTGTACTCTCCCTTATTTTGGAAATTTGGAAAGAAAACTGGTAAATTGATGACGGGTTAATATTAGACTCTGATGACATCTTCGGTAGAAAAGATGGATTAGTCCACATGAACACCCTACCTTTAAGGAAGACCATATACGGGGGCTTGACAGATGGGGCTTGAATCTCCGAAACCCTCCTGGTTGATTGAGGTAATTGCTGCCAAAAAAGGTCTTCCATGACAGAAACTGCAAATTAACCATGGTCACTGGTACAAAAGGAGGAGAAACCAAGGCTTGCAGCACAAAAGAAAGATCCCAAGGGCACGCTGAGTCCTTAACTTGAGGCCGAAGGAGAAAGGTACCTTTCAAAAAGGCCTTACAAAGTTTAGAAGAAGACAATGAAGGCAAATATTTGCTTATGTGAAGGTTAGAAATCGCTTCTAGTTGTACCTTAACCATACATAAACTAGCTCCATGGTTAAAAATGTCCACCAAAAATTCCAAAATGGCCGAAACTGGTGCAGTGAAAGGATCCAGGTCATGCTGAAAAGCCCAGATCGAGAAACGCTTCCATTTACTCAAATAAACCTTCCTGGTAGAAAATTTGTGAGCCTCTACTAAGATCTTCTTAACAGGAGAAGACAGCCCAGGAGTCTTAACTATTACAGGAATTGGAGTAGCCAAGCCGTGAGCTTCTGGCTAAGTCTGGGTGAGAAATCCCTGAGGGATGTGTAATCAGATCCAGAACCAGATCTAGTGTCCAAGGAGGACACATTACATGAGACCACAGAGTGGGGAACTAAACTTGGTGAGGCCAGAAAGGAGCAATGAGGATCACTGATCTCCCCAAATGTTGCGTTTTCTGAATGAACCTGGGAATTAGAGGGAGCAGAGGGATAAGCATACAGAAGACTGGAGAGCCAAGCATGAACTAGAGCGTCTCTGGGGGACTCCCCCAGAGGGGAGTTCTGAGGGAAATACTTACTGCACTTCATGTTGGAAGGAGAGGCAAAAAGATTGTAGCAAAGCTGACCCCATTTTAGAAAGATCTTTTCTGCTACTGAAAGATTTGGATACCACTTGTAAGGCATCAGAACAGACAGGTCCGCCTATATGTTAGACCTACCTGGAATGTGCGCTGCCACCAGAAAATGGCTGGTGGAGATTGCCCACACTCACAGTCTCATGGTTTTGCGACAAAGGGTATAAGATCTGGTCATTCCCCCCTCCCATTTGTTGATATACCAGACTACTGACATACTATCCAGTCTGTACGGCAATAGTCCCCGGAGGAAGAAAGGCATGGAGAGCTTGCAACGCCAAAAGCACCTCCCTCATCTCCAGGACACTGACATGCAAGACTGGTCTCCAGAGAAGACTAAGTACCTTGGACCGTCCTTCCCATGCAATGCCCCACCCCCAACTGAGCAGGGATGCTTCTGTGGTCACTGTGATCATGGGGGAGGGAAGAACAAACGGACGACCCTAAATGAGGTCTAGGCATTGGAGCCACCAAAGAAGGGAGTCCTTGCACACACGGGATAGTTGAACAGGATGTGACAAGGGAAGGTCTAGCAAAGACCACTGAACAGCTAAGGTCCATTGTAGAACTCTTTTATGAAGACATGCAGTTGGGAAGAGAGTGATTGTGGCCGCCATGGACCCAAACGCCTGAAGAACTAAGCCTGCCAGGAGACGGTTGGCTAGGAGAATGTAAAGCATGTGATGATGGAGTGATAACTCTGTCTGCGGGATAGAAACATCCTGCTCTGGGTAGTGTCCAACTGAGCACCTATGAAATCCAGTACTTGCACTGGTGCCAGCTGAGACTTGTTGAGATTTATAGTTTTGCCCAGGTACTGAGCAATCTGAAGGAGATGATCCCTGGCTTGAATCAGTCGATGCCTGTAGGGAGTGGAGACGAGGAAATCGTCCAGGTAGGGGAACACTTGAAACCCCTGCAGCAACAGGTGAGCCATCGCTACTGCCATCACTTTGGTGAACACCTGGGGTGGTGGTGAGCCCAATGGGGAGCACTCTGAACTGAAAGTGATTGGCTTCCAGCTGGAAGTGAAGGAATGAAAGAGCGCCTGTTCATTTTGATATGGTAGTACGCACCCTGGAGGTCCACCGAGTACATCCAGTCATTTATCTGCAGGAAGAGCAGAATGGATTGAAGGGTGACCATCCGGAATTTCGTCTTGGCAACTGACAGGTTCAGAATTGAAAGATCAAGAACGAGTCTTAATCCCCCATTTTTTTTGGCACTAAAAAGAACCTGGAATAAATGCCTAATCCGGACGGGGGGATGGGCTACATGACTTGTTTTGCAAGAGTCTGGTAACTTCTGCAGCAGTCTCCTCCCGCTGACTGGGTGGGATATCTGGGAAGTGTTTGGGGGAAGGGGGATCAAGAAAGGGAATCAAGTGACCTCTGCATATGATCTACAGAACCCAACAATTCTTTGTAACTGACTCCCCAGGCCATTGGGTGCACAGATAATCTTCCGCCAATTTCCTCCAGAGATGAGCAGTTGGGCAAACCCTCAAAGTTGCTGAAAGGGTCTGTCCGGAAAGGAATCCTGAGACCCTTGGTTCTTCGGACCACCTCTGCCACAAGTGTGGCATCTACTGTATCCCCCTCTGCCTCTGGGGAAGGCAAATCCTGAGCACCTTGGGAAGAACCTCGAGACTTCTGAAACCACATCTTCTTAACTCCACACTGATTCCTAGAGAAGGATTGCTGTAGGGTGGAGAAGCGGATCCTGATGGCAGACAAAGTCTTCCTGTCTTTTTCGCTCTGGACTAAAGTATCACAAACTGTTTTTCCAAACAAGGTGGAACCATCATAGGGGGTGTTCGTAAAAGATGTCTTGAAGGGCTCTGAAAAAGCACAAAGCGGGAGCTAGGCATGCTGCCTAATGGCCACACCTGTTCCCGCAGCCCCAGGGGCACCCTCACTAGTATGTGATAGGAGCCTCATGGATGTATTAGAGTTGGAAGTAAGGGTGGCCATGCGGGAGGAAAAAACTTATTTTTCTCTGCTGACATGGACCCTGAGGCATACTGGGCTACCCCTTTGACCAGATCCCTGTGCAGTCTGACTACATGTGCCAAACAATTCAGCACATACAAGGCAAAGGTGGCTAATGCAAGGTCCACTTCACAAAATGACCCAAGGCTCCCTGTCCGGAGGATGGACCGAAGAGCTCCCTTGTGTGAGCTCTTTTTTGGTGGCCAACACAACCACTATGGCATCAACCAGGGACCCTTTGGACCAGTGTTGTCTATCTGAAGAAGCACTGAGTACCTTATCCAGGTGCCCAGGGATGGGCTCAACTGTATCTCGTTCCTGCAATGTCCTAGATGAGATCAGATCCACTAGGGAATTTGTGGGAGGAGACACCCAGGAGCAGAGGGTCCTGTGCCAAATAGCTCCAGCAATACCGACTCGTCTGGGTTGGGCTTCTGGGTAGACCACCCACCGTGTTACCGAAGGATCTCCATGATATCTCCAAAGGAGACCCTCCGGGGGTGATTGCGGGGAACCCTACCCTTTCTCCAAGTCAGTATCATCCGTGAGGGACTGCAGTGGGGAGTCTAAGTGCCTTCTTTTACACGTACACTTCCAAGGGGGAGAATTCAGGGGACGACTCAGAAGACTCAGGGAGTTCCAGTGGGGGAACCTCCTGTGTCAAAGTGGCAACAGGTTGTCACTGAGGAGGCAGGATGGCAGACTCCTGCCCAGAAAAAGAGGGTGCCAAGACAGACTCCAAGGAAGAAAATGTCAAAGGTCTCGAAGGAGTTGAGGGGACCCTCTCCACCACCTCAAAGGCAGAAGGTGAGTGGATCTCCGAAGTCAGAATTGGCTGAGGCCAAATCCACAGATCCCTGCATCGAGGGGGAATCTGGAGCCAAGCCTCCTGGTGCAGAGACTCAGAGGAAGGGACGACCCTGAAAGCCTTGAAATCAACGCCATCCTCTCAGATCCAAGCCAGAGGCTATGGCTACAAGAACATCAGACCCACTACACCAGGGAACCTCAGACACAATGACTCTGAAACCGGGAGTCAGATCACAGAAGGAGCAACAGGGAAGAAAGGTGGACTACATGCCCCCAGCCCCAGGGGGGATGGTGCAGGTAAGACTCCCAAATGGATCTGGTCCCGAATGAACTTCTGCATCATCCTGTTCACCTCGGCTTTGGATGGGCTCCTAGAGGACCAGATGGAAGATGCTGCCGATCTGGGCCTAGAGTGGAGACCCAGCCCAGGAGACCTCTGGCTCTGGCGAAAAGCAAGGTGACCTGGGCAGGACTTGGCCAAGGGTTTGACCGAGGAAGAGCAGTCTGGGGACCACTTCCTCTGCCGATTCCGCTCCTTGAATTGGGTCTTCTCTTTGTCCCCAGACTTCTTGGCAGGAGGTTGAGTTCCAGAATCCGAGGCAGAGGAGGAAGAAGAAGAAGCAGAGGCCTCCATTGGAGGTGGGAGGAGGCCTTTCAGGATGAGTTTGTTCTTCCTGTCGATCAATGCACGGGGGTTGAGGCATGCACAGGTCAAGCAGGACGGATCTAGATGAGGGACACCCAGGCAGACCACGCACAGAGTGTGGAAATCAGATGGGGGTGGGGGCTTATATCCACACTCTGTGCACTTCCTGAAGCCAGGCTTCTTGGGAGTATCACTCATGGCCAGGAAGAAAGAACACACACACACACACACACACACACACACACACACACACACACACACACACTAGAGAAAGGGCGGAGAGTTTTTTTTTTTTTTTTTTTTTTTAATAACTGACGCCTGAGTGCAAAAAGGTGGGGCAGGGATAGAAAAGATAAAAGATAGGTTAAGAGCAGAAAAACAGAGCAAAAAGAAACCAAAAATACAACTTACTACAAGTGAAGCTTGGAACAGAAGAATACACGCTGCTGATCAAACAAGCGGCAAATGAGATCTGAGGGAAGGAGGGAGACAGGGGCATTATGAATATGGGAGGAACTTGGATCCAATGCTGGAGTATGCGGCTGAGTCAGATCCGTGCCAGATCAGAGTCCTTCAGGCTGAAGATCAAATGAAAACAACTTCAGATCATCGGATGCAAGTATTTTCTTTACAATGAGGTTCTGCAATGTCACAGTACAACTGGTGAATGGGAGGCACAGTCCTCACATTAAGACATGAATAACTGTTGTTCTCCTTGCAAAAGAACATTTTTTCTAATTTTATGCAGGTCAGTTTTTACTTCATCTATTCTGTTTACTGTTTTATATCTAACTTTTATACATTTTTGAAGACAGGTAACAGTTTGTCCAAATCATATACACTACGACTTAACAATGACAGATAATTATAAAACAGAACAGCTACACACTGGTTACCTAACAGAAGGCAATGCCGGAAGGCTATTGTGTGCTAAAGTATACATGCAGTAAGACAAGCCTCGAGTACAATGCAAGACGACCATGTGTATAAAATTAAAAGCAATTCCAATCTAGCAAACCAAGTAAAAGCTTGTGAACACCCAGATTAGGCCATTCTAGCCTGTGACAAACATGCATTCCTAAGAGGAAAATGTAAAGCTACTGCACCCTGGCAGTATTTTTTAACTGTGCTTCTTAAAGAGACAATTTGAAGCTCACCTGGAAAACACATGTCCAGTATCTCACAGGATTAGTAACTTAAAACTCAAAATGCTTCCATTCTCAAGGAAAACATAAATCAGAAGTAATTTTGACTAGGAATATTAGATACAGCTCCAAACCTACCTTGCTAGTCACAAGTGCAGTCAACCTGTCCAGGAAGTCAAGCAACTGCCGTTCTCTGAGAGGGGGTTCTTCCCAAGCAGGATCGAGAGCTGCAGCATGGGAGAATCCCTCTAGAGCTCCCTGAAAATCTTCTTCATATTTCAACAGCTAGGAAAAACACAAAAAAATATATCAAACACTAAAAAGAGAAAATACAGCAATTCGGTCAGTAAAAACATGAGTTTACATAGGGGCTAAAGTGGATTCTATACCTACTAAGCTGAAACCTTGCACTGGACACACAAGCAGCATCAGTTAAGTGCTTTCTGGTAATATTTCAAAACCAAATTTCCCAGCAGACTTAAATAAAAACAAATTTCTTCAGGCTGTTTTTTGACAGTGTCAGCACACAGAAAAATGATTTAAATAAAATCACCATCATGAAGAATCTCTTGCTTCAGGAATTATGTTTACCAGTTAGTCCAAAGGAAATTGTGTTCGGTGGTCTTAACTACTTAAATATTTAAAAAATATATATTCTGACATAGTTAACCAAACCAAACAAATACTACAGTACCCTTATTAAGTATTCACCAGAGCAGGCAATCAAAGATCACCCATGGGTGGGGACTCCAGTATCTCCAATCCAACCTGTTCTTATAATGGAAGCATGCTTCACACAAAGCGATACTCCAATACAGGATTGTCCAGAGTCCAAGTACTTTAGATCAGGGGTGTCCAACCTTTTGGCGTGCAGAGGGCCACACTGGGTGAACAGAAGTGGTCTTGGGGCCACATATAGAATAGATCATATAATTAGCTCTTTTGCTGCCAAGGGCGACCAAAGTCTACCTCCTGGCTGTTCTGTAGGTGCATTCATACAATGAATAAATGTAATAAATGCCTAATATTTGCCTTAAAATTCTAATTCTCATTCTAATTCTTCATCTAACAGTTAACAGTAACATCTTAATTTGTAAAAAAAAAAAAAAAAAAAAAAAAAAATTGACAGGTACGGAACCCTTCCTAGGTATATAGTCACACACTAGCCTACAGCAGAACATCTGTACAGGTTAGTAATCAATATCTCTAAACTCTTGTAGTATGCTGCATTTCTTTTTTCTTCATTTTCTTTCTTTCACTCTTCCCCCGAACCCAGCAGTGTGTCACACTAACCAGGTCCCTGGCACCAAACAGAAAAAGGACTTTCTAACTAAACCCCAGTCAAGTCTGAAGACCAGCCCCTCCCTCTAAGAATTCTGCCCCTCGGTGGGATTCCTCTCCAGCAACAGTGCCATCAATTAATAACGTATATTACACACTGGGTTCTAACTACTCTCGACCTTCTTTACTTACTTTGTAAAGCATAGCTTTGTACCTACTGTTGTGCCTCCCTAAATGTACTGCTCCTGGTCAGCTACAGCACATCTCTACTTACCCCCCAACCTCACTACCCTTGCTCTCACAACTCCCCAAGCTGTGCACCCACCTGCCTAACCCTACACCCGGCCACTCTCTCTGCTAGTCCTTTTCTCCTACTCCCCTGCCTCCTACTGGAACAGTCCCTCACATCCCTGCATACTACCATCATCTGTGCCTTTCTCTGGCCCCACATCTCCTGCACTAAATCCTCTCTTCTCATCCCCTGACTTAGAGCCTCCCCTCTCCCTATCGCAGTCTCCCCACTTATCTCCCTACCTCTCTAGCCTCCCTCTCAGCTTAGCGACTGCATAGTCTCCCTTCACAGATTTGTGTAAAATAACAAACAGAGAGTAAAACAAATAAAGTGACATTTGTCTGCTGTAGCATTTAAAACTGAACACATACTATCTCCCGTACAGACGCTAGGGAAATACTCACTGATTGTTTTTTTGCTGCTGCACCTACAGGACGGTGCAATCCCGCTATGCTCACTTCGCTCCCCTACCCAACCCCACCCCCACCTCCCACATCAATTACATTTATAGCTATAGACCACATCCCCAGTACTTTTCACTCTCATTTAACCAATTAAAACTAACCTATCATCCCCATACTACTTTACACCAAACCCTTATTCAACAACCAACTTCTATAATTATCTGTAGTTCTTCCACACACTCCCATCTCCTCAAGCACATCTAAAAACATGTCACACACCTATCACACCCTGATACCAAAACTAATACCTTACATACTATCCTTTCACTCATCTTGCTGTCCATCGTTACCTCCTACCACTCACAACTATATATCACCACCCCACCCCCACCATGGCATACAGAACCCTTAATCAGTCCCTTAAAACGAGGGGATTTCCATATATCACCTTGCGACCTCACCTCCTCCCAATTTTATTCCTACCTACATTATAACCCAACCTACAAAATCAATCCTCATTATTCCCTAAAACAAACTAAAATGTTTCACAAACTAACCAAACTTTACCTATACCTTCTCCAAAAACT
Organism: Protopterus annectens; assembly: GCF_019279795.1. Taxonomy (NCBI): domain Eukaryota; kingdom Metazoa; phylum Chordata; order Ceratodontiformes; family Protopteridae; genus Protopterus; species Protopterus annectens. Next base: position 112,781,670 of record NC_056750.1, on the reverse strand, counting down.
CACTTGCTGTGGGGACATTCACCCTAATCCTGCCTCCTCTCTCCTCCTTTTGAACATAAATGCTAGAAGCATACTTAACAAAACCCATGCCCTCCACACCCTACTAGCTCTATATAAACCAGAAGTCGCTGTACTAACAGAAACTTGGCTTAAACCAGAAAACCATAACAATGAAATTACACCTCCTGGATATAACATTATACGTAGTGACAGAATTGGGAAAAAGGAGGGAGGTGCAGCAATACTATTCCAAGATCACCTCAAAATTGAACAATTCGAGTGCAAGTCCAAAGATGTCAAAGATATATAACTAGTTCTTGTAAAATTAAAGCTTAATTCCAACAAACAAATAATTATTGCAGGGGGTTATATCCCACCAGGCAATAACACCACTATACTGGAATGCCTACTAAACTGGATGTCAACCTCTCTCCCACAAGAAACCATACTATTAGGCGATTTTAATATTGACTGGGCTGACTGCACCAGCCAAACCCCCACTACCTCCACGGTTTCACCCAAATTATATCTGAACCCACTAGAATCGACAAAACATCCAACCGCCAGTCCATCCTAGACTGAATTTTGCTATCTGACCCCAGTCTTGCACAGCAGCCAAGCTGTCTTCCTGAAAGTCTGAACGACCACCAAGCAACTTACCTAACCAGGCACTGATCCAACCATATTCACCATCCTATCCTCAGAGTAATACGTAACAAAAAGTCCTTTAGAACTACTGAATTAATCAATGCACTAAAATGCTGTAACTGGACTCACCTAAAACAACTAACTCCAGACAAAGCTGTGGAGTACAACTCTACTTTCCTAAACATCTTAAACTAACACGCATCCTCTAGAACCATTAGAATCAAAACTAGCTATATCCCATGGCTAACTACAGATACCAAAACATTAATGAAAGAAAGGGACAAAGCCTGGCTACAGTTTCACAAAAACAAAACCACCACCTTGAGAAAATATTATCAAGAACTCCGGAACAAAGCCAAAAAACAAATCAAACTTGACAAATCTGATGAAGTCTGTTGTTTTTATGACGAAAAACGTGGTGATTGTTCAAACGTTTAACGTTCCATCTTTTGTGTAATAAACTCTGGTTTGATTTTTCGGCTGTCCGGAGCTTTAGTTCGTCCTCTTCACAGTGTGTTATTTGTTCATCAGTTTTTGCTCGCACTGTGCCTCACGTCTTTGCTTACTTGACAAGTCTAATTACTACAAATCCATACAAGAAAAATATGCTCATAACCCACATACATTTTGGGCCACAACAAATACTTTACTGCACCCAGGAAGATCCACCACTCTATCCCCTATACTACCAAACAACCATGAAAACACTCCCACCCAATTAAATATATTTTTTTTTACAGAAACAGTCCAAACAATAGCCAACACCCAAAACAGTACTGGTATCCCCAGTTCAATAGACATCCCAACACACAAAACCACCCCTCTAGCTTTTCCCTGCACACAGTCTCTACAAAAGCAATTGCTAAACTCCTCAAAAAAACAAACCACACTGGCAGCTGATAATCTGCCGGCAGACTTCCTTCAGGTGACTTCTGAAGCAATAGCCTACCCAGTGTCCATCCTAATAAACAGGTCAATATCAGAATGTAAAGTACCTTATTCATGGAAAATATCATATATCATACCACTGCACAAAGGAGGTAAATCCCTTGAGCTAACCTCGTCCCATCGCTATTCTATCGCCTCTATCAAAAATATTGGAAAGAGTTGTTCATTCTCAACTCATGCAGTTCCTTCTACAAAATGACCTACTGTCCGAATCTCAGCATGGCTTTAGACCTTCCCATAGCACCACCACAGCACTTCTCTCTTTCACTAACACCGTCAATCATAGAAACAAAGGACTATTTGTATCCTCCATATTCTTAGACTTATCCAAAGCCTTTGATATGGTTAACTGGATCTACCTCAGAAGATCGACAGACCATTTGATCGAAATTAATTTGGTCGACAGCTCATTTGGTCGAAAATGAGTATTCAAGGCACATAACAGGGATTTGCCCCCCTCCCCAATGTTGTGCGACCCTGAAGTTGGTACATAGAGGGGGTGTGGGGAGCGAAGCCCCCCACCTATTTTCATTTAAAATGTGCAGTTTTTGTTGTATTTTCATGTTTTCAAATGGTAATAGGTGGGGGGCTTCACCCCCCCAACTATATATATACCAACACCAGGGTCGCACAACATTGGGGAGGGGGGCAAATCCCTATGTGCCTTGAATACTGGTTTTCGACCAAATGAGCTGTCGATCAAATGGTCTGTCGATTTTCTGAGGTAGACCCAGTTAACCAAACTATACTTCTGGAGACTCTATCTACCCTTAACATAAGTTCCTCCACCATATCATGGTTCAGTAACCATTTATCAGACTGTCAACAAGCTGTCCTATGGCAAGGCCAACTGTCCCCACTACTACCAGTAGCCACAGGCGTCCCTCAAGGGTCTATCCTCGGTCCTTTGCTGTTCTTACTTTTTACTAATCAGACTACCTCAGCTTCAGTGGTACAATATGCAGATGACACCACCATTATATGTACGGTCCCCACCCTAAAGGAGCTTCAAACCATAACTCAAAACGACTTTACCCTTGCAGAATCATGGTTCACCAACATCAAACTTATTCTTAATCCCAAAAAGACAAAACTCATTCTCTTCAATCCTGGAAAATCTCTCCCTCTAAACAACGACTTTACCATTATATCTAAAGACAACAAAGATCAACCCAACCACACACACTAAACTGCTAGGTGTTGAAACTGACAATCTGAAATTAGACATACACATTAACCCAAACTATAAAGAAAGTTAACAAAAAACTTGGTCACCACACATACCAAAGCCACTATTGCAAGAACTCGCCTCCTATCTATTCTCCTTTATGCCTCCCCTATCTTTACCAACCTTCGCCACAGCAAACTAAACAAAATGGAATCTTGTTACAACAAGATTGCCAAGTTTGCCACAGATGCCACTCCTAGATCCCATCACTGCTTTGCCCTAAAGCAACTAAACCGGCTTGAGCTACCTCAGCTACTCCTACTCAACCAACTCTTAATAGCTCACAAGCTCTACTACCTTCCAGAAAAAAAAAACAGCCCTTCAGCACTTAATTCATCACTATACCACCACTAGAGCCTTAAGATCCAATAATCAAAACCTAATCAGTGTCAAACATAAAACTGAGGCTGAGAAATCTCTCTTTACCTGCTCCATTGCCAACATCTGGAACACACTCCCAATCCAGTTAACTTCTATCACCTCCCATCTCCAATTTAAAAAAAACTCCTCAAACCCATTACTTAAATAACTGGTTTTGCTCATGCTACTCCCAGGTTAATCCATACTCTGCACTGTTGCTAGAAATCTATCATGATCCAACTATTCCAATGATAAGTCCTTTACAGTGTGCCAGTACACCTGTTTAATGTAAAGTTCTGAACAGGAAGAGCAACCTTCTAGTAAAAAGGGTAACTCAAGCTTTTCTTCATGCATCATTCACTACTGCAACTACCTAGAAATTGTTAATGCTTGCTTATGTATGCCTATTTGTACTCTTGGATGTATTCATTCTTAGTGTTATGTGGAGCTTTTCTCCCCGGGCCTCTGCAGAAAATGGACCTGTGTCCAGTCGGACTTCCCCGGTTAACAAATGTAAAATAAATAAAAATAAAAAATGCTTTGCTATGGAACCCATCTCACAATTTTATTTACCCAGAATGAAATCATTAAGTTTATAAACTTCACAGTTGTGACATCTGTCAAGCCAGGGAATTTATGAGCAAAAGTGATGCATTAAAACAGGAAAGAATCCATATACTTCTGGCACTTCAAACTCACCCTTGCATTTCCCTGCAAAAAACACCTGGAGACCCCCCCCCACACACACACTTCCATAGTAACCAATATTACTCCGAAAAATGTGCTGCAACTAACAACCAACACACAATTCAGCATGAGATGCTGACACATTTCCATCGCACAAAACTTCAATATAATCCTATAAACCAGTTCTTTACTCCTTCTCCACCCCTCCCCCAAGCTGCAACCACAAGAGACACCTTAAAAAGCACTATATTACCTTTAATTACTATCAAATTAGCTGAAATAGGGCATCGGTATTTAACAATATACTAACCATATAAAATTCTCTGTCCTAATCAGAATTCGGAATTCAGTTACACCAGTTACTTCAAAATTGCTTATGTAGGGTATAATATTATAACAGCCTACCAGACATTTGAAGCTTCACTTTCACGTATTGAATTTGCTAACAATTTTAGTAATGTTGTGAAGTCTGTCTGCAAGAAAATAGCTAAAAAAATCTCACATCACCACAAACACATTATATGAACAATGTCCATAAAGCTTAGAAAATCTGCATAATTTGTAGATCAAGACTAGAGGTTTATACTCACTACAAAAAGGACATTTGTGTCAGTCTGACCACTAGTAAGATTTACCCACTTATTTTCCACTGTCACACTCGTACCTCTCAACCCCTTACAGCACATAATCTGGACAAAGCCATAAGTAAAAGTGGGACAAAGGCCCAAAAACAGGGACAGTTTTTAAATATTGCTATTACGGACTTAGAAAGTTGATAGAATAACAGGTTTTGCATTAGCATAATTTTAAGTAGAAAGCACCACTTTTCTTCTGCTAGCATTTGAAAGGACATCAGAACTGGCTAACCAGTTCTTCTTCCTTAAGTGGAGAACTTTAGGAGGTAAAGGTGACTTTTGGCATTTGTTTTGCAGGAAAAATAGCTTAATCATCTGCATGTCAGATTACATGAGACCACAAATACTCTGATAAACCATTGTTGAAAAGCCTTCTGCCCTTCTTGAAAACAAATAGAAGCACACGCCTTTCTTATTTCGAAATTCACAGTGAAAACAGAACCAACATCTATACTGGTGATTGGTAAGCACTTGAAAATGATTTTAGCTCCGTTCAGTCTGTAGATTTCCTAGATAGCCAAAGGACACTTGTTGGAAACGGAAGATACTTTGTGCCATATGTTACCATCCTTTCTACACCCGTATGATGGTCATAGCTGCAGTGGGAATGGCATAATATGCTCTCCTAAGGATGTGATGACAATTTGTTCAACACAAATGTTTTTAGAATAACCTGATATGGTACAACATGTAATCCACAGGGATAAACCCACGACATACCAGAGAGAAAAATAAATACATAAATAAGGCATAAAAAAACATATGGCAGAATTTTGTATTTTGTTCCAAAAGACTATATACTCTGGCACCCGACAATAAAGACCTAAGTGACACCTCTTGCAAAAAACTCTTTTTACAGCATCACCAAACTAATCTATAATCAACTCTTTCATTACATGTGATTGCTATTAATATTTGCACATGACAAATTATGTACGTGAACTGTTAGACAATTACAACACTATTTTTTTATAAATATTAAAGCAATACAAATTCACCATATATTGAAGTCAATTATTCTAAGACTGAGGTCACTCAGGCAGAACACTATCTACAATGGTATAGCTACCTAGAGCAGACATCCAACTGACTTGTCGTTTGTGTTGGTGGAGAACTTACATGACCATACCTACATAATGTTCAGTTCTTCCACTTTCATTCCAAATGTGTTCACTACATCAGAAAGTGATCAACCTACAGAGATTACCGTTTGTAGCCAAGCTCCACCCAAACAGGTGGCAATGCATCATCTCAAAGTCTGTTTTAAGGCTTCAATTCTACACCTGTACTTTTTCCCATAGTAACTGTTATATTTTAATTGGTGTATGTGTGAGCAAACTGTGTTCCTTTTCTTAAAAAGTTCACTGCACTATAACCATACAAAGCATTGTTTTATGCAGCCCAGCACTAAAAGCACATATTGTCGGTCGTACTGCCACACCAGCTGAGTGACATGAACAAACTCAGTTCTCCCCAAATAACATCATTTTAAACTGCAACTGTGGTTTCTGAGAAAATGTTCAGTATCTACTCTTCAACAGTCAGATATTCTATCCATGTATTTATAGCCACGTGTATGAGCATCCTGCAGAGTTTATCTTCCTGAGTCTGTCTATGTGCATTGATTCTAAAGTTATCACTGTACTGTCTCATTGCCTGTACCACTGCATATTACATTCTGATTTTCCATTTTTTTGTAGGAGAAATACCAGCAAGTCTCTAATCTGTATTGTCTGAGTAATGGCAAAATCACATTATTTTCACTGAACTCATCATTTCAGACCAAATTTCAATAAAACCTGCATTTCACACACACACACACACACACACACAGATTCTTCAGCGCAAACACACAGACCAGAATTTGGCCCAAAAAAAACAAAATGGGAAGGGTGATTTAGCACATGCACCCACCGATGTTGCGGTTATAGGTCACGGTGTGAAAAAAAAAAAAAAATGACGTTAAGTTGTCCATCTCGCCTTCGTTCTTGCTGTTTGGGTTTGGAGCCGATCCTCCGCTCCAACTTGGCATCTTTAATAGCTCGAGAGCTGTTTACTGGCTCGAGGCTACCCTTTATCCCATGATGCCTAGCGAAAGCTACCCAGATCTCGTTTGCCGCTTCAGCTACGAGGTGTGTCGTTTCTGGCTCAGGCTTGTATACTTTTGAATATTTATATAATTATATTTGTTTAAACTTCTTAAAACTAGTATACTTCCCCTTATAATTTTATTCTCTGTGGGTGTTGTTTGTGGACGTCGCTTCTTTCTGCAGTCCCTTTTTTTCTTAAGAACTTGTTTAAATTAGAGAGTTCTCCTCCCCCCCCCCCTCCCTTAGGACAGCCGTTTAACATCTCTCCCTCTCTCCTTCCCTTCCTTTTTTTTGTTACTGTATATAAAAAAAAAAAAAAAAAAAAAAAATCTGTTGTGTTCGTTTAGTAGTGCAGAGATTTTTTGCCTGTCTGTATTGTGGTACTTGGATTGTGTGTAGTGGTTGAGTTATGTCCAAGGATATGAAAGTTTCTGGCTTCAAAAAGTGTGACTCATGCTATCAGAAAATGTCTCTGACAGATGGGCACATTAATTGCATTTATTGTTTGGGCGCTGTTCACCTGCAGGACTCTTGTTCTATTTGCCACGTCTTTAGTCCAAGGGTCCTGCAGGAGCGCAAAAAATGAATTCTTTGGGGTTTACTGAAGCCTCAGGATTCACCGGCAAAGAGTTCTCAGCCAGTGAAATCCCCTAAATCTGTATAAACTGTAGGCTCCACCTTCAGAGCAGACTCCTGTACTGGAATAACAGAGTATGTCGGTTCCGATTTGCACAGACAACTCCTCCGTTGGCTCCATCAAATGTTTCGGAGCCATAAGGGACTGAGGTCCCCTTCTTTCGAGTCCATTCACTCGGCGCCTCTGTCACCATTATTACAAAGTGAACGCAGCCACCATTCTTCAGACTCCTCTCGATCCTCTAGGCTTTCGGATCATGATTCGGAGAAAGTAGTAAGTAGGTTGCTTAAGTCACAGGCACTAGCTAAATTACTATCCAGCCCACCTCAACAGGCATTTGGTGAATACTCTGGGCGCAGTAGATAAGCCAAATGGCAATGCTGAGAATTGATAATGCTCTGGCCCTGCAAGAAATCTGAGGTATCTTCTGCAGCTGTGTCTGATAGGGACATGCAGGTATGCCTCCTTGAGGTCCAGAGTAATCAGCCAAGACCCCTTGCCCAGCATGGGAAGGAGTTGCTATAGAGTCAGCATTTTGAACTTTGGTACTATGAGAAAGGTGTTTAATGCGGACAAGTCCAGTATTGGTCTCCATTGAGATTCTTTTCTTGGAACAAGGAACAGTCTTGAGTAAAACCCCTGGTCTTGTTCTTGTTGTGGAACTCTTTCTATTGCTTTCATCCGAGTCAGCAGAGTGATTTGCTTGATAGCCTCTGCCCTCTGGTTTTGTGGTAGGTTTGGCATGCCTTGTTTTCTTGGTAAGGTATGAAAATGAAACCTGTACACTCTGTCTATAATGTCCAAAATCCATTTGTCCCGTGTCAGTCTGTGCCAATTTTCTGCAAACAGAGATAATTTCCCACCCAAGGGAGCTTCTATTTGTTCCCTGGTAGGCGGTAGTAGAGGAAAGTCATTGAGATTGTGGTTGTGGGGCAGGTGAAACCCCTGCGTCACTTCTTTGGTTTCCTGGCTGCCATTGTCGTCCCCTGTAAGGGCCTCTGTATTGGCCTCTTCCTCGGCCACGTCTGTTCTTATCCCTTTGAAACTTTTCTGTATTAGGAAAGGACCAGTTTTTAGAAGGCCAATTCCTACTGAATCTGGGGGGTTGAACCTGGAGGAAATCCTTCACCGTCTGAACTGATTTTGCTTTTTCTTCGATGGTCTTTAACACATCTTTAGCATTTGCACCAAAAAGCTTGTTCTTTTCCAAAGGTGCATCCAGAAGTTTTGCTTTTACATGATCTGGTAGAGGTTGATCTTTTAACCAAGCATGTCTACGAATGACTGCCCCTGTCATAGCTGCCCTACATGAAGCTTCCAGTGCATCATATCCACACTGCAGGAAGTGATTGCTTACTTGCTGAGTGTTATGTACAGCTTCCTGCAAAGTCTTCCTGTCTAAAGGATCAGGAGTGGCTAACGTTTTTTGTAATTCTTCTAAAAGGTAATCCTGATATTGTAACATATGAAAAAGGCAATTTAAAGCTCTCATAGATAAGGTAGTGGATGTGTAAACCTTTTTGCCCCATCTCTCTAATGACCTAGCTTCCCTGTTGGAGGGCAATGGATTTTTAGAGGTGGAGGCTGAAACTCCTTTAGGCCCCTGTGAAATAGTTTCCAAATCAGCAGTATGGGCCCTAAATAAATGGGAATGAGGTTCAGGGACCCTGTAATACCTGTCTGGCTTGGCTGGAGCAGGAGGAAGAGAATCAGGGGTAGCACTAGAGTCAGAATATATATCATCCAGAACATCAAGTACAGGAGGAATAGCTAAGGGCCTGTGCTGGGGCTTCTTGAGGAAAGTCCTCAGGCGTTTCCTCGAATCAGAATATTCCTGACCTTGCCACTTGAAATGTTCCCTCATGGTGTGCAGAACTTCCCCAAAAGAAATATCCTCAGGAGGGGAGGCCGAGGGGATGGAATCTTCTGCATCCGAGTCCTCATAGGTCTGGAAGAGCTCTTCCTGGCTATCAGAGTGGACAGAGCCCGCAGAATCTTCATCTGAAGGAATAGGTTCAGAGGGTTCAACCCGGGGCCTTTTATCAGAAGGAGGCTGGGATCCTCTCTCAGGATGGGCCTGCGAACCTCTAATCATGGAAATTAAATCAGCAGCCATGGACATAATTTGTGTCTCTGGAGTAGGCTGAGGTAAGGATTTAGAAGTAATATGCTTTGTTTTGCTGGCTGCCTTAGCCCTAGTGTAGGCCTTAATAGACATGGCCATAGGAGGCCTGGCAGCTCCACGTGCAGGAGTGACCTTGTCTACAGCAATGGTCTCGGGCATTTCCTCGGTTTCGGTATCCGGAGGAAAATCGATAACTGGCGTCGGAGTGATGTCCGAAATCGGAGTCGTCGTAAATGCGGTGTCTTCGGTTCGGAGCGGTGGAGAGACAGTCTCAGAGGGAACCGGAGCACTCGCGCTAGGTTTTGGCGTGGAGTCGGTGGTAGACGCGGGCTGAGGATGTCGGTCCCGGTCTTTTCGCTTTTTGGGAGTTTGCGAAGTCGGAAGATCCGACGGCATGGTGTAAGCAAATTTATCGGCGAAAAAGTCTTCAGCGAACTCCGCCCGGCGCCTGAGAGTGCGCTTGTTGAAGAGAGCACAGGCTACACAGGCCGAGACGTCGTGGTCTGGGCCCAGGCAAGGAAGACAGTAAGAGTGGAAATCCTTATGAGGTATTTGTTTACCACAAGAAAGACAATTGTTAACTTTTTCCATAATTTCTGACATCAACTGAGGCAAGAAAAAGGTCCCCAACGGGGTACTTAGCTTTTTTGATGACTTCGGTATCGAAGAATACAGGAGCTGACCGACCGGCACTTGCGAACTGCTTCTGCTTCGGGCACCGCACGGCAAGAAAGACTGAAGAAAATGGCGTTGGCTGATGCTTATGTACTCCAGCCGCTCTGACGTCGGAGAGAAATGCGACATCAGCTGACGTCGGACCTAGACTTTGGAATCCGGCCGACCGAGGGCTGCCTGAGGCAGGACAACCCATATGTTATGACTGCAGTTGCATTCTTGAAGGATATCAGATAGTGCTACAAACTTTTCAAATGAAGGTTGAGCTGTGACTCTTGAGTTCCCCGACAATTATTATCCCGTTTGTTTTCTTTAGGACTGCTCCCAGTCCCCAGCCATGTTACAGCACTAAAATACGAAACCCAGCAACAATGGGTATATCTCAGTTCCTGCACCAAGTGACCATAGTTCTCAACCTTCCATGCCCAAAATACGTATCATAGCCTTCCATAACGTGGAACAAGTGTGCAAAGTGTGGAACACATACCAAAAACTTCACTAGGAAGATCACAAGATAGTTACTTAATGCATTAAAAGAATGTTTAATTAGTATAAATCAATAGCATTTATTATGGATATTAACTGAAATATTCTTAACTGAATGTGTGACAGACCCTTTCAATGGGGAGCAATGAGGAACGTTCCCCATAATGACAGAGGTACGTAAGTGACTACTCAATATATGTTTACTGTAAAACTAAAATTCTTTAATATAATTTCCTTCGACGTACTACTATGCCTCGTTGTAAATACTGACTACGTCAAGCAGAACTTGCCTGTGATACCAACAAGGAAATAGCTTTCCCTCAAAACGAGTGTCTATCTAGTCATAAATAAATATGTAGGAACAAACACATTAAGCTGCAGTTGTCCGACCGAGCTTTTTATATATGCGACGTTCACAGAAGACAGGCTGTAGATCAGTGACCTACCATAACGGTTAGTGATGAAGTAGATGTAGCTGGATTCCAAAACAGTCATTTTTAAGTTATATTTAACTAGGTGGAAATAGTCTTCTGTCACTCAGGTAAGATGACTTTTTTGTTATGTATTGGGTGGTTAGGGACATTTGGAGTATTTGCAGATGGACGTTCTTATATTTTTAACTCTTCTTTATGAAATTGTAAGATGAATTGTGCTTGCTATCGATTTCTATTATGTGGTATGTGTTAAACATAACATTAGTTTACTGATGTATGCCGTTGTTGTCAGCAGTCAGACTGTTAAAATCCAGTTTAGTATTGTTATTGTAACGGGTGCTGACCCTCTGGCTAATTGTCCTCAAACTGTATTAAGTCCTGTTTGGGGATAGATTCCAGGAATGGTGGAACAAGTGTACACACTTTCCTATTCAATTAGCACTGTGGCTTGGTTAAATCAATAAGTGGCATGGTGTTTTGTTTTGAGCTTCTAAACTGTGGAAGGAGTAAACTAGCAGCAAGAATTGTTTTAGGAAACCTAAGCTAATTTGAGTAAGCTCAAAGTATGGGCTGTTACTTGTTGATCTTTGGAAAATTTGACACGTGCATTGCATAGTGAAGATAAACCCGGTTACAGATATAATGGTAGAGAGACAAATAAAAAGTACATTTCTTGGAGGATACAAGTAAATACGCTGAAAATATATCACACCATAAATCAGGCATCAAGAGGGAAAGAGCAGTATAAAATGATGTATATGTACTCAATCTGGTCTTCAGTAAAAAGGTGTTTTTCTGCTTCATTTGCTATGTTCAGAACTGTTGAAGATCAGCATAATATATTCTAATTTATTTGGGAGAGAGTCTTTTTTGTAGTACAGCAACTTGCATTACGGAATTGCTGTTTCCAGGGCTGCTGCTGCTGCTGCTACTACTACTCTCACACAAACACACACACTCTCAATACCTGTACACATTACTGCAGCGTAAATAAATGTCTAAATGCGTGTTCTTTATCCTGCTTCCAATGATAAGGGCTCGCAATATCAGAAATGCACACACAGAGCTTAAATGAAGCATGGACATAAATAAATATGCTACTGCTGCTTAAATAAATGGACTTGCTTAAGTTCTTCATTCTCCAGCTTAAGTTCTTCTTCCAGCACAGCAAATATAAATACGTCCCAGCTTTAATTCTTCTTCATCCTGCCTCCACTGATAACTGCTCGCAAATACTGGAAATGCTCGCACTTGAGCTCAATTCCGACAGGCTGGCAAGCTAACGGCAATGACATCAGGCCAAAAGGCTAAAACATTTAAAAACATAGCTGGGAAAATCGGAACTTAAGGGGTGCCACTCGGGAATCGTGGCACCCCATTATTTGGACCTCAAAACCAGTAAAAAAATGAGAAATTCGGTACGGCTGAGAGGTATGGTCCACTGCTTAAATCTCTGCATTCCCTGGGGCTGCTGTCTGGGGGGGGGGGTCTGCTTCCATGGGGCCAAGGCTGGGCTGGTTTACTCGGAGCAGGAAAGGACCAGTGCTTGGAGGGACAATGCCTGCTGAACCTATGGGGCTGGTCCTGCAAGAAATCCTTAACTGTTTGCATAGATTTTGCTTTTTCTTCCATCTTTTTTAAGACCTTGTCTGCCTTGGTGCCAAATAAATTATCTTTGTGCAAAGGGGCATCCAACAATTTAGATTTGACATGATCTAGCAGGGGCTGTTCTTTAAGCCATGCATGCCTTCTAATGACAGATCCAGTGACTGCTTCCCTGCAAGAAGCTTCTGGAGTGTCAAAACCACAGTGCAAGGTGTGTGTTTAGTTACTTGACTTGCAGAATGCATTAACTCTTGTAAATCTTTAGATTCTGCCTAAGCAGGAAAGGAAGACATTTTTTGTTTAAGGAGTTCCAAGGTACGTTGCTGAAATTTCAGCATATGGAACTGGCAATTTAGTGCCCTGATAGCAAGAGTAGCTGAGGTGTATACTTTCTTACCCCATCTGTCCAATGTTCGGAAATCCCTGCCTGAGGGGGGTGGGATTCTTAGAAGAGGTTGCTTTAATCCTTTTTGGCCCTTGAGAAATTACCTCAGGGTCAGCTGTAGGATTTTTAAAAAGATATTTGTGAGAGTCAGGGACTCTATAGTACCAGTCTGGTTTTCTGGGAGCAGGAGGAAGCACGTCAGGAGTTAGGCTGGATTCTAGGAAAACATCCTCCACAATATCCAAGACTGGGGGGGATGGCCAAGGGTCTGTGTTGTGGAAGACCTAGGAATTCCCAGGGTATCTTTTTAGACCGAGGGTAGTCCTGACTCTTCATTGGAAATGCTCCCTTAAGGTATGCAGGGTTTCCCCAACCTCTGGGGGAGAGGCTGAAGGAATGGAATCCTCTGCATCAGGATCTTCATAAGTGGAGAGGGGTTGCATGTCTTCATATTCAGATGCATGACATTCATCTGACTCTTGTTCAGACAAAACTACAGGGGACAGATCTCTTTACCTTTTGGAGGGGGTAGCTTGGCTCCCCCTGATCAGCATGATAAAGGTCTTCCACCATTTTAAGCATTTGAGACTGAGGCAAGGTAGCAGGCGCCTGAGAGTGAGCAGAATCGGTAGTGCAAAGGACTTTCTCAGAAGCTGGTGCCTGTTCAGTACCCATCCAAGGTAGAGACAATAGCAGAATCCTTAGTCGAAGAAGAGTTTTGCGGCATACTGGACTCCGAAAGGGTCTTGGTAGCAGCCTGCGAATCAACAGAAGCGGGCATCGGGGGCTGTGAAAGCGCCTCAATGAGTACTGGAGAAATGACGACTAGCTTAATGGAAGCGTCGTCGGTAGGTTTGGACCTGTGCGGTCTATCTCCGTCTTTATCTTTACGTTTTTTCAGAAGATCTGCTGTCGGATGGCTTACCGAAGTAGAGGACTGTAAGCAAAAATATCTGGGTACAATAAGGGCTCGATGATGGACAGTTCTGGCGTTGAACAAAGCACAGAAGCGACGAGGGATGTCGTGGTCTGGGCCTAAACAAGTGACGCAGTAAGAGTGGAAGTCTCTGTGTGGTATTTGTTTTCCACAGGCGAGACAATTATTAACTTTTTCTGACATAGGTTAGTGCAAGAAAAAAGGATCCCCAATGGGGTAATTAGCTTTAGAAGACTTCAACTTCAATTCGGTAGATGAAAACTAAGGCAGCGGCTGACTGGCACTCGTGCAAATTGCTTCGGGCTCCACGGCAAGAAAGACTGATGTAATGGCATCAGCTGCCTTACTTTACACTATTGACAACCTGACATCAGTCCTGAAGCAACAGCAACTGAATCAGAAATACTAAGTCTCTGGTATTTGGGCCGGCCAAGAGCTACCCTGGCAGGGATAACCCAAATGTGATGACAGCAACAGTGAAACATGAAGAAAGTACAGTTGTGCACACTTACCATAAATGTAGATGTTCGAGTGTCTTCACTGTTGCAGTCATCACTGTATCACTGTAGGGTCCTTCCTGCCGGCAGGCAGCCCTCGGTCAGCCAGAATCCCAAAGTCTGGGTCCGGCGTCGGCTGTTCAGTCATGCTCCCTGACGTCAGAGCGCCAGGAGTACAAAGCTGCCAGCCGACGCCATGATCTCCAGTTTTTCTTGCCCCAGATGTTAGGTGCCCAAAAGTGAAGGCTAATAGTAAAGCAAAAATGTAACATACAACAAACCCCATACCCTTACACCTCAGAAGAAGGGTGCAGTAGGAAACCACACTAACAAAAGTATAAGAGGGGACAGGAGGGTGGGTAACCCAGACTGCAACAATGAAGACACTCGAACATCTACATTTATGGTAAGTGTACACAACTGTACTATGTTCATCGTGTTTCACTGTTGCAGTCATCACTGTAGGGTTGAATCCCAAAGCTGATGATAAAGGGTGGTGGTTATAGAGTAGAAGGGGCGGCTAGAAGACTGCAGAAGCAAAGCCTGCCCTTGACTTAGAATAAAGAGGGAGATTATAGTGCTTAGAGAAAGTATGCACTGAACTCCAAGTTGCAGCTTCCAAAATATCTTTGGTAGGTACTCCCCTGAGAAAGGCAGCTGAAGTAGCAGCAGCTCTGGTAGAATGAGTCCTAATTTTTCCTGGGATTTGCTTTCCATGATGAGAGTAACAAAATCTGATTCCATGAGCAATCCATTTAGAAATGGTCTGTTTTGAAATAGCTTTGCCTTAGGAACTTGCTGCATAAGAAACAAACAATTGCTCTGTTTTCCTGATATCCTTGGTTCTGTCCAGGTAAAAACGAAGCTGCCTGTGCATGTCCAAGGAATGCAAGATCCTTTCCCCCTTATTTTCTGGATTAGTGAAAAAGGTTGGCAGGTGAATAGTTTGGTTTAAAGCCACTTTAGAAACCACTTTAGGCATGGAGGTAGGATTAGTCCTTAGAGAGACCCTGTCTTGATGAAAAATAATATAAGGTTCCACAGCCACGAGAGCTTGTAACTCCGAGACTCTCCTGGCTGAAGTCAAAGCCAGTAGGATAGCTGTCTTCCACGATAAATACTTAATATCAGATGTGGCAGTAGGCTCAAAAGGAGGCAGAGTAAGTTTTTCCAGAACATAGTTAAGGTCCCAGGCAGGTATGGGTGGTGTCCTTGGGGGCCTTAAATTCTTTGCTCCTCTGAGATATTGTTTCAGTAGTGGATGTGAAAAGATTGGAGGATCTGTATTGTAATGTGCAGAGATAGCTGAGGCATGTATTTTTATGGAGGAAAAGGATAAACCCTTATGTAACATGTCTGTCAGGTAATGTAAAATCAGTGGAATGTTAGGAAAGAGAGGATCCGAATTCTGAGCATGCATCCAGGTGCAAAATCTCTTCCATTTACCTTCATAAGATTTTCTAGTGCTAGGCCGTCTGGCTTCTAAGATGACATCCATGACGTGTTTGGGAAGATTAGGATTAATCATAGGCCCTGAATACGCCAGGCTGCCAGGTTGAGATGCAGAACCTGGCCCTGGTGTTGGGGCAAAAGATTTGGAATCTGAGGTAGAATCCAAGGAGGCACCTGGGATAGATTCATCAGCATTGAGTACCAAAATTGACGAGGCCAATTTGGGGCCAGTAAAATCATCTTGGGTTTGTCCTGCTTTATCTTTAATAACACCCATGGAAGAAGAGGTAGAGGAGGAAAGGCACACCCCGAGAGGTTCCTCCAACTGAATGAGAGAGCATTCACTTTCCATGCTAGTTTGTGATATGTCCTTGTGCAAAAAATCTGTAACTGGTAGTTGAGGGGGGATGCAAATAGATCTATGTCCGGGCAGCCCCAGGCTTCTGTAATCATCTTGAATATTTGGGTGTCTAGCATCCACTCGTGTGGGTCTGAAGTTCTTGCTCAGGCTGCCAGAATATTTTGTTTCCCTGGCAGGAACTGAGCTTGTAGGTCCACTTTGCAAGCTAGAGCTGTGTTCCATAGAGTCATGACTAGTCTGCAAAGGGGGTAGGAGTGTGAACCCCCTTGCTTGTTTATGTACCACATAACTGTGGTGTTGCCTGTCCGTATCAGCAGTTGTCCTGGCTGTTGAAGATCCCTGAAAGCCAAGAGGGCATTCTGTACAGCTAACATTTCTTTTAAATTGATATGTAGGTGCTTCTGATCCTCTGTCCAAAAACCTTGCAGGCCTTTCCCCTGCAAGTAGGCTCCCCATGCGTAATCCGAGGCGTCCGTTGGTTAACACTTGGCTGGCTGGAGGTAGACTGAAGGCTATCTCTTTGTTTTGAAGACATGCCATGGCCCACCAATGGAATTCCTTTTGTAGACAATGCAAAACAGCAATCTGTGTGTCTAGACTGTGGCAATGCTGGGACCATACACTTTTTAGGTACCATTGTATTTTTCTCATATGCAGTCTTGCATATGGTATGAGAAGGATGCAGGAGGCCATGTAACCCAAAGCCTGCAGGAATTTCCTTGCAGTTAGCTGAGACATTAACGCCAGGGTTTTGAAAGCTGAAGCCAGCTGAAGTTGTTTTTCGGATGTTAGGAATGCCATCTGGGTTGCTGTGTTTAGAAGAGCACCCAGAAAAATTATCTGTTGTGTGGGAGTCATATTTTACTTTTTTATGTTCACAGTGAATCCCAGGTACTTGAGCAGATTTTGAACAAAGTCCAGGTGCTGGAGTAGGACATCCTTGCTGTCTGCTTGAATAAGGCAGTCATCCAGATAAGGGTAAATTTGAATTCCCTTGAGCCTGCAGTAAGCTACTACTGGTGCCAGGCACTTGGTGAAGACCCTGGGTGCAGTAGACAAGCCAAACGGCAGCGCAGAGAATTGGTAATGTTTCGAGCCGGCCTTGAACCTGAGATATTTTCTGCACTCCTGTCTGATGGGGATGTGTAGGTAAGCCTCTTAAATCCAATGTCACCATCCATGCATTTTTGCTCAACATTGGCAGGAGCTGCTGCAGAGTAAGCATCTTGAACTTTGGTATCTCCAGGAAAGTATTTAATACTGACAGATCCAGGATGGGTCTCCAGGAATTTTGTTTTCTGGGAACTAGAAAGAGCCTTGAGTAAAAGCCTTGTCCCGTCTCTGATTGTGGAACCAGTTCTATGGCCCTCATAGCCATGAGGGATCCCACCTGGTTTAATGCCTCTGCCCATTGGTGTTTTGGCAGGTCTGGCCATCCGTTTGGTCTTGGCAAGGTATGAAAATGGAATTTGTAACTTCTTGAAACTACATCCAGAACCCACTTGTCTTGGGTTATGTAAGTCCAATTTTGTTGAAAAAGAGAGAGTTTTCCTCCTAGAGGGGCTTCCAGGAGAGAGGTTCCTGGAGCCATGCAGGGGGAGTCATTAAGCCTGTTTTCTGTAAGATTGAGGCCTGTCCTCTCCACCCCTGGGGGTGGAAGCACTCCACTGTCTAGGTCTGTAAGAGGTCTGTGCTTGGGCCCTCCCTCTGGAGCGCCTGTCCGAGCTGGGAAAGGACCAATTTTTTGTTGGCCAATTTCTGCTAAATCTGGGGGGCTGAACTTGTAAGAAATCCTTAACTGTTTGCATGGATTTTGCCTTATCCTCCATTTTCTTTATCACCTCTTTAGCCTTAGAACCAAACAAAACATTATGCTGAACAGGAGCATCCAGTAACTTTGCTTTCACTTGATCAGGCAAGTTTTGTTCCTTTAACCAAGCATGTCTTCTAATGACTGTGCCAGTGGCAGCCGCACTGCATGAAGCCTCCAAGGCATCAAAATCACAGTGTAAGCCATGATTCCCTACCTGCTCAGTAGCATGTAGCAAATCGTGTAGTTCCTTATTATCTGCACAGGCTGAAATGGTACCTAGCTTTTGTTTCATAACAGACAGCAGGAATTGCTGATATTTTAGCATATGAAACTGACAATTTAAAGCCCTAATGGATAAAGTAGCTGAAGTGTACACTTTTTGCCCCATCTCTCCAAAGCTCTGAAATCCTTATCTGACGGAATAGGGTTTTTAGCAGAGGCAGCCTTAACACCCTTAGGACCCTGAGAAATGGTTTCTGGATCAGCAACAGGATTTTTATAAAGAAACTGGTGGGAGTCAGGGACCCTGTAATATCCGTCAGGCTTTGCAGGAGCTGGAGGAAAGGAGTCAGGAGTAAAATTAGCATCAGAAAAAACATCATCCACAATAATCCAAAATAGGAGGAATAGCCAGGGGTCTGTGTTGGGGAAGAAGGAAATCTCTAAGCCTTCTCTTAGATTCAGAGTTCTCCTGTCCTTCCCAGTGAAAATGTTCCCTCATGTCATGTAAAGTTTCCCCAAAAGAAAAATCCTCAGGGGGAGAAGCTGAAGGAATGGATTCCTCAGCATCAGAATCCTCATAAGGAGGGAAAGTATATTCCTGTTCAGAGGAAGACACTGAAGAAATAGATGCCTGATCAGAGGATTCATAATCCAATTCTTGCCTTGGCCTTTTGTCTGGAGGGGGATGTGAACCCCTAATCATAGTTAGCAAGTCCTCCGCCATTTTTAGCATTTATTTCTGAGACTTGGGTCCCGGATCAGAAGTGGCCTGGGCTTGAGTCTTTGATTTAGGAGGAGTCTTCACCTTTGTCTTTGGCTTTGTCTTTATTTGAAGCTGTGTAGGCCTGAAAAACCCCTTGGAAGCCGGTACCTGCACAGTGGCGCCAGACCCATCCGAGGGAGCAATGTCCGAAGGTCCCGCAGCTGTAGTACTCAAAGGCCTAGCTGGCTCCTCGTGGGAGTCCGTTTCGGCAATCGGTTCTGCAATGGCCGACGACAGGGGCTGCGAAAGTGCCTCACTGACGACGGCTGAACCTGTAGCTGGCTCTACTTGTGAAGCGTCGTCTGATTTGGACCTCGGAGGCCTGTCCTTATCCTTGCGTCGTTTGTGAACTCCTGTAGTTGGAAGCGAGTCCGATGACATATTGTAATTAAATCGCCTGCCAAAGTAGTGAAAAGCAAAATCGTATCTCCGCTTAATAGTACGTTGGTTAAATCTAGCACAAAACCGACAACTAGCTACGTCGTGGTCAGGGCCTAAACAAGGAATACAGTAAGAGTGGAAATCCTTATGAGGTATTTGCTTCCCACAAGAAATACAATTATTAACTTTTTCTGACATCGGACTGGAGCAAGAAAAAAGGTTCCCCAACGGGGTACTTAGCTTTGAGAAGAAGAAGAAAGTCTTCGGAATGAAGCACGAAAAATATCAGGAATCAGCCGACCGGCAGTTCGGCACTTTCAAATTGCTTCCACCGCACGGCAAGAAAGACTGGAGATCATGGTGTCGGCTGGCAGCTTTGTACTCCTGGTGCTCTGACGTCAAGGAGCATGACTGAACAGCCGACGCCGGACCCAGACTTTGGGATTCTGGCCGACCGAGGGCTGCCTGCCGGCAGGAAGAACCCTACAGTGATGGCTGCAACAGTGAAACACGATGAATATCATCAGTGATGTCACCATCATTAATCCCAAGGAAAAATGCAGCAAAGTAATCTTAAGACATGAAAGGATAGCAAAAAAAACTTAATAATAGTGGTCTTTTCCTTCAGTGTCACAGCTGTCAGGTTCCATTCCTTAAATTTTGGACATAAGGCACAAATTCCAATCAAGTGTCACCACACAAGATGAAGACAGAAAGGAAAGAGGCCAGAGGACAAATGCAGACAGCCATTACCAGCACTACCTCAGTTTTGGCAACTTTAATATATCCCACATGGAACGGCCTCTAGGCATTGTTCAGAAATTGTTAGATACATGCTCCTGAGAGAAGGGGAAGTGCAAATGAGCATCACCAGAAAACAAAAAGTAACTGATACCTTTGTTCAAATAATGGGCCAAGAACAAAGTTCCTGTGTCAACCTGCAAAGAAGACAATAGCCATCAGGTAATACATAATACAACTAGATGAAACAGACCTTGGAGGTTAAGGGACAAAATCATTCAAGCTTTGTGACGATGTGACCAGAGTAGGTATGTACTCAGCTGATCAAACATGACTCATGGCATCGAACATCACAGCAAGATCAATGACCAATATCAGATACAACCTCTGATCTTGCATTGCTACAAGATTAGTAACAACTCAAACTCAGCAGACTCATTGCTGTGCTCAGACCCCAAACTTGACTGACAGTTCCAAGAGTATGTGAGGAGTGAGAGACAAGTACAGCCGTAAAGAAAAAAAAAAACTTTCTAATGAAAGGAAGGTTACTAAAAGGAGTGAAATGGCGAACATAACCTACAACAGACAGATTCAAAGGCCTTTTTGAGAACAAATACCTCTAATGCCTCTAAACCCCCAGCAGTGTCATGTTGAGAGATCAACACTTTCCTCCTCCCTGAGGAAAACAAAAACTATGAAAATGTTTAATTGAAAACACTTTTGGTGAAACTGTGAATAAGTCTTTTTGCTGGGAGCAAGTCCCCCTGCACCATTCATGTGAGGGACCCCCCGGACTTAAATATACCTTCTCAGAGGCTGCACAACAGTGGAGAAAAGGGAATTCTCCACTGTTGGCATAAGTATTTTCTGCAAAACATTTTCACTGTAATAGCAGTCACCGAAACTGCCAATCTACTGACAGGCTTTTACCCATCCCTGAGGGAGGGCTGCACATTTTTGTAAACTGATGTACCCTGAGAAGCCAAAAAAAAATTGCACCATCTGCACCATCACACTTGATAAATTAATACAGCCAAAATAAAAGTTGTGCAACACTGTACTGAGACATCACACTGCAGTGAGGTCAGGGTTGCCAAATTTCCAACTGGCCAGTGAAAAAGGTCTTTCACGCTAAGGGAGGACCCAAAAAAAAGTGTCTTATGGTCTTTAAACACGGAGCTACTTCTGTTTAATATGGAACCATCAAGCAGTTCCGCATTAAACACAAATAGCTCCGTGTTTACTAATTTTTGATTGGCCCTTATGGCGGTATATGAGCCAATCAAAAACTTCAAAAAACGGAGCTGTGTTTAATGCGGAACTGCCTGATGTTCCGCATTACATACAAGCAGCTCCGTGTTTAGCAATGTTTGATTGGCCGGTATATGAGCCAATAAAAAAAACTTGAAAAACGGAGCGGTGTTTAATGCGGAACTGCCTGATGTTCTGCATTAAACACAAGCAGCTCCGTGTTTAGCGATTTTTGATTGGCCCGTATGCTGGTATACGGGTCAATCAAAAAAAAAAAAGCGGAGGCCTGTTCCACCGGGATTTAAACCGGCAATGCGGCACTCGGGATTGGGCTGCTGATCCCGGGACAATCCCGCTCAAATAGGGACGTCTGTCAACCCTGGATGAGGTACTGGGAAGAAAACTGACAAAACTTGAAAGAAAGCATTTGTGTAGCTTCCTCAGAGAATGAAAGGGCTCTGTTATTAGTAAGAAGGGTCATGCTGCACAGCCTGTAACACACTGAGAACAGCACAGCTGGACATTCTGAGAGCAAAGCAATCCCACAGGGTACGGACTTTGCCTTCTTAGTCTTTGAAGATCAAACAGTACAACAGTTATCTGTTACAAGGCTGTTCTCCACTGGAATCCACCTTCGTGAAGAAATTTCCAATCTGCATCTCTGATGAGAACCATTCTGAAGTTCCGAATCAAACAATGGTTTGTATGCATAAACAGTAAATAAAGCACGGAGCGTGCACTTTCTGGAACAACCAGATTCAGAAAACCAGAAATTGTCCAGAACTGTAAATCAGGCTGTCACTGACCTGCTGATCCATCCATGGCATTCAAAGTCAATTAGCAGGCATTTTCAAATTCCCATAAGGGGCAGGCTCAGTCATAGGTGTAAAACTGGTGGAAGTCAGCCAACTGTGAACCAAAAATGCCCCTGTTAGAGACCAGCTTAACTACAAGGCTTGAGAGAACCACATGGAGTTGAAAGCTTCTAACATGAGTAGCAAAAAATCTGAGTGAAGCCTAGGCCTGCCATAATACATAGAAACTCTATGGCAGGCTTAAAAGTTTTACTGCTGACTCAAGCATTCAGTTTCCTAAAATTAGCAAACCAGAAGATCATGAATTGTGTTGATGGTGTTAAAATTCCTGCAGAGAAGTTTCTATGTACATGGATGGAGGATGCACAACTCTTGCTCCAAGCTGTATTTGTGACAACCAGCAACCCCACAGATACTCTCTTAACCAGGACTCTGAATGACAGAACTTCATACAAAATCATCAAGAAAATGTCACACCAGGCCAGGTCTGAATAATAAACTGCAGATCAACATCATGAAGCAAGTCTGACACTATGCTAAGCTTATTTGGTGTAGAAATGTTGATAAACATAGCCCTAATGCATGGTCACAAGACAATAGGTTCCAGTTTAGAGTTGAAGATACTGTTTCAGCTCCCAAGCAGCTTGCAACAGAGAGTAACTCTAAATTCACATTGTTTTTTTTTTTATCCTGAGGCAGTATACAGTTCCCCACTAACAGATCTCACACAAGCACCGATTAGGGCATGAGAAAAGGCCCCCTACACCAAATCTGACAATTCCCACAAACAGAAGGACAGCAAGCAAGCAAGGGCTACAAGGAGGTCCTGTAAGACAGGACAGAACAATGGTGGGAAATAATTAAAAAAAAAAAAAATACAAGGCAAATCACCCTAAGTACAAAAAACGAAACCTAAGCCAGAAGATAAAAAATAGAAGACAAAGTGTTACATACTATATCGGCAGGCAGATTAAGCAAATACAGCCGAATCACTCAATATTAAGGTTATAAACAAATAAGCAGCATAAAAAGACAGTGGGGTGAAAACAGTTAAGCCTATAATCAATACCAGAGTGCCAAAAACATAGCAGCAGCTATCCCTCCCTTCACCCACTATATATAGAAAATATGTACTTACCATAATGCAGGTTTCTTCCTTCCAATAGTACTTATGAGCTATGAGCAGCTGGTTGGATACAATCGACAATCTGCTACTGCTTCTTGCCTCCAACTTCTACAGTACATAATTCATAGTTATATATTAGGCTAACAACCATTAGGGCCATTATAAGCTTAGCTGTGCAATTCAACCCAGTTGAGTCTTATGTATCATGGCCCTTTATTAGGAAGGCATATGTTAGTTAGGAAGTTTCTAGAGGTCATGTGAGAGTGGGCATGTTGAACAGAAAAAGACAGTCAAGTCCAAACAATCGGAGACATGGGGGCCAGATCTGGGATGAATTTCCGATTTCCCATACATTGGTTAAGCTTAAATTTAAATAGGACTAGGAAAAGACTGTGCTTCACATGGATTGGGAGCCTGTTCTAGGACATGGGGATCCTCTAAGAAATATTTGTTTCACCAGTACGTCTAACGTTATGTCACAAGTAAAATTTAAATCCATGATCTAGTGGTTCTGATACCATTTTATTTTGCAGATGTGCAAAAGGTCCATTAGAGATGGATCCGAGGAAGCCTTGAATCCCAGGCATATAGCACCTCTCAATAACCTGTAGGAGACAGAGTGAGTTTTGGGATAGGGCTTTAAGTGATCCAGATACTATAATTTGTTTGTTTATACTCTGGATTCCCCTGGTAAAAAAAACCTTGGTGGGCATTCTAACTGTTGCATATGTCTGGTCAGGTACATGCTGAAGGGGGGGCATTATACTCCATGACAGGTCTGATGAGGGTTGAATAAAGTAGCACTATGAATTCCTTGGACCTGGATGGCATGCCCTTATTATGAGTTGTATGGGTGTCTTAGTGATGGAGTAATTAGCCTTGGTAACAGTTTTCCCAAAAGGCACAATAATGCACTTCTTGACACTGAGTTTTAGTCTGACTTCAGCATCATTTGTCTGTGTTAGACCCTCTTGTAAGATGCTCGTGTCATGGGGGTAAATCTATAACAGTTCCCAATTTACAGTCATCTGCACTCTGCAATCCTGGTCAGCCAAAGGCTAATGTCAAATAGGAGCAGTCCCAGTATGAAGCCCTGAAGTAGCCCGTTGATGAACGGTCTCATAGTAGAAGTGGTAACACTAATCATCTGCCCTCAGATAAAGTTTGCTGGAAAAAACAGTAGGACTACAGGGCCATATCTTCTTGATATAAACAGTAAGGGGAAGCAGACCTTCAGGCTGGTCTACCAGGTCTTTATGAAAAGGTAACACTTGGAAAAGGAAAGTGGGAGGGAGGAATGCTATATCAGACAGACTAGGATGAAAAGGATCCAGCATTATGGTTAAGTACATAACTCCAATATCCTATTTCATCCATTCCGTCTGATCTGACTAATAGGACCAAATCCAAAGCTACCTAAATTCATGGATGTAAAATAACAGGGTACTTCTGAGAAGTGCAACTACAAATGATGCTCTACGTCTGGAAATCATGTCCAGTTTGTAAGGCTTGTCAAACATATGCAAGAGTTTCAGAAAAAAAGGCTGTAGAAACTGAGACCTATCTTACAGAATGAGGTTCTGTTTTATCTGGCAATTATTTATTTCTCAAAGTTTATGCAATATACACGATACACAGTCTGAAAGACATCTGGATTGTGTTACTTTGGAAACCTTCTGAAATAACTTGCTGTAGGCAATACTATGAATAATTAAGAACCCTTCCCTATTGATTTAGTTATGTGGAGGTTGCCTATGTGGGGCTGGTGTGTGTGCAGAAGATGCTGTCTTCTACTGGGCTGATTAAAAAAGAAGATAGGTAAATAAATGGGCTGGTTTAGATTTGTCTTCAACGCTATTTTGAGAAAAAAGATGGATTCATTCTTCTTAAAAATACTCTGCCCTTGTGGAAAAACAAATACAGAAGAGAAGACAGAATTTTATAATTATGAAATTCTAGCTCACGTGATGGCTACCAAAAACAGAATCTGCAGAACAAACTGTCTCAAAGGGGGCTCTAATTAAAAAGATTCCAGGATAAAGATGAGGTCCCAAGGGAGGTAGGGTATTTTACTAGAGGACACAGGAGGGAAGTTCCTTTCAAAATGCCTTACATAGCTTCTGGGTTGCAATATAATTGCTGTGAAAACTGGAAATGGATGCCAACTGTAACACTGATTGTACGACAACCAGAGCCAGCCTTTAATAAATTTGATGGGAACTGTAAAACAAAAGAAAAATGCTCTACATCTTGCTCATTTGCCCATAAGGAGAGACATTTTCCATTTATTTTTATAAAGTCTATGAATGGATGATGTCTGAGAAGATGACGACATGTGAACCACACTCTGGATAACACAATGAGAGAGAATATCCAAGTGGGGATCTACAAGCCGTGGGATCTTCATTAAGTGAGGCCTGAGCAGATTTGCCTGGGGCAGAAGAGGGCAATGAAGATTACTGTGGCTTTGCATGCCACTGCTTTCTCTAAGAATCTGGTGATAAGGGGAGCAGGAAGGAAGGTGTGCAGAAGCCTGAGAATCCACTGACAGACTACAGCATCTCTTAGTGACTGTCCTTTAGAAGAGATCAGGAGTGATCAGGGCAAAACAGCTGTTGTATTTGGTGCTGTACGGGGAAAGATGACAGCAAGGCTCGCCCCAATAGCTGAACATTTACATACCACTCACAAAGCATTAGGATGGACCTGCTGAACCTGTCCATTAGGCAGATGGCTTTTCCCAGGATGTGTACTGCTATCAGAAAGTGGTGTAAAGCAACTGTCCACTGCCACTTTTGTGGTGTACACAAATGTAAAACTGGCCTACAAAGCAGTACCTTATCCACATTTGGGCATCTCAGCCCATCTGGTCATCATGCTGCTTCCTACAAACACACCACTGCTGAAAAGAGGCAAACCTACAACCAAACAAGTAAGGATATGGCCTGAGGGAACAGTCTTGGCACTACAGGACTGTTTCGAATCTACAAACTGGTCAGTGTTTAGAGATGCAGCTGTAAAGAACCACCATATTAACCTGGGCAAGTATATGGAATCTGTAATGGCCTACATTTCAAAATGTGTTGATGGCATAACAGCCATCAAATGCATCACCATGCTCGCTAATCAGAAACCCTGACTATCTGGTGAAGTATATGAGCTCCTAAAGGCACGAAATGCTGCATTTAAATCAAAAAACAAGGATGCCCTTAGAGACGCCAGAGCAAATCTAAACAGAGGTATAAAGGAGGCTAACAGGACCTATGGATGCAAAATTCAGGGACACTTCTCTGACCAAAGAGACTCCTGACATCTCTGGCAAGGCATTCAAGCCATAACAGACTACAGGCCTCCATCCTCCTCATGTGATGGCAATACAGAATTTCTGAACAAACTAAAAACCTACTTCAGCAGATTTGATATGGACAACACTGTGCCAAATAAGCTCCCTGTCGAACAGAGTAAGGAAGTACTATGTCTAAGAACATCTTATGTTCTGAAGACCCTGAGGCGAGTAAACCCAAGAAAAGCAGCTGGTCCTGATAATATTATCGTTGGAAGGGTTCTAAGAGACTGTGCTCCCCAACTGTCCACTGTACTAACAGATATATTCAGCACATCCCTGCAACTAGCCATTGTACCTAGTCATACCTCTCAACCTGGAAACATCAAAAATCTGGACAAGGCCCATGAAAAATAGGTACAAATCTGTACGCTGATTAACATCTAATTTGCATACATAATTATGTAACCCCACCCACTCCAATGGAATTGTGGGATACCAACTTTCGAATGCAAATTGAAGAACAGACAATCAAAACATGGCACCAGAGTCCCCCTGCAGCCATTCCAGTGTCCTGTTACCTGGCTATTTTGCCCCATTTACCATAAACACTACTAATGTATGCATACTGCTTTACTTCTACAATGACTTGAATTTTATTTTTACATTTTACAGTACAACAATGCAGAAACACTAAAAGACATCATCTGGTAAACAAAGCAATACTGTCTCACAATGAAAATAGGCTTGACATTAAACTTTGCCCTTGAAACTCACATTCATTGAAACAGCATTGAAACCCACACCACATCCAAAGAAAATGCATCTGGCCAGTGGTGGATAAAGATTACCTTTGGGCTGTTTTCAAATCATAGGTTCATAGGTTCATACTAGGCTATCTGCCCTAGGGCATTTATAAGCCTAGCCAGAGTGTGTGTGGCTTTCACCACCCCTTAGGATGAGAATACTATACCCATTAGTTTGCTGTGCCTCTGTCCAGCAGTGACACAGAGATGATTCCCGGGGTAAACCTACGATCTCCCATCCACTCGTCAAGATTTCTCTTGAACAGAGTCAGTGAGGGGCTCTGCCTCACATGGACTGGGATTCTGTTCCATAGTGTAGGGAGTCTCTGGGTGATGAATCTGTCCCTCCATCACGTCCTATTTATATCCGTGTTGAGGTTTAAGTCTCTTGCTCTCGTGGCTCTGGTGTATTTGGATTTTTTGAGGTGGAGCATGTCCATTAATTCCGGGTTGGAAATGGCCTTGTATGTCAGGCACAGATCACCTCTGAGCAGATGGTATGCGACTGAATAGAGCTGGAGTTTCTTCAGTCGGGCAGCGTATGACATATGTTTGAGCCTTTATCCTTTTGGTGAGGAACTTTTGGGGTCTTTCCAACTGCTGCAGGTGTCGGGTAAGGTACATTCCGAATGGGGCGTTGTACTCAATCATTGGTCTGATAAGTGAAGAGTACAGGGGTACAATGACCTCTCCTGATCTGGATGTGAATCCCTTCATGATCAGGTGGGCAATGTAGAAGGTCTTCCTAACCACTTTGGCAATGTGAGTGTCAAAAGAGAGGTTACTGTCAACTTGGGTCCCCAGGTCCCTGATAACTTCTTCCGTGTTTAATGGATTACCACCTATGTGGTAATTAGGGGTTACCTTGTTTTTCCCAAAGGGTATGACTACACATTTTTTGGCATTTAGCTTAAGGCCATGGCTCTGGCACCCGTTATCCATTTCTATGAGACCTCTCTGGAGGATGTCTGTGTCTGATGGAGTGTCAATTATGGTGCCCAGTTTGCAGTCATCTGCAAATTTTGTCAGCCACAATCCCCCTATGTTTGCCTGCACTTCAGAAAAATAAATGCCGAACAAGAGGGGGCCCAGGACTGAGCCCTGTGGGACACCGCTCGTGACCGGCTTAGAGTCTGACATGGCACCAGCAAC
The DNA here is from genome assembly GCF_019279795.1 of Protopterus annectens. Taxonomy (NCBI): domain Eukaryota; kingdom Metazoa; phylum Chordata; order Ceratodontiformes; family Protopteridae; genus Protopterus; species Protopterus annectens. The sequence goes on along the minus strand of NC_056750.1, from coordinate 112,753,127 downwards.
TCTAACCCTGTGGGTTCTGTCCTTGAGCCAGTTTGCAACCCATCTTGTGACATATGGGTTTACATCTAAGCTGGTGAGCTTTTCTATGATGCCCGAGTGGGGCATTGTGTCGAACATTTTGCTAGGTCAAGGTAGGCTGTGTGAACTGCCTTACCCTCATCAATGGCCTTAGTGACTGTTTCGAAAAAGTCGACCAAGTTCAAGAGGCAGGATCTGCCCTTGACAAAGCCAAATTGGGTAGGATCCAGTGTCTGTAGGTCCCCAATGTCTTTATTTATGAGTTCCATTATGATCCTCTCCATAGCCTTGCAGACAAGGCTCGTCAAGCTTATGGGGCGGTAATTTCCAGGGTCTGTAGAAGCACCGCCTTTGTGGAGTGGGACCACAGTTGCCGTACGCCATTCTTTGGGTACGTATCCAGTAGTAAGGCTAAGATTAAACAGCAGCCTTATGTGTGGGTTTAGTTCCTCATTGAGTTCGTGTAGCACACAGCCGGGGACACCATCTGGTCCCATTGATGCTGTGTTTTTTGCTTTAGAGAGAGCAGCTCTCACCTGGGCATCTGAGATGTTTGGGAGGCTAGACTCTGGTGGGATATATATTTCTCCTTTTGGGGGGGAGGGAGGGGAGAAATTTGCACTGAACCTGTCTGCCAGTATGTTGGCAATGTCTGTGGGTTCAGTGATTTTTGTATCATTTTGGACTAATTCTGAGCATATCTGGGAGTTTCTACCCAGGTTTCTAACATAGCTAAAGAAGGCCTTATGATTGTCTTTTGTGTCTTTAGCGATTTTTCTCTCAAAGTTGGCCTTGGATGATTTTATGAGTGATCGTAGTTTTTTGCTAGTATTGATCAGAGATGCCTTCCCTTTTAGGGATTTTGCTCAGTCATGTAGTAGCTTTCTCCTCTTGTTGTAGAGTTTGTTTATGGCTGGGGTCCACCAGACCGGCCTGCCTTTGGTGGAAAGGGTCTTGATTTTATTAGGGATTGCTTGATCCATACATTCCTGGAGGTGCTCGTAGAAGGCATTTGTAAGGGTTTCAGCAGCGTGGGTTGTGGTTTCCACTGGCTCGGGGCCTTGAAGGATACCACTCCAGTCTTAAGAAGTGTGAAGTTTGCTTTGAGAAGTTCTTCACTGTGGTCTTTTGCTGGGGTTGGGGCGGGATGTGGATCTCCAGTGAGATTAATTTATGGTCTGATCTCACCAATGAGGGATATACTTCGGTGTGGAGCATTTTGTCCCCATGTTTGTGATGATCAGGTCTAGTATATTTTCTCCTCTTGTGGGAATGGTGACTAGTTGTTCCATAGCATTTGAGTTTATGAACTCCAGGAACCTTTGGGCTAGGGTGTTGGGGCTTGAGTAATGTTCCCAGTCTATGTTTGGGTAGTTGAAGTCACCCAATATGATGGTGTTTGGAGAGACATTCATACTCTCCAGTGTCTTCAGGAAGGCTGTGTGGGTTTCCTGAGTTTGAGAGGGTGGTCTGTAGCATGCTACAAACTGTAGGGCAGTTTTACCTATGGTTAATTGCACCTGGATGGCCTCCGATGCTTCGTGCGTTGCCACTAACCTGGAGGTGTGGGTATCCTTTATGAATATGGATACTCCCCCTCCTTTTGTGGTTCGGTCCGGATTTTGGGGCCGGAACGCATGATATGAGGTATAACCTGATAGTGCTGGGGTGCTCTCAGGAGCCTTAAACCAGGTTTCAGTCACAGCACAGACATCGATGTTCTCCATACCGAGGAGGGCTTCGAGGACGTGCATCTTGAGGTTTAGACTTCTGGCATTGAGCAGTATTACCCTTAGTTTTTTTCCATTTTTGTTTTCTAGGGTGGTAGGTTTATCATTTGAGCCTTGCCTAAAAAAGGCACTATAGGGGTGGCAAGAGCCTTTGGCAATATCCGGAAGCCCAGGGGTGACAGGTGCAAGCCATCCCTTGCGAAGCAGCGTGGCTTGTCAAGCATGTCAAAACAAGAAACATACATGTGTTCTTTTCTTTATACACCTTCCTGACTTTATTAAATTATATTCCTTGTATAATACAACACACATGTTAGAGCGCATTTTAAATTTATTGTTTGAACATTTTACCAGTAATCTGTACTGTAGGCAATGAAACAAAAAGTAGTTTTGTACCTACCATAAATGTAGATGTCCGAACAGGATAGCATCTGCAGTCATAACAAATGGGTTGTCCTGTCGTCAGGCAGCCCTTCGGTCGGCCGGATTCCAAAGTCTGGGTCCGGCTTTGGCTGATGTCGCACTTCACCCGACGTCATCTCTGCTGGTCTTCGGGTATAAAGGCATCAGCCGACGCCATTTTCCTCAGTGTTTCTTGCCCCAGATGCCAGTTGCCCTCTTGGAAAGCTAAATTTTGGATAAATGCCAATGTTTCCAAAAAAGTAGAAGGCAAACACAAAAAATAAGCATGTATGTACATATATACAAACAAATACACCATAAGAGACTCCCCCCCTAGCTAGCTATTAGGAGGGTAAATACCCTAGGAGTACCACAGAGGGGAAGGAGGGTGGGTAATCCTGACTGCAGATGCTATCCTGTTCGGACATCTACATTTATGGTAGGTACAAAACTGTACTATGTCCTTCAAGGATGCATCTGCAGTCATAAAATCTATCTATATTATCTGTATTTATCTACCTCCTGGAAATAACTCTACTACCATAGAAAATATCCTTAGTTGGGCCACCTCCACCTACCCACAAGAAACCATAATACTTGGAGACCTTAACCTTGACTGGTCCTCGTTAAACACTAACAACCCAGCCTCTCATATTAACCTCCATGGCTTTACACAGACAATAGACACCTCTACTAAGACAAACAAACCTAACAACAAAGAAAGTATTCTTGATTGGATTCTCATTAACAAACCTCTACTAAAATATCAATCTGGAACTTTACCCGATGACTTTAGTGATCACAAACTAACCTATATTATAAGACAAAAAAACGCCTCTAACAATACTCCCATCTATAGGACCCTACGCGATCATAAACGATTCAACCCTATTCAATTTAAAAGTGAACTAAATGCCTGTAACTGGAACCCACTAAAGACAATTCCTCTTGAAGAAGCTGTCCTTTACTTCAATACCACATTCCTAACAATTCTAGATAATCATGCTCCAAAACGCCCATCCGAATTAAATCTAAACCTGCCCCTTGGCTATCTAAAGATACAAGACAAAAATGTTACTTAGAAACAAAGCTTGGTCAAAATGGCTTAACTAGCAAATCTCCAATAGACCATCAGACTTTTAGGCACCTAAGAAACATTACCAAAAAGCTATCTTCTCTGATAAAAGGAGTTATTATAGTAATCTCCAGCAAGCAAATCATAATAACCCTCAAAAATTCTGGACAACCCTAAATAAACTTCTTCACCCAGGACAGACTACCACTCCATCCCCTTCCGGTCTGAAAAGAATTCCGCCTTGATACGCCAATACTTTCAACTCATTCTTTATTGATACTATTAATTCCTTGGCCTCTCATCTCTCTAGAGACAACACCAATATCCCTGACCTTGCATCCTTCAAGCTACCAACCTTTAGGCTACAACCCATCTCTACTTCCTTTATTCTGAAATGTATCCACAAACTCAAACCATGCTCCTCCTCAGCTGACCAACTGCCATCTGAATTCCTTCAAAAGCAGCCTCTGAAATAGCCTATCCTATATCCATTCTCATTAATAGAACTGTAAATGAAGAAACCATACCTGATATCTGGAAAATCTCTCACATCATACCCTTACATAAAGGAGGGAACTCCTATGATTATTCTAATTATAGACCCATAGCTCTCTTATCCCCACTTGCAAAGATCATGGAAAAATGTGTTCACCATCAGTTAATGAACCACTTAATAAAAACAACATTCTTACTAACTGTCAACATGGCTTTAGGCCTTTTCATAGCACAACCACCGCTCTCCTCTCCTTCACAGACTTTATTAACAAGAATCGTAATAATAACATCCTGTCTTCAGCTCTCTTTATTGACCTGTCCAAAGCCTTTGACATGGTCAACCACTCTCTCCTCTTAAAAATTCTAATCTCTTTCCTTAAAAGCTAAGGCTATCCACTGGTTTAGTTCCTATCTCACTAACAGGAAACAGGCCGTCCTCTGGAATAAGGAACTCTCATCTCTTCTCCCAATCTCACTTGGGGTCCCCAAGGCTCTATTCTTGGACCTCTTCTTTTCTCCCTCTTTATAAATGACCTACAAGTAGCTATTCCCAGGCTACTTGTATACAATATGCTGATGACTCCACACTAATTTGCTCTGCTAAATCCATTTCCGAACTTCAAACTAATACTCAAGCTGTATTTTCCAAAGTAGAAAGTTGGTTCTTAAATCGTTGCCTGCTCCTAAGCAAAACCAAACTCTTACTCTTTAAGCCTACTACCAGATCCCCAGCTTTAGATTTCGCTATCTTATCTAACAATGGAACCATTATATCACCTGACCCTACTACCAAACTGCTAGGTGTCACAATTGACAACAATCTTACCTTTGACTGTCATATCAATAATACCATTAAATGTGTAAACAGGAAACTTGGCTCTCTAAAGAATTAAGACTTTCTTAACCTCCCAGCCAAAGCTACTCTTGCCCACTCTCATCTCATTTCCACTCTTCTCTATGCTTCTCCCATCTATACTAACCTCAAGAAAAACAATCTTTCCAAACTGTCTACTACCTACAATAACATAGCTAGATTTGTTACTGGGAAGCCTTTCAGAACTCATCACTGTCTGAATCTGCAGCAACTGAACTGGCTTGAACTGACAAACATGTTACTTCTTTCCCAACTTACATTTGTCCAAAGAGCTTTCTACCAATCTCTTAACACACCTGTACTTTCTAACCTCTTAACCCCATATGCTAATCTGAACTCACTCCGCTCATCTAGCAAACTGCTAGTTACCCTAACCAAATCTAATAACCTAGCTGGTGACTCCCTCTTCTCAAACTCCATAGGTAAACACTGGAATCAACTTCCTACCGAACTTACTTCCATTCCATCTACTATTCTGTTTAAACAAAAACTCAGAACTTACCTCAGAAGCCACTGGATGTGTCCCTGCTCTAATCCTGACCCACTGGATGTGTCCTAATCCTGACCCACTGGATGTTAATCCTGACCCACTGGATGTGTCCCTGCTCTAATCCTGACTAAATGTTGATTCCCCTCTTAACCCTCTTTTCTCACCCTATTCTGTTGTGCCTCCTCCTTTCTCCCGTAATCTTCCTTCCACCCTACATACTTCTCTCATATATCTCTCCTCCTTATTGGCTATGACTCTTTTCCAGTAAACTTGTATCTCTTATAACTCTACTCTCTCTCTATTGTTGTTTCTCTTCCTCCTTGGTCTTCCACTTTCTCTACTTGCTGTTGAAATAAGCAATAATGTTCAATATGAGGTTATTTAGATTGTCCAGAAAGTTAAACTCCTTTCCTTTTTAGTAACAATGTACATTTCTCTTTCCTTGGTCTTACATTTTTTTCTTGTTTTAAACTATGTAATAATATTCATTATGATGTCATTTAGATTGTCTAGAAATTTTTAAGTCCTATTCTTGTTTGGGTAACAATATTCATTGTCTAAGTCCTACCAGCCTGTAATCTGTTAATTGAGCTCATGATATATCTCTTATCTCTATATGTGGAGCTTTTCTCCCCGGGCCTCTACTGAAAATGGAAATATATCCAGCTAGACTAGCCCGGTTAACAAATGTAAAATAAATAAATAAATAAAATAAAATAACAAATGGGTAGAATACCATAGCCAAACTAGGGGTGGAGGAAGAAAAATAATTATGGTGTAGTTAGGATCCCTTGCAGTACAGCAGTGGCAAACCCTGCTCGGGATCTAGAGTATAGAGGTAGATTATAATGCTTGGCAAATGTATGCACGGAGGTCCAAGTAGCCGCCTCAATAATGTCCTTGGTTGCCACTCCTCGTAAGAAAGCTGTGGTAGTGGCTGTTGCCCTTGTAGAATGAGGTCTTATGTTCTGTGGAATTGGTTTTCCATGGTAGGAGTAACAGAATCTTATGCAATTTCCTATCCATTTGGAGATTGTCTGTTTGGAAATTGCTTTTCCTTCCCTTCCTGTTGCATAGGCTACTAAAAGCTGGTCAGTTTTTCTGTTACCTTTGGTTCTGTCCCGGTAGTAGCGTAACTGTCTATGTACATCCAAGGTATGCAGCAGTCTTTCCCCCCTGTTCTGTGGGTTGGGAAAGAAGGTAGGTAGGTGGATTGCCTGGTTTAAAGACACTCTGGATACCACCTTAGGCATAAATGTAGGATTAGTTCTCATGGACACCCTATCTTGATGGAAGATTAGGAAGGGTTGTACTGCCATTAAGGCCTGTAGTTCCGAAACACTTCTTGCTGAAGTAATTGCCAGTAGGAAAGCAGTTTTCCATGATAGGTGTTGAAGATCTGCTGTTGCTGCTGGTTCAAATGGAGGGAGTGTTAATTTTTCTAGCACAAAGTTCAAGTCCCATGCTGGTAATGGTGGTTTCCTAGGAGGTTTTACATTCTTGATCCCTCTGAGGAACTGCCTGAGTAGAGGATGCGAAAAGACAGGTGGATCGAAGCTGTATTCTGCTGAAATAGCTGATGCATGTATCTTGATGGAGGAATAGGACAGGCCTGTATGTAGAAGCTCTGCCAAGTACTCCAGGATGTTAGCAATATCTATGCTCGACACATCTTTTCCTCTTTCAGCACTCCAAATGACAAACCTTTTCCATTTTCCTGCATAGTTCCTTCTTGTTGAAGGTCTGCGTGCTTCAAGGATAATGTCTTTAACCCTTTGGGATAGGTCTGGGTTACATGCTGCTATGTGATGTTCCAGGCAGTCAGTTGCAAGGTTTTTAGGTTTGGGTGCATGATGTTGTAGTTGTTCTGAGTTAACATCAAAGGTATCAGGGGTATTGACCACATTCTCCCCCGAGACATGCTCCTCAGCAATGGATACCAGTGTTGTCTTGGCCAATTCGGAGCTATCAGGATTATCCTTGGGCGTTCCTCTCTGATTTTCAGTAGTACCTTGTGCATCAAAGGAAGAGGTGGAAATGCATATGCTGTCAGGCCTTTCCAACTGAAGGATAGAGAGTCCACCTTCCATGCAAGTGGGTGGTATGTCCTTGTGCAGAATTTTTTCAGCTGGTGATTGAGTGGGGATGCGAATAGGTCTATTTGTGGCATTCCCCATTTCTTTGTGATGGCCTTGAAGATGTCCGGGTGTAGCATCCATTCGTGAGCATCCGAGGTGGTTCTGCTTAACATGTCTGCTAGGGTGTTTTCTTTTCCCGGCACACATATTGCCTGTAACTGGATGTTGTAGCTCAGAGCCATATTCCAAAGGTCCAGAGTCATTCTGCATAGTGGGTATGAATGAGTGCCTCCCTGTTTGTTGATGTACCACATGACTGTGGTGTTGTCTGTCCTTATCAGTAAATGGCCTTCTTTGAGGAATGGTCTGAATTTCTGGATTGCTAGTTTTACTGCCAGCATTTCTTTTTGGTTTATGTGCAGTTGCAGCTGGTCTCGAGTCCACAATCCTTGTATGCATTTGTCCAACATGTGCGCCCCCCAGCCTAGGTCTGAGGCGTCTGTTGTGATGGTCTGGCTTGCTTGAAAGTTGTGGAAGGGCAAGCCTGGGTTTGACTGGCATGCTTGAGCCCACCATAGGAACTCCTGTTTCAGGCATGGGATTAGTGGGATTTCGGTTTCTAAGCTGTGTCTGTGTTGAGACCATAAATTCTTTAGGTACCACTGTAGCTTTCTCATATGCAGTCTGGCATGTGGGACCAAGATTATGCATGATGCCATGAAGCCCAAGGCCTGCAGTACTTTTCTTGCTGTTAGTTTGTTCTGCTTTGTTAATGCCAAGAAGTAAAGAGGGAGTTGTTTTTGTTTTTCTGCCGTTAGGAATGCCATTTGTTTTACTGTGTCCAATTCCGCACCCAAGAATGTTCTTGTTTGGGATGGTATCAGTCTTGACTTTTGTAAATTGACTGTGTATCCCAGGGCTTGTAGTAAGCAAATGACCCTTTGTAAATCTGTTGTCAGCTTGCTTTTGTTGTCCGCTTGTAACAGGCAGTCGTCCAGGTATGGATAAATTTGGATTCCCTGTAGCCTGCAGTGAGCGATTACTGATGCCAGGCATTTTGTGAATACTCTGGGCGCAGTAGATAAGTCAAAGGGCAATGCTGAGAATTGATAATGCTCTGATCCTGCAAGAAATCTGAGGTATATTCTGCAATTTGGTCGTATGGGGACGTGCAGGTATGCCTCCTTGAGATCTAGAGTTACCAGCCAACACTCCTTGCCCAGCATGGGAAGAAGTTGCTGTAGGGTCAGCATTTTGAATTTTGGGACGATGATGTATGTGTTTAAGATGGACAGGTCGAGAATAGGTCTCCAACTTTTCTCTTTTCTTGGTACTAGGAAGAGTCTGGAGTAGAATCCTTTGCCCTGTTCTGTTATAGGTACTCTTTCCACAGCTCTCATCTTTGTTAATTTCGCTATCTGCTTTAGAGCTTCTGTTTTTTGATTTGGAGGTAGGTTTGGCATTCCTCTTTTTACTGGTAAGGTGTGGAAGTGGAACCTGTAGCCTTGGTCTATGGTTTGCAAAATCCACTTGTCTTTTGTGATATAGTGCCAATTTTTTGAAAATATGGCTAACTTTCCGCCTAAAGGTGCTGCTATTTGCTCCCTGGTAGGCGGTGTCAGAGCCAAGTCACTGTGATTGTCCTGTTGTACTGGCAGTGGTTGTATCTGTGCCTCGGTTATTGCCTTGCCACTGTCGTCCTCTGTAGGCACCTCCTCTGGATTGATTTCTGCCTCTAGAGCGTCTATTCCTGCCTCTTTGAGATTTTGAGGAATCTGGAAAGGACCAATTTTTGGCAGGCCAGTTCCTGCTAAACCTTGGGGGCTGAACCTGTAAGAAATCCTTAACTGTTTGTACAGATTTTGCCTTCTCTTCCATTTTCTTCATTACCTGCTGAGCAGGTGTACCAAATAGACTGGTCTTATCCATAGGAGCATCTAACAGCTTTGCTTTAACATGATCCGGCAAGACCTGTTCTTTCAACCATGCATGCCTTCTTATCACTGTGCCAGTCATGGCTGATCTAAATGAAGCCTCCAGTGCATCATAGCCACATTTTAAAGAATGGTTACTAACCTGTTGGATGTTATTTACCATTTCTAAAACATATTTCTTATCTAAGGAGTCATCAGAGGACAGCTTCTTAGTTAACTGATCAAGCATAAACTCTTGGTATTGGATCATATGAAACTGACAGTTTAAAGCTCTAGCTGAGAGAGTAGCAGAGGTGTAAACTTTTTTCCCCCATCTCTCTAAGGACCTGGATTCCCTTTCAGAAGGGATACGGTTTTTTGCTGAGGTCGAGGCTACTGCCTTAGGCCCCTGGGATATAGTCTCAGGATCTGCAAGTGGGGCCTTGTATAGGTGGTGATGAGTGTCTGGCACCCTGTAAAATCTATCTGGTTTGGCAGGGTAAAGTATCAGGAGCGGTGCAAACATCATTAAATGCATCATCCACAACAGGCAGTACTGGAGGTATAGCTAAGGGCCTATGTTGTGGTAAGTGCAGAAAAGTCCTAAGCCTTTTTCTTGAATCTGAGAAATCTTGTACCTGCCATTGGAATTGTTCTCTCATGGCATGTAAGGTTTCCCCAAAGGAAAATTCCTCTGGTGGAGAGGCAGATGGAATGGATTCTTCAGCATCTGAATCTTCGTAAGTAGAAAAAGGAGCCTCTGGCTGGTCTGTAATGTCTGAGTCATCCGCAGAATCATCAGAGGACACTGGCTCGGGGCTCTGCCCTAGATCTCTTTCTGGGGCTGAGAGGCCCTGTCTGGGTGAGATTGAGATCTTCTAATTAAGGATATTAAATCCTCTGCCAGAGTAAGCATTTGTGAACTAGAAGTGGGCCTGTGTGAAGGGGGCTTAACAGGCACTGATTTAACAGTTTTGGCTGCTTTAGCCCTGGCAAAGGCCTTAATAGACATGGCTGCAGGAGGCCTAGCAGCACCACGTGCTGGGGTAGAGACATCCAAAGGGATGGTGTCTGATAAATCACTGGGAACCACAGTAGTAGGCAAAACTTCTGAGGCCGATTCAACTAAGGTAGCAGGAGCCTCAGTAGTAGTCATGGATTCGGCTGAAGATTGACCGGCTTTCTCGGTTTCAGCTGAAACCGAGACACTCGCTTGTTTAACCGTGTTTTCGAGCGAAACCACGGACCGCGAGTGTCGGTCTTTTTCTTTGCGTTTTTTAACAATTTGGGTAGTCGGAGGATCCGACGGCATAATGTACGCAAAATCTGAGCCGAAAAACTGTTCAGCAAACTCCGACCGACGCCTAAGCGTTCATCGGTTGAAGGAAGCACAGGCGAACAGGCTGCTACGCCGTGGTCTGGGCCTAAGCAAGGCAGGCAGTAAGAGTGGAAATCTTTATGAGGTATTTGTTTCCCACAAGTTAAACAGTTATTGACTTTTTCTGACATCGGCTGAGGCAAGTAAGTGTCCCCAACGGGTACTTAGCTTTTAGAAGTCTTCAAGTAGTATTCGGTAGTAGTAATCTCTGGATCTGACCGACCGGCACTTGCGAACAGCTTCTGCTTGGCGCCACGGCAAGAAAGACTGGGGAAAATGGCGTCGGCTGATGCCTTTATACCCGAAGACCAGCAGAGATGACGTCGGGTGAAGTGCGACATCAGCTGAAGCCGGACCCAGACTTTGGAATCCGGCCGACCGAAGGGCTGCCTGACGACAGGACAACCCATTTGTTATGACTGCAGATGCATCCTTGAAGGACATCACATGAACCAATAATGACAAAACTGCCCAATTCAGAACTTTTCCATCATAAAAGTCTGCTTCCACACCCACACTATAAATAGAATGACAGTAGTGTAAGCCATAGGCATCTTGCACAGCGTCTCGCACTTATTTTCAATTTCATTTTTTTGGGGGGGGGTCAAAAACCAGGGACACATTTTAAACATTGCTTGTATAATTTTGTAAAGTTGCTAGAATAAAATGTGCTGCCATCATGCATTTCACTGGCAAGTTTTGAACCCAGGCCTCTATGCACTACATTCAGAACAACATACCACTATCCCAAATCAGCAGCTGCCTGAAAAATAGGAAGACTGAAACTTAATAGCCATCGTTTAGTGAATTAATTTCTCACTTCTCAACATAGCTCTTAACCTCACCACAAAAAACATGGACAAACAAAGCCAATAATGGGGAATACAAATTCAGTTCTCACTTCTCACGCACCATATCTCTGAACTGTTAGCACAAAAACAATAATAGGGGAATACAAATTGTGTGCTCACTTCTTATCATAGCTATAAACTCTTAGCACACAAAAAAAAATGTTCTTCTCACCATAGCTCTCTGAACTCTTAGTACAAAAAAAAAATCTGGACAAAGCTCAGAACATAACTTTCAACTGTTAGAGAAAAAAGCTCTCAACTCGCTCAGAAATGGTGGTGGCTAGGGATAGTAGGCTCTTTTTACCCTGTACTAAAGGTACAGGGTTTGAGCCTGAATACCTCTAGCCACCAAGTGTATTATATGGGGGCATTCACACACACACACAGACACACATACAGACACACACACAGACACACACACACAGACACACACACACACACAGACACACACACAGACACACACACAGACACACACACAGACACAGACACGAACTGCTCAGCTTCCTGGCATGTTGCTGCCATTAATCCCAGTGAACTACTGTTGCCGCCATCCATTAATCCTGGTGAATCAGAACTGTTGCTGCCATTAATCCCGTCTCGAATTCCCACCGTTTCACAACTTAATTCAGCCAGCTGGAAATGATGATGTGAGCTCCTTGAGCTCAATTCCGACTGGCTGGTAGCCTGGTGGAGCTGACATCATTGCGCACGTGATGACATCAGCTCAGTCAGCGCGAAAATTTTAAAAAAGCAAAGAAAAATCGGAAGTGAGGGGGTGCCACTCTGGAATCGTGGCACCCCTTCATTTGGACCCCAAAACTCAGTAAAATCCGAGTAATTCGGAACGGTTGGGAGTTCTGTACCTAGTTGCTTCAAAAATACGACCCAAAAAATCCCACCCGACAAGCCTAAATGATTACCGGCCAGTTGCTCTCACATCAACAGTAATGTGTTTTGAGTGGTTGATCAAGATATCTCTTCAAGCCTACCTGCAACCCTGGATACAATAGTTTGCTAACCGCTGAACAGCTGACCCAATATCTGCAGCAACTCATGAATCACTGGCACATCGAGAGAACAAGAACTGTGTGTCAGAATGCTGTTCATCGATTTTAGCTCTGCCTTTAACATTGCCACCCCCAGAATCTGATATCGAAGCTGATCCAGCGTCAACACCCCCCCCCCATGTAACTGGATACTGGACTTTTTCGTCAACAGACCCCAGAAAGTAGGTATGGGAAATAACATTTCAAACAGTACTATATTAAGCATGGGTGTCCCTCAGGGCTGCGTCCTGAGTCCTCTGCTGTTCACTTTGTTGACGCCAGGCTGCATGGCCAAGCACGAATCCAACAAAATTATCAAATTCGTGGATGACACCACTGTCACAGGCCTCGTCAGAAATGGTGAGGAAACAGCCTACGGGGATGAAGTGGAGCATCTGATAGGCTGGTGCAACAGCAACAATCTGGCCTTAAATGTAAGCAAGAATTAATTGTGGACTTCAGGAGGACTCAAGATAAATCAACCACTGGCAGTGGAAAGAGTCGAAAACACCAAGATCCTGGGAAGGACATCTCAGATGACCTATCCTGGTTGGCTCATATTAGCTGCACAATTAAGAAAGCACAACAATGTCTGCAATTCCTATGGAAACTGAGGAAGGCAAACCTGTCTCAGTCCATCCTCAAAGCCTTCTACAGGGGGGCCATCGACAGCATCCTCCCAAACATCATCATAGTTTGGTATGGTAACTGCATCTGACTACATGGCTCTCCTGAGGGTAGTGAGGACAGTGGAAAAAGTCACTGGTTCCTCGCTCCAATCCATGGATGATCTGCACGAGACTGTGTGTGGGAAGGGCTAGGAAGATAATCAGCAATCCCACTCACCCTGCCCATGGCATGTACTTCCGCCTTTCCCTGGGCAGGTGGTATTGCAGCTTACACTGCAAAACATCTAGACTAAACAGGAGCTTATGCCCTCTATCCATAAGGCTGCTGAACTTGAATGTCAGGAATGATGGCAAATAATTAGATCAATATGCCACTTGCTATGAAGTAACAGCTATAGTAATCACTCTGGCAAATTGCTTCAATAACTGGTACAGTTAGCTTGATTTTTTATGACCGTACTTCTAAATGTGCAATAGTCTGGAATGAGTCACCACACCATACATGTGCAACATGAAAAACAGAATATATCATACTACAACTGAAGTGCAGTATTCTAAGCAAAATATGATGTCATAGTTTTGCAATACATACTACTGTAATACTGTCTATTGTCTTTCTGTCCAATTGTGGTAATTTATTGTGTTGTTAATATTTTAATTACTGTATGTGCATTAGTCTTACTGTCAAAAGTACAGTTTTGTACCTACCATAAATGTAGATGTTCGAGTGTACACCCTGCTGCAGTCATCACACTTGGGTTATCCTGCCATCAGGCGGTCCCCGCAGTCGGCCGGAATTCCAAAGTCTTGGTCCGGCGTCGGTTGCTGTCACTTCTTCCCTGACGTCAGTGCACCAGGGTTATATATAATGCATCCGACGCCATTTTCTTCAGTTTTTCTTGCCCCAGATGTCAGGTGCCCCCAAAAAGGTGGTCAGTAATTAGTACCAAATTGAGTTAATTTTGCACAAACACAAAATCCCTCCAGCTATAAGCAAATACATCAGGAAGGTATTGTAGAGATTTAGCCAGTTAGATCAGAGGGGATGGAGGGAGGGTAACCTGGACTGCAGCAGGGTGTACACTCGAACATCTACATTTAAGGTAGGTACAAAACTGTACTATGTTCATCGTGTTACCCTGCTGCAGTCATCACACTTGGGTAGAATCCCAAAGCTAAGGATGGGTGGAGGAGTCATAGAGGGTTTAGTGGAGGCTAGAAGGCCCTGCAGAACTGCAGTGGCGAAGCCTGTCCTAGTCTTAGAGTAAAGTGGTAAGTGATAGTGTTTGGTAAAGGTGTGTACTGAACTCCAAGTTGCAGCTTCCAAAATCTCCATGGTTGGAACCCCCCCTGAGGAAGGCTGTAGATGTAGCTGTTGCCCTGGTAGAGTGGGGCCTAATGGTAGCAGGAACTGGTTTTCCATGATGGGTATAGCAGAAACTAATGCAATGTCCTATCCATTTGGAAATGGTTTGTTTTGATATAGCCTTCCCTTGTGAAGCTGTAGCATAGGATACAAAGAGCTGGTCAGATTTTCTGAAAGCCTTAGTTTTATCCAAGTAGTAACGAAGTTGCCTATGAATGTCCAAGGAATGCAGGAGTCTCTCTCCTTTGTTCTGTGGATTAGGGAAGAAGGTGGGTAAGTGGATGGTTTGATTTAAAGCCACACTGGAAACCACCTTAGGCATGAAGGAAGGATTAGTTCGTAGAGAAACTCTGTCTTGATGGAAAATGAGGAAAGGTTCCACTGCCACTAGTGCCTGCAGCTCGGATACTCTTCTCGCTGAAGTTATTGCTAGCAGCAGGGCAGTTTTCCATGATAGGAACTGTAGTTCTGCAGTGAAAGCTGGTTCAAAGGGAGGTAGCGTAAGTTTTTCCAGAACAAAATTGAGGTCCCATGCTGGTGTAGGTGCTCTCCTGGGGGGTCCTAATTTTTTTTGCCCCTCTGAGGAACTGCCTTAGCAGTGGATGCGAAAACAAGGGTGGATCCGTGTTGTAGTGGGCTGAAATACATGGATTTTAATGGAAGAAAAAAGAAAGTCCTTTGTGCAACATCTCAGTTAGATACTGTAGAATGTGAGGCATGTGAGGCTGAATTATGTTTTGGCCTTTAGCTTGGTTCCAGGCACAAAACCTTTTCCACTTGTCCGAATAAGCCTTCCTGGTGCTTGGCCTCCTAGCTTCCATAATAACATCCATAACTGCTTGGGAAAGAGGAGCTGGCTGGATGCTTAGGTGATTTGCCATGCAGCCAGATTTAAGGTTTTGAGCTGGCTGTGAAGAATCTGATTGTTTTGCTGTGTGAGCAAATGGGTAACTTGTGGTAAAAACCAAGGTGGGCCCCTGGGCCATATTCCTCAATAGCAGGTACCAGTGCTGGCGTGGCCAGTCTGGGGCTATGAGTATCAGTCATGGTCTCTCCTTTCTGACTTTCAGAAGCACCTTTGTGAGCAGAGGCAATGGAGGGAAGGCATAAACTGTCAGGTTTTTCCAACTGAATGAGAGTGCGTCCACTTTCCAAGCTTGATGGTGAAATGTCCTTGTACAAAATTTTGTTAGTTGATAGACCTGTTTGCCAGTCCTCAAAACTATGTCTGGAAGGCCCCATTTTTGAGTTATCATTGCAAATACTTGTGGATCCAGTTTCCACTCGTGGGGATCCCCCATGTTTCTGCTGAGGTCGTCTGCCAATGTGTTCTTCTTTCCTGGCAGGAACTGAGCTTGTAACTGAACTTGGTAAGCCAGAGCTGTGTTCCACAAGGTCATTGCTTGCCTGCATAGAGGGTAGGAGTGTGTACCCCCTTGTTTGTTTATGTACCACATTACTGTGGTGTTGTCAGTTTTTATTGTAAGTTGTCCTGGGTGTAATAGACTCTTGAAGGCTGTCAGAGCATTCTGTACAGCTAGCATCTCTTTTTGATTGATGTGCAGATTCCTTTGATCTGCAGTCCATACACCTTGAACGCACTGTCCTGCCAAGTGTGCCCCCCAGGCATAGTCTGATGCATCTGTTGTCATAGTTTGCCTGGCTGGGGGCAAGGTGAAAGGCTGACCCTTGTTGAGGTGACATGCCTGTGACCACCAGAGAAACTCCTGTTGTAGGCAGGGAATGAGAGATATCATTGTGTCCAAGCTGTGGCTGTGTTGAGACCATACGCTTTTTAGGAACCACTGTAATTTCCTCACATGCAGCTTTGCAAATGGTATTAGTAGTATGCAAGATGCCATGAAGCCCAAGGCCTGCAGAATTTTTCTTGCAGTTAGTTGGGTCTTTGTTGCCATTGTTTTGAAATATTGAGTCAGTTGTAGTTGTTTGTCTGGTGGCAGGTAAGCCTTCTGGGCCATTGTATTCAAGCTGGCACCCAGGAATGTCATTTTGTGAGGGTACTAGTTTTGACTTCTTTTCGTTTACTGTGTACCCCATGCAACTTAGGAGATGTTTTACAAAAGCCAGATGTTGTAAGAGAATATCCTTGCTTTCTGCTTGGATGAGGCAATCATCCAGGTATGGGTATATTTGAATTCCTCTTTGTCTGCAGTATGCAATCACTGCTGCCAGGCATTTTGTGAAGACTCTGGGCGCAGTAGATAAGCCAAAGGGCAGTGCAGAGAATTGGTAATGGGTTGAACCTGCAATGAAACGAAGGTATCTTCTGCAACTTTGTCTGATAGGGACATGCAGGTATGCCTCCTTGAGGTCCAACGTTACTAGCCATGCTTCTTTGCCCAACATGGGAAGAAGCTGCTGTAGTGTCAGCATCTTGAATTTGGGTACTTGTAAGAAGGTGTTTAGAATTGAAAGGTCCAGAATTGGTCTCCAGACATGGTCCTTTCTGGGCAATAGAAAGAGTCTTGAGTAAAATCCTTGACCTTGCTCTCGAGTAGTACCAGTTGAATGGCTCTCGTGTCCATGAGAGCTGTAATTTGTTTTTGTGCCTCTGCCCATTGATTTTGTGGCAGGTTTGGCATTCCTCTTTTCATTGGCAAGGTGTGAAAATGGAATTTGTATCCTCGTGAAATTATGTCTAGGACCCATTTGTCCTTTGTGACAATGTGCCAGTTGTCTGAAAAAAGTGCGAGTTTTCCTCCCAAGGGGGCTGCCAAGAGAGAGTTGCTTGGCCAGATGATGTGCAAGTCATTGAGTTTGCCTTCTGGTAGATAGGGACCTGTCTTCTCTTCCCTTCTGTGTTGCAGTGCCCCATTGGCGAGGTTTGTACTGGGCTTGTGGTTGTCCTCTGCCTCTTGGACGTCTGTATTTACCCATCTGTGGTCTGTCAGTAGCTGGAAAGGACCAATTTTTTGTTGGCCAATTTCTGCTGAAGCGAGGGGGGCTGTACCTGTAGGAAATCTTTGACTGTCTGAATAGATGATTTTGCCTTATCCTCCATTTTCTTTAAGACTTCTTCTGCTTTAACTCAAAAAAGAACATCCTGCTGTAAGGGAGCATCTAGAAGCTTTGCTTTAACATGATCAGGCAGAGTTTGTTCCTTTAACCAAGCATGCCTACGTATAACAGACCCAGTGACAGCTGCTCTGCAGGAAGCCTCCAAAGAATCAAACCCACATTGTAAAGTATGTTTGCCCACCTGTTCAGTTGCATGCAACAGATCCTGCATTTCTTTCAATTCAGACTGTTGAGGGAGAGTGCTCATTCTTTGTTTTAACTGAGAGATAAGAAATTGCTGATACTTTAGCATGTGAAATTGGCAATTTAGTGCCCTCATAGCTAGAGTGGCTGAGGTGTAAACCTTTTTCCCCCACCTGTCTAGTGCTCTGGAGTCCCTTTCAGAGGGTACAGGATTTTTAGCCATAGAAGCCTTAGCCCCTTTGGGACCCTGGGAGATAGTCTCTGGATCAGCAACAGGGCTTTATAAAGAAATTTGTGGGAATCAGGCACTCTATAGTATCTGTCAGGTTTGGCCAGAGCAGGAGGTAGAGAGTCTGGGTTCAAACTGGATTCTAAGTAAACATCATCCACAATGTCTAAAACTGGTGGGATGGCAAGTGGTCTGTGCTGGGGGAGTAAAACAAACTCTCTGAGCCTTTTCTTAGAGTCAGAGTAATCCTGACCTTCCCAGTGAAAATGTTCCCTCATAGTGTGTAAAGTTTCCCCAAAGGAGTAGTCTTCAGGAAGAGAAGCTGAGGGAATGGAATCCTCAGCATCAGAATCTTCATAAGGGGAGAAGGAGTAATCTTGGTCCTCAGAGGAGCCTGAAGAAATGGACACTTGTTCAGAGGATGCATAATCTTCCTCTTGTCTAGGCCTTTTGTCAGGAGGGGGCTGGGAACCCCTGATTAAAGAGATCAAATCTTTAGCCATTTTGAGCATCTGTTTCTTAGGCATGGGGCCTTGAACAGGGGACTGAAGTGCAGTCCTTTTAGTTTTAATAGGAGTCTTCGTCTTAGGATACATTTTAATGGTGAGCGTCGTCGGTCTGAAGACGCCTTCAGAAACCGAAGGTGTTTCTGCAGCACCGACATCTTTTTCAGCAGTGTCGTCGGTAGGGTCTGAACAAAACTGGTGCGTCGGCCTGGTACATTCCGCCAAAAGTTCCGAAGCGGTCTCGGGTTCCAGATCTGCTGTAGTCAGGGGCTGTGTCGGAGCCTCACTGAAGGCCGGAGAACCGGAGACCGGACCAGCCAAGGCCTCGGAATCTGGCTTGGGCCCGGGCTGCCTGTCCTTATCCTTGTGTTTTTTGGGCACGCCGGTAGTCGGTTGCTCCGACGGCATAGTATAGTTAAATTTTCTACTGAAGTAGTGTCGTGCGAAATCAAAGCGTCTTTTTATAGTACGGTTATTAAACCTAGCACAAAAACGACAACTAGTGACGTTGTGGTCTGGGCCTAGGCAAGGTATGCAATAAGAATGAAAATCCTTATGAGGTATTTGCTTCCCACAAAAAATACAATTGTTAACTTTTTCTGACATCGGTCTGAGGCAAGAAAAGTTTCCTCAACGGGGTACTTAGCTTTATAGAAGACTTCGGTCTGAAATTCGAGTTCGAAAATCTCAGGAGTCGGCCGACCGGCACTTGCGAACTGCTTCTGCTTCGGGCACCGCGCGGGAATAAAGACTGAAGAAAATGGCGTCGGATGCATTATATATACCCCTGGCGCACTGACGTCAGGGAAGAAGCGACAGCAACCAACACCGGACCAAGACTTTGGAATTCCAGCCGACTGCGGGACCGCCTGACTGCAGGATAACCTAAGTGTGATGACTGCAGCAGGGTAACATGATGAACATCTGTATGTTCATTGTTATGTCTTGCACGGGGACCAAAGCAACATAATTTCATTCAGCTTGCACTGCTGTGTATATCTGTTCGACAAAGTTTACTTTGACAAACTCTCAAAGGCTTCTCTGTAAAGGGGACAGGATCTGGCTCCTTCTTGCTGTGTACCATACAAGAGATAAATTCTCTGTTTAAAATAAATATTGCTTCTGCAGACAGGAAGTTCTCAAATTCCTGCAACACTAGGAGAACAGCTCATCTCCAGGATACTGATATGAAGAATAGCCTCTGCATGTGTCCATGTGCCTTGCACCACACTCTCCTCCAATAATGCCTCTTCCCTCCCCAAAAAGAGAAGTACAGTTGTGTACCTACAATAAATGTAGATGTTAGAGTGTATTCACTTGTTGCAGTCATTACTCTCGGGTTATCCTGCTGGCAGGCTACCCTCAGTCAGCCAGAATTCCAAAGTCTAGGTCCGGCATCAGTTGCTGTCGCCTCTTCCCTGACATCAGTGCGCCAGGGGTATAAGAGATGCAGCCGATGCCATTTTCTTCAGTTTTTCTTGCCCCAGATGTCAGGTGCCCCTAAAATGGTAGGCTGAAAAATATGCCAATAAAAATGCATGCACAAAAATAACATTTTCTTCATCTACAAGCAAATACACCACATAGGTTGTATAGGATAGAGAAGTGCAGATAAGTCCCAGCAAAGAAAAGGGGGATGGAGGGTGGGTAACCAGAACTGCAACAGTGAATACACTCGAACATCTACATTTATGGTAGGTACACAACTGTACTATGTTCATCGTGTTTCACTGTTGCAGTCATTACTCTTGGGTTGAATCCCAAAGCTGAGGATGGGTGGCTGGGCTACTAAATAGGATTAGGAGAGGCTATGAGGACCTGCAGAACTGCAGTGGCAAAGCCTGCTCTGGACTTAGAGCAAAGAGGTAAGTGGTAGTGCTTTGTGAAGGTGTGCACTGAACTCCAAGTTACAGCCTCTAAGATATCTTTGGTTGGTACTCCTCTGAGGAAGGCTGCTGAAGTGGCTGCTACTCTGGTGGAATAGGGCGTAATGCCCTTAGGCACTGATTTGCCATGTTGAAAATAGCAGGAACTGATGCAATGGCCTATCCACTTAGAAAGTCTGTTTTGAGATAGCCTTTCCTTGTGATCCTGCAGCATATGACACTAAAAGTTACTCAGTCTTTCTGAAAGCTTTAGTTCTGTCCAAGTAGAAGCATAACTGCCTGTGCATGTCCAAAGAATGCAGAATTTTCTCACCCTTGTTCTGTGTATTTGGATAAAAGGTAGGCAAGTGAATGGTTTGGTTGAGGGCCGCACTAGACACCACCTTAGGCATAAATGTAGGGTTCTGTCCTCAGAGAAACCCTGTCTGGATGAAAAATGATGGAAGGTTTCACAGCCATTAGTGCCTGTAACTCCGAGACTCGCCTTGCAGAGGTTATTGCTCCTAGGAGCAGAGCTGTTTTCCAGGATAAGAATTTTATATCTGCTGTTGATGCTGGCTCGAAAGGAGGCAGTGTGAGTTTTTCCAAAACATAATTGAGGTCCCACGCCGGAACTGGTGCTCTCCTTGGAGGCCTAATGTTTTTGGCCCCTCTGAGGTACTGCCTTATTAAAGGATGAGAAAAGATAGGTGGTTCCGTATTGTAGTGGGCCGAAATGGCAGAGGCATGCATCTTAATTGATGAGAAAGAAAGGCCTTTGTTCAGCATCTCAGTTAGGTACTGTAAAATCTGAGGGATATTTGGTACACACGTGTCAATGCCTTGTTCCTGGTTCCAAGCACAGAATCTCTTCCATTTTTCTGCATAAGATTTTCTGGTACTGGGCCTCCAAGATAACATCCATAACAGCTTTTGAAAGAGGAGTGTTCTGAATGGCTACATTATCCGCCATGCTGCCAGACTTAAGGTCCTGAGTTGGCTGTGCAAGATCCGATTGTTTTGTTGGGTCAGCAAGTGAGAAGTTTGAGGCAATATCCATGCTGGACCTTGAGACAAGCTCTTTAGGATTGGGTACCAGTACTGGCATGGCCAATCTGGTGCAATCAGTATCATTTTTGGCTTCTCTTGTCTGACCTTTAGTAGTACCCTGGGAAGGAGAGGCAGTGGGGGAAAAGCATATACTGTCAGATTTTTCCAGCTGAAGGAAAGGGCGTCCACTTTCCATCCTTGTGCAAAATCTCATCTCTGCAATTGGCAGTTGTGAGGGGAGGCAAATAGATCTATGTCTGGGCATCATCATTTCCTTATTATCATGCTGAAGACTTGAGGATCCAGTTTCCATTCGTGGGGATCCATGAGGTTTCTGCTTAGTCTGCCAGAGTATTTGTTTTTCCTGGCAGAAATTGTGCTTGCAGGTGAACTTGAAAAGCCAATGCTGTGTCCCATAAGGTCATTGCTCGTCTGTAGAGGGGGGTAGGAATGTGTACCTCCCTGCTTGTTTATGTACCACATGACCGTAGTGTTGTCTGTCTTTATCAGTAACTGTCCTGGGTGAAGCAGGTCCTTGAAAGCTGTCAGGGCATTTTGAACAGCTAGCATCTCTTTTTGATTGATGTGAAGATGCATCTGGTTTGCAGGCCATGTGCCCTAAATACATTTTCCTGCCATATGTGCCCCCCAGGCATAATCTGATGCATCCGTTTACAATTGTCTGTCTGGCTGTGGGTAACCTGAATGGCAGACCCTTGTTGTGGTGACAGGCTTCTGCCTACCATCGAAACTCCTGTTGCAGGCAGGGAATGAGTGCAATTACTGTCTCCAGGCTGTGGCAATGCTGAGTCCAAACACTTTTTAGATACCACTGTAGTTTCCTCATATGCAGTCTGGTATATGGAATTATTAGAATGCAGGATGCCATGAAACCCAAGGCCTGCAGGATTTTCCTTGCAGATGAGTGGGTTTTTGTTGCCAATTTCTTGAAGTAAGTAGTCAATTGCTTTTGTTTGTCTGGCGTGAGATAAGCCATCTGGGCAGATGTATTTAAGCTTGCACCCAGGAAAATTATCTCTTGAGAGGGCACTAGTTTTGATTTCTTTTCGTTTACTGTGTACCCTAGGCCTATTAGTAATCTTTTTACAAACGCCAGATGCTTTAGAAGAATGTCTTTGTTCTCTGCTTGAATTAGGCAGTCATCCAAGTAGAGATATATTTGAATTCCTTTGTGTCTGCAAAACGCAATTACTGGTGCCAGGCATTTTGTGAAGACCCTGGGCGCAGTAGATAAGCCAAAGGGCAGTGCAGAGAATTGGTAATGCATTTTGGCTTGGTGAATAAAGCAGTGTTTTTATAACTTCTGGTATTAAGTACATTGGATTGGACTATAAAGTACAGTTTTGTACCTACCATGAATGTAGATGTTCGAAGATCCACATTGTTGCAGTCCTTACACTTGGGTAATCCGCTGTCCTCGGTCGGCCCGAATATCAAAGTATAAGGCTGACATCGGTCAAGGCGCATTTGACTGACATCAGGACGTCAGGGTACAAATGCGCATGACCGACGTCATATCCTCAGTCTTTTCTTGCCCCAGATGTCAGAAGACCCTAAAAATAAAGGTCAAAACCAAAAGACAGCAAACAACCAACCAACCACCCTTGCACTAATTATATGTACAATATATACAATATACACAATATGTACAAACCAACCCACACAACCACCTCTAACTACAGAGGGGAAGGAGGGAGGGTAAATTGGACTGCAGCAATGTGGATCTTCGAACATCTACATTTATGGTAGGTACAAAACTGTACTATGTTCTTCATCTCACATTGCTGCAGTCCTTACACTTGGGTAGAATCCCAAAGCAGAGGTAAGGGAGGATGGCCAAACTATAAGGAAGCAGGAGCTGCCAAAATGCCCTGCAAAACAGCAGTGGCAAAACCAGCCCTGGATTTAGAGTAAAGTGGTAGGTGATAATGCCTAGAGAAAGTATGCACTGAACTCCAAGTAGCTGCCTCCAAAATATCCTTGGTTGCCAGTCCTCAAAAAGCTGTCAAGTGGCAGTAGCCCTAGTGGAATGAGGCCTAATCCCAGCTGGAATCTCCTTGCCATGATGGGAATAACAGAAAGCAATGCAAAACCCAATCCACTTAGAAATAGTTTGTTTTGACACAGGCTTGCCCTGAGAACTCAAAGCAAAAGAAACAAATAACTGCTGAGACTGCCTGAACCCTTTAGTTCTGTCTAAATAATATCGCAACTGCCTGTGTACATCCAAAGTGTGCAAAATCTTTTCCCCTTTATTTTGGGGATTTGCATAAAAAGTAGGCAAATGAATAGTTTGGTTTAAAGCCACACTAGAAACCACTTTAGGCATAAAGGAAGGATTAGTACGTAAAGATACCCTGTCCTTATGGAAAATTAAGAAAGGCTCAACCGCCATAAGGGCCTGCAATTCAGAAACCCTTCTTGCAGAGGTAATGGCCAACAAAAAGGCAGTCTTCCATGATAAATATTTCAACTCAGTAGTAGCTGCAGGCTCAAAAGGTTGTAGAGTGAGTTTCTCCAACACAAAATTGAGATCCCAAGCAGGAGTAGGAGCTCTACGTGGGGGTCTTATATTCTTTGCCCCTCTAAGAAATTGCTTGAACAAAGGATGAGAAAACAATGGTGGGTCACAGTCATAGTGAGCTGAAATTGCTGCAGCATGAACCTTAATAGAAGAGAAGGACAAACTCTTGTCCAGTAACTCAGTAAGATATTGAAGAGCCACACTTAAATTAGGCTCAGAAACATCAAAATCCTTTGCTGCACTCCAAAATAAAAATCTCTTCCATTTATCTGCGTACACTTTCCTTGTACTAGGCCTTCTAGCTTCCAAAATCACATTCAAAACTTGTTGTGGAAGTTGAGACCCTCTATGGTTCAAAACAGAATATGCCAGGCTGTTAGGTGAAGAGAGTGAAGTTTGACATTGAGCAAATGACTGTCCTCCTGGGACAACAGGTGTGGAATCGAAGGCAAAGGCCATGGAGGCTTCCGTACCAGACTTCTCAGTAATGGGTACCAGTGCTGTTGAGGCCAATCTGGAGCTATTAAAATCATCCTTGGCTTGTCCTGTCTGACCTTTAGAAGTACCTTTGGGAGGAGAGGCAGAGGTGGAAAGGCATACACATGAAGATTGCTCCAATTGAAAGAAAGAGCATCCACTTTCCAAGCTGTAAGATGAAACCTTTTCGTGCAAAACTTTGGCAGCTGATGGTTTAGTGGAGAAGCGAACAGATCTATGTCTGGAGTTCCCCATGACACTGTCAATTTCTGAAATACATGAGGATCCAATTTCCACTCGTGGGGATCCATAATTCGTCTGCTCAACACATCTGCTAAGGAGTTCTGTGCTCCGGCAGAAACCTTGCCTGAAGATTGAGCTGTAAACTGAGAGCAGTCTCCCACAAAATCATTGCTTGCCTGCATAGAGGATAAGAATGTGTTCCCCTTGCTTGTTGATGTACCACATGACAGTTGTGTTGTCTGTTAGAATCAACACCTGCCCTGGAAGAAGTAAATCCTTGAAAGCTATTAATGCAAACTGGACTGCTAACATCTCCTTCAAGTTGATATGTAGATGTTGTAGTCTGGCAGGCCACTTGTCTTGTATCCACTTTCCATTTAGATGAGCTCCCCAAGCTTTGTCTGAGGCATCTGTCGTTAAAATCTGACTCGCCTCTGGCCGGGTCACAGAGAGTCCCTTGTTTAGGTGACATTCCTGAGCCCACCACAAAATTCCTTTTGAATGCAAGGTATTATTTGAATGACAGTGTCCAGATCCTGGCAGTGCTGTGTCCATACATTTTGAGATACCATTGCAGCTTCCTCATATGCAGTTTGGCATTGGGAAGCACCAGAATACAAGATGCCATGAACCCTAAGGCTTGAAGGACTGTCCTTGCAGTCAGCCCGGACTGATGAGATAGTTGATGGAAGTAAAGGGAAAGATTCTTTTGTTTGTCCGGGGTCAAAAGGCCATCTGGGATGCTGTATTCAGTCTTACACCCAGAAAGCACATGTCCTGAGAGGGTACTAGACTGGACTTTATTTCGCTCACAGAATACCCCAGGCATCTTAGCACTGCTATCACATATTCCAAATGATGAAGAAGCTCGTCCCTTCCTTGAGCCAGAATCAGGCAATCGTCCAAATAAGGATAGATCTGTATTCCTTTTAGCCTGAAGAAAGCTATCACTGGAGCCAGAACTTTCGTGAACACTCTGGGCAGTAGATAAGCCAAAGGGCAATGCAGAGAACTGATAGTGAGAAGTCCCAGCTCAAAACGCAGATACTTCCTGCAACTTAGTCTGATAGGAACATGAAGGTAAGCCTCCTTGAGATCCAAAGTTACCATCCAATGATCTTTGCCCAGCAGAGGTAAAAGCTGTTGTAACGTCAACATTTTGAACTTGGGAATGCCCAGATAAGTGTTGAGGATAGATAAATCCAAAATTGGTCTCCACATGTTCCCCTTCTTTGGTACTAGGAACAGGCGAGAATAAAATCCTAGGCCCACTTCTGGCATAGGGACTGGCTGTATGGCCCCTATTTGGAGTAACAGAGAAATTTGCTTGTGAGCCTCTATTCTTTGTTGAGGAGGAACGTCTGGCATGCCTTTGAAAGGAGGCAAGGTATGGAAATAAAACCTGTAACCGTGGTGTATGATATCCAATACCCATCTGTCTTGGGTAATTAAACTCCAATTTTCTTTGAAAAGTGCCAACCTTCCTCCCAAAGGTGCTGCCAGACGAGAAGGCTCTGGCAGCTGAAAAGGTAGGTCATTGGGTCTGTTTACGAAAGGACTGACCCCTGCCCTCACCAAGACTGTGCAGGAGAACTCCTGTTCTAGGCCTGAAAGAGCCCTGAGCTCTGCCCCTACCACGCCTAGATCTACCCCTAGACTGGGAATCATAAGAAGGATACGTCCACCCCTTAGTAGGCCAATTTCTACTAAACTTTGGAGGCTGAACCTGCAAAAAATCTTTAACAGTCTGCATAGACTTAGCCTTGTCTTCCATTTTCTTTAAAACTGCCTCAACAGGAGAACCAAACAACACATCAGATTGTAAAGGAGCATCTAAAATCCTTGTTTTAACATGGTCAGATAAATTTTGATCCCTGAGCCAGGCGTGCCTGCGAAGAACTGACCCAGTGGCAGCCACCCTAGACGAGGCTTGTACAGCATCAAAACCACATTGCAAAGAATGCTTACCCACCTGTTCAGAAACATGTACTAAATCTTGTAACTCTTTACAATCAATACCTTCCGCCAGAGCATCAACCTTAGACCTCAATTGTGAAAGGAGATAGTTTTGGTATTTCAACATGTGAAACTGGCAATTCAAAGCCCTCATAGCTAGAGTGGAAGAAGTATAAACTTTCTTTCCCCATCTATCCAAGGCCCTGGCCTCTTTATCTGCAGGAACCGGATTCTTGACAACAGAAGCCTTACCACCTTTAGGCCCCTGGCTAACAGTTTCTGGGTCCGCCCTAGGACTCTTAAAAAGATACATATGAGCTGCAGGCACCCTGTAATACCTATCCGGTTTAACAGGAGCAGGAGGCAAAGAATCAGGATTAAGAGAAGCCTCTGTAAAAACATCTTCTACTACATCCAAAACAGGAGGTATAGCCAAAGGCCTATGCTGGGGTAAAAACAAATTCCCTAAGCCTTTTCCTGGAATTAGAGAAGTCCTGACCTTCCCACTTAAAATGCTCCCTCATGGAATGAAGCGTTTCTGAAAAAGAAAAATCCTCAGGAGGAGAAGCAGAGGGAGTAGAATCATCCACATCAGAATCAGAATAAGGAGAGTACTCCTGCAAGTCTTCAGCCGAAGACTCTGAAACATCCGAAGCCTGCTCAAAACTCCCTAGCTCAGGCTCCACCCTAGGTCTCTTATCAGGAGGGGGCAAAGAACCCCTAATCAAAGTAATCAAATCTTCTGCCATTTTAAGCATATGCTTCTTGGGCACAGTTCCTGAAGAACTAGGGTTGACAACAACTGAAGCTAAACCTGGCCTGCCTCTGGGAGAAGCCTTGGAAATAGAAGGAGAGGGCCTAACCACCCTAGGCAGGGAGGGGAGTATAGTAACCTGAGAAGCCCCAACACCTTGACCTGCCTCCTGAGAGGCCACATCCTGCAATAACAAAGTCTCTCCCTGGGATCCCAAAGAAACCTCCGGTGGAAAGTACAGTTTTGTACCTACCATAAATGTAGATGTTCGAGGATCCACATTGCTGCAGTCCTAACTATTGGGTAGTCCGCTGTCCAGTCGGCCCGAATACCAGAGTATATGGCTGACGTCGGTCAAGGCGCATTAGACTGACGTCAGTACGTCAGGGTACTAATGCGCATGACCGACGTCATATCCTCAGTCTTTTCTTGCCCCAGATGTCAGAAGACCCTAAAAAGACAAGGCCCAATATACCTGCACCAAAAATATGTACAATATATACAAAAATATATACAAAAATATCAGCATATAACCTCACCTACACAACCACCCCTAAACACAGAGGGAAGGAGGGAGGGTATTGACTGCAGCAATGTGGATCCTCGAACATCTACATTTATGGTAGGTACAAAACTGTACTATGTTCTTCATTCCACATTGCTGCAGTCCTAACTATTGGGTAGAATCCCAAAGCAGAGGTAAGGGAGGCTGGCAAATCATAAAGAAGCAGGAGCTGACAACATGCCTTGCAAAATAGCTGTGGCAAAACCAGCCCTAGACTTAGAGTAGAGAGGAAGGTGATAATGCTTAGAGAAAGTATGCACTGAACTCCAAGTAGCTGCCTCCAAAATATCCTTAGTTGCCACCCCTTAGAAATGCTGTTGAAGTGGCAGTAGCCCTAGTGGAATGAGGCCTAATCCCAGCTGGAATCTCCTTGCCATGATGGGAATAACAAAATGAAATGCAAAACCCAATCCACCTAGAAATAGTTTGTTTTGACACAGGCTTGCCCTGCGAACTCAAAGCAAAAGAAACAAACAACTGCTGAGACTGCCTAAAATCCTTAGTCCTGCTTAAATAATAACGCAATTGCCTGTGTACATCTAAAGTGTGCAAAATCTTTTCCCTTTATTTTGGGGGTCTGCATAAAAAGTAGGCAAATGAATAGTTTGGTTTAAAGCCACACTAGAAACCACCTTAGGCATAAAGGAAGGATTAGTACGTAATGATACCCTATCCTTATGGAAAATCAAAAAGGGCTCAACTGCCATAAGGGCCTGCAACTCAGACACCCTTCTTGCAGAAGTAATAGCCAACAGAAAAGCAGTCTTCCATGACAAGTATTTCAATTCAGCAGTAGCCGCAGGCTCAAAAGGCTGTAGAGTAAGTTTTTCCAACACAAAATTGAGATCCCAAGCAGGAGTAGGAGCTGTACGTGGGGGTCTTATATTCTTTGCCCCTCTAAGAAACTGCTTGAACAAAGGATGCGAAAACAATGGTGGGTCACAATCATAGTGAGCTGAAATTGCTGCAGCATGAATCTTAATGGAAGAGAAGGACAAACCTTTGTCCAATAACTCAGTAAGATATTGAAGAGCCACATTCAAATTAGGCTCAGAAATCTCCAAATTCTTTGCTGTACTCCAAAATAAAAACCTCTTCCATTTTTCATGTACACTTTCCTTGTACTAGGTCTTCTAGCTTCCATAATCACATTTAAAACTTGTTGAGGAAGTTGAGACCTGCTGTGTTTCAACACAGAATATGCCAGGCTGTTAGATGAAGAGAGTGAAGCTTGACATTGAGCAGATGACCGTCCTTCTGAGATAACAGATGTGGAATCAAAGGTAAAGGCCATGGAGGCTTCCTTACCAGACTCCTTAGTAGTGGGTACCAGTGTTGCCGAGGCCAATCTGGAGCTATTAAAATCATCCTTGGCTTGTCTTGTCTGACCTTTAATAGCACCTTTGGAAGAAGAGGCAGAGGTGGAAAGGCATACACATGAAGATTTTTCCAACTGAAAGAAAGAGCATCCACTTTCCAAGCTGTGTGATGAAACCCCTTTGTGCAAAACTTTGGCAGCTGGTGGTTTAGTGGAGAAGCGAACAGATCTATGTCTGGAGTTCCCCATGACACTGTCAATTTCTGAAATACATGAAGATCCAGTTTCCACTGTGGGGATCCATGATTTGTCTGCTTAACACATCTGCTAAGGAGTTCTGTGCTCCCGGCAGAAACCTTGCCTGAAGTGTTAGTTGCAAGCTGAGCGCAGTCTCCCATAAAATCATTGCTTGCCTGCATAGAGGATAAGAATGTGTTCCCCCTTGTTTGTTGATGTACCACATGACAGTTGTGTTGTCTGTTAGAATCAACACCTGCCCTGGAAGAAGTAACTCCTTGAAAGCCATTAATGCAAACTGGACTGCTAACATCTCCTTCATGTTGATATGTAGATGCTGTAGTCTGGCAGGCCACTTGTCTTGTATCCACTTTCCATTTAGATGAGCTCCCAAGCAATGTCCGAGGCATCTGTCGTTAAAATCTGACTCGCCTCTGGCCGGGTCACAGAGAGTCCCTTGTTTAGGTGACATTCCTGAGCCCACCACAGAAATTCTTTTTGAAGGCAAGGTATTATTTGAATGACAGTGTCCAAATCCTGGCAGTGCTGTGTCCATACATTTTGAGATACCATTGCAGCTTCCTCATATGCAGTTTGGCATTGGGAAGCACCAGAATACAAGATGCCATGAACCCTAATGCTTGAAGGACTGTCCTTGCAGTCAGCACGGACTGATGAGATAGTTGATGGAAGTAAAGGGATAGACTCTTTTGTTTGTCCGGGGTTAAAAAGGCCATCTGGGCTGCTGTATTCAGTCTCACACCCAGAAAGCACATGTCTTGAGAGGGTACTAGACTGGACTTTATTTCGTTCACAGAATACCCTAGGCATCTTAGCACTGCTATAACATATTCCAGATGCTGTAGAAGGTCTTCCTTTTCTTGAGCCAGAATCAGGCAGACGTCCAAGTAAGGATAGATTTGAATTCCTTTTAGCCTGAAGTAAGCTATCACTGGAGCCAGAACCTTTGTGAATACTCTGGGCGCAGTAGATAAGCCAAAGGGCAATGCAGAGAACTGATAATGAGAATTTCCAGCTCGAAACGCAGATACTTCCTGCAACTTAGTCTTATAGGCACATGAAGGTAAGCTTCCTTGAGATCTAAAGTTACCATCCAGTGATCTTTGCCCAGCAGAGGTAAAAGCTGTTGTAACGTCAACATCTTGAACTTGGGAATGTCCAGATAAGTGTTGAGGATAGATAAATCCAAAATTGGTCTCCACGTGTTCCCCTTCTTTGGTACTAGGAACAGGCGAGAATAAAATCCTAGGCCCCTTTCTGATACAGGGACTGGCTGAATGGCCCCTATTTGGAGTAACAGAGAAATTTGCTTGTGAGCCTCTTTCCTTTGTGGAGGAGGAACGTCTGGCATGCCTTTGAAAGGGGCAATGTATGGAAATAAAACCTGTAACCGTGGTGAATGATATCCAACACCCATCTGTCTTGAGTAATTAAATCCCAATTTTCTTTGAAAAGAGACAGTCTTCCTCCCAAAGGAGCTGCCAGACGAGAATCTACTGGCAGCTGAAAAGGCAGGTCATTGGGTCTGTTTACGAAAGGACTGACCCCTGCCCTCACCAGAAGTCTGAGCAGGTGAACTCCTGTTCTAGGCCTAAAGAACCTTGAGCTCTGCCCCTACCACGCCTAGACCTACCCCTAGACTGGGTATCATAAGCAGGATATGTCCATCCCTTAGTAGGCCAATTTCTACTAAACTTCGGGTGGCTGCACCTGCAAAAATCTTTAACAGTTTGCATAGACTTAGCTTTGTCCTCCATTTTCTTTAAAACTGCTTCCACAGGCGAACCAAACAACACATCAGACTGTAAAGGAGCATCCAAAATCCTTGTCTTAACATGCTCAGCTAAATTCTGATCCCTCAACCAGGCATGCCTGCGAAGAACAGAACTAGTGGCAGCCACCCTCGAGGAGGCCTGTACAGCATCAAAACCACATTGCAAAGAATGCTTACCCACTTGTTCAGACACATGAACTAAATCCAGCAACTCTTTACACTCAATACCTTCCGCCAAAGCATCCACCTTAGATTTCAGTTGTGAAAGGAGATAATTTTGATATTTTAGCATGTGAAACTGACAATTCAACGCCTCATGGCTAAAGTGGAAGAAGTATACACTTTCTTTCCCCATCTATCCAAAGCCCTTGCCTCTTTATCAGTGGGAACAGGGTTTTAACCACAGAGGCCTTAACACCTTTAGGTCCCTGAGAAACAGTTTCGGGTCTGCCCTAGGACTCTTAAAAGATACTTATGAGCTTCAGGCACCCTATAGTACCTATCAGGTTTAACAGGAGCAGGAGGCAAAGAATCAGGGTTCAGGGAAGCCTCTGCAAAACATCTTCCACCACATTCAACACAGGAGGTATAGCTAAGGGCCTATGCTGGGGTAAAACAAGAATTCCCTAA